>NC_041386.1:620760857-620769730 GCF_002162155.2 Triticum dicoccoides
CTGCGGTGGTGGTGCGGCTCGGCCGGTGACGGTCAGGCGACCTGGTGGTGGTGGCCGGCGGTGCGCGTGGTGGTGGTGCCTCCACTTGACGGTTTTCTGTGCGGGGAGGAAGGGGAGCGGCTTGGATAGGAGCGGCGGAGCCGACGGCGTGCCGGCTGCAGCGCGAAGGCGGGAACTTTACGGGCCTCGGAGATCCCGGCCGGGCCTGGTGTGTTCCTACCATTGCGTCCGGTCAGCTACCGTCTTCGGCGGTGGAGGTGGGGCCCTCCTGCGTGCCGACGGTGCTGCTGCCCTAGTCCCAGCTCCTCGTTTCATTGTGCAGACCATGCTTCACGGTGCCGTGATGAGACAATGTTGGGAGCATCGTGTCCGGGTTGGTGCAGGGTGAGGGTCTGTCTGGTGGGGAGCTCTGGAGTGCCTGAGTTGGAGGTTGGGATCGGGAGAAATCTCTCTTGGCTTGGCCGACAACGACGCCGTGGCGCTTGTGGGTGCCGCCAGACCTTCCTGGAGGGCGTCGGGGCTACCCTTCCTCTCTCCTCACCGTGTACCGGGGGAAACCCTTGGCAGCAGCGTCATCTTCGTCGCGTCCCTTCTTGGAGGTGTTGATTGGTACCGGTGCTTCGGAGGCTCGGAGCTTGGTGGGCGGTCTCCGGTAGGTGCAGCGGCCACGAGGTTTCTTCGTTTCTTTGTCGATCGGCCGTTGTCAGCGTTTGTTTTTCTTATATTTTCTCTTTCTTTTCTTTTGGGCGTGACTGTGCTGCTTACATCTCAGCACCTATCGTTGGATGTCTCGGTTGGTTGCTTTGTATACAAAGCGGGGAAAACCCTTTTTCGGTAAAACGCCCTTTATCGAAAAATATCCTCGCCAGCTCTTGAGGCCACGACCCTGTAAGATTATTAATTTCAACTGAACCATTTTTGGGCAGTGCTTCTTTCATGTGATGCAAGTTATCTGTTGCATTCCTGCTTTTACTTTGTAATATACTTCCTCCGTAAATTAATATAAGAGCGTTTAGATCAGAAACCTTTTACGGTACATCTAAATAATAAGAGCCGTCTATTTCCAGTCATTCAATGGATTAGATCCATCGATAGTTCGATACTACTAGACAAAATCAGTAGTATATTTTGTTCAAGGGTTAAAATCGGAACATACACTAAACAAATATATTAAAATTCTACATGCAAACTGTGAAGCCGCTGTGTTTTCTTCTCCTGCTTTGACCGAACGCGATCCATCAATTCTGAGACTGTTAGCGCTGGCCTGATCCGGGCGAATACTTCCGGCCGGAGATGACATGCAACGAAGAGACTATTTTACGTAGAAGATCGTTCAGGCCAGTACTTTTGACCAAGGAAATATGCACGAAGCTAGCCTCCCAGATTAATGGATCATGTCCAGATGCACAGTCATGTTAGCACCCAATGACTTCCCTACGATCACTCGTACGTATACGTACAAAGACGGCGGCTGCACACAAGCAGTCACAACTCCGATCGAATCTCGCCGAAACCTATCGTAATGATTTTGTTGCCACAAGGCACAGGCAACGCATATCCAGCTGATGCCGAGCTGCCGAGACGGGAAGCGGCAGCCTTGGCATGCAGAGGGCCGCCGGATGCAGCGGCGAAAGAGGCACTAGTGGGCAGTCTGAGCCGCAGAGGGAGCTGCAGCCATGACGGCGTGACCGATTACGACTCTGTGCGGCCACTTCGTGGCTTGTTGATTGCTTCGGGATGCCAAGTTGAATCGCGACGTCATTAGAGCCAACAGAGCTCTCAAGCCTGATCGACTGTTGGATGGACGCCACAGATGGGGGACGGCCACGGGAGGTCACAGCGAGGAATTCTATAATATAAAGTACCAAACAAAAAATGACAAAACTACCCACCCAATCAACGGTTGAGATGATTCTATACTACCCTGTCCGGGAGTGGTATGATGTACCGTAAAAAGTCTCGATCAGAGAGTGATCTAAACGTTTTACAGAGGGAGTACCTTTTAATGTGGCTATTCTCTTCCTGTTCCAGATTGTGCACAATACTACTATACTGACTCATGAATGGGTCGGTGTCACTCTCTTCACGAGGCTTCAGATGACTCAGACGGGCATGATCAATAATACCATGCTGAACTGGGCTCCCATGGAACGGAAGACAACACAACTTAATCTCCAATGGGCATCAAATTTCGCCGTGCTGTACAGGGAGCAGCCACGTAGAGAATAGTTACTTGTTCTTCTGGTTTGTTGTACTAAAAACCAAATTTACATCGTCACTGCTTCAGTTTTGATCTTGTTTTAGGCTCTCCCATAACTTTGTGCGAAATCAATCCAACCAACTGGTCTACTTCCATCTAATACGATTTCCTTTTCACGATTGCTAAACCTTAGGCAACTGTATTATTTTCCATGGCCAGTTCAGACCATTTTAGGAGCACAGGGGAGAGCAAGGCATGGGGCTTAGGCCAAATCAGTGGCGATGACCGGCCCCAAAAATGCTACGACAACTCCCACGCAAGGTAACTTACGGACTACCCCCTAACCAATCCCTTCGGCCTTCGCCCATCTGAATTACAGGGTGGGCCCTGTTGTCCCTTTGTTTCCAGTAAATTGTTGCCAAGCCAGTCCGTAATCTACTTTCCGTGGGATCTGCCCGTAAGTGTAGCGTAGTTGGGCCAGCCGCGGCAGAGAAGAAGGTTCACGGGTGCGGGGGTCGCCTGCACCGCAATTGGAGGGGAAATTAGAGGGATGGTTTGGCGGCGGTGGCGTCCTGGGCAGGACGGAGAGATCATGCGGTAACTTACGAAATCACCGTAGGCACCTCGTCGTCGACGGAAACATCTCCTCCCACTGAATGCGCATTGCCGGAAATTCTGAAATAAATCAGGAACAAATGCGAGCACCAGGATTTGAATCCTGGTGAGCTGAGATACCACTGTCCCTCTAACCATTGAACCACAGGTTGGTTCGCATTTTGAGAAACAAGTTAAAATGTTATATGACATGGTTAGAAATAACAAGTGCAGATTTTTCTGCATGTAATATTTTTAAAGTGGTCTCCCCTAATAAAATTTGTTCATTGAGTTAAAAGAAAATGTTCACATTTTTTAAATTTTCATGTAGATTGAAAAAATGTTGACCTATATTCGAAACAGTATTCATGCATTTAAAAATATGTCCATGTACCTAAAATTTGTTTAGTTTTTTAACAATATATCAATAATGTATCAGAAATATTCATCGTGTATTAATAAAAATCTTTACCGTGCATTAAAAAATGTTTATCCTGTATTTTGAAAAGTTCATGTAATTAAAACAAATGTTCATTCATTTTAAATGTAACTTTAGAAAATGTTTGTGTATTTATTTTAAAGCGTATACAATTTTTTATGAATGTTGTTGTATTTTGAAAAAGCATTACCAAATTTTACTTTTTTTAGAAAATTAAAATATAAATGAATAAAGAAAATATAGAAATAGAAAGGCACACAAAAGAAATTACCCTAAAGCGGGTGGAAACCTGTCCTAGGAACACAGGAAAACCAGGAAAAAAACTAAAAGAAGGAATCAAAAGAAACCATGCCTTCTCGTTTGCTATTTGGCCATGACCCATGTTGGAGCGCCAGACGGTCAGAGGTGAGTGTAGCGTATATCTTGCAATAGGAAAGACATAGCCTTTGCATGTACTTCTGTCCTACACATCACTTGATGCATAGACCTAGCTGGTTCCATTTAGCATGTCTTTTGGACTTATAAAACTTATAGGGCCTAATTTATCTGATTTTATCATTGTGATGAGTTTATCTTTGTTCATTGCAGGACCCGGACACAAGGAAAAGTGGCACCCAGGTTGGTTTTCTAATCCTCCAATATAAGGGCTATAGCGAGAACGTATCTGGTGCACCGGGGCATTTTGTGCTACCAGTGCACCTAGTCTCCGTATTTTGCATTCGAGGCATCGAAAAATCATGAATTTTTGTGCGGATATAAGTAGGAGGTACATATCTATTACAATATAATATTCCAGATAAAATTTATACTATAACATAATTCATTTATAAAAATGGTCAACATTTGTAAATTGTCTAATTTCAATGAGGTGCACCAGTAGCACCAAATGCCCCGGTGCGGCAGATATTTCCCCGGGCTATAGAGCCCTGCCAGAAGAATGAAAGATTTTAGTGGTTCTTTCTTATTTTTCTCATCTCGTAGTATGTTGCTTGACCTATGGTCTACATTTTTCTAGGGGGGTTGTGGTCTACATTCAGTTTTTTTATAGTTTTGGGTCTACGTTGGTTCTTAGCCTGTTTGTTTTGCCGTTTCAGTATTATGGTCAGCGATCGTACGTGTTTTACTTGGTCTATTTGTGATCCGCAATATCCATGCCCAAATCGATCGAGGGTGTGTGTGGTGAGGTACATGTACGTACGTTCTTTTTTGTTTTAGAATTGTATGTTCCTTGTCGATGAACCTGGTCTCTTATGATCTCCCATCCAAAATTATACATATCTTATCAATGCAAAGACATAAGATTCACAACAAGAACAACCAAGGTACAGTTGTTTCTACTTGACTACAATTCATATCTCGGGATTTATTTCGTTGTCCCATTGAAACTATTACATCCACCATAGTACGTAAACCACCGGCCGAGTGCCTCAGGCATGATCAAACAACCTCTAATGACACAAAAAGAGCTCCCTAGCACCCGGCCTTCATGATGAAGCCCTCCTCCCACCTGAATGTTGGAAATCGGACAATGAACACAAAATTGATGGCTTGCTAATTCTGTTTCAAAAGTGTGGCTGGACAGTACTAGATGTGAGTCACAGAAAAATAAACCAAATCATGGTGTTCTTATGAGTTGGGGCTACATGTCTGATTCCTTCTTGGCTTGTGCTATCGCGCACTGTGGGAATTGATGTACGTGATAAACCAACTAAAAACAAATCTATGGTTGTAGCAATGTGTTGTCTGGCCAGCGGTGATGACACCATGCATAAGATGGGCCTAGGTTGGTGTTGATGCACACGACTGATTTGTTTGTTGCAGTCCCATCACCGGCTGTAGATGTAGAAGGAAATGCTGGTGGCAATGCTCGGAGGGTGAGGGATGACTAAAGTATGTAACTGCCCTTCTTAGAGTGGCTTTAAGATTCATAAATGTTAATAGGGGCGGCATATCGGAACAAAGATATTAGCTATAAGCTTTTCTTACTAATCGATCCAAATCTCAACTATGAAGTACAATATTCTCAAGTTATTTTAGGGTTTACCCATATGACTACTACATAGCCTAAAAGTGTCTATCAGTATTGTGTCACACAATGTAGAGGAGAGTAGGAGATGGCATGCCTGAGTGAGAAGGCAAACACAAAGAAATTGCAGGGGACAATACCGTATAGGTTGTAGTTATACCATTTTATAGCTATGCTTTGAGAAATCTCATACATTTCTTAATACATCACCCACCATAACTTACACCATCATTAATATTCAGTATATATCCATCCTTCAATATATATCACACCCATCCACATTGCCTATTAGCATCAATTCTTCCCACAAAATAGATAAGGTATGGAAAGTAAAATTGCTAGAATATATATAGATGGAATAAGTTTTAGACAATGTGTATTGAGATGGATGGATGAATATGGTGTAGTGCAGGTAGGATGTGTCAATCAATTTGTTGGAATGGTAGGTATTGGTAAAGGGCTCTGCAAGTGGATAACTCTAGTTGCTTGTGTACATGCATGTGAGCACATGTGATATTATGTGGTGGGAGGATTTAGATCCATTAGAAGGGAGATTACAGGTTATGACCAATCACAGTCGAGGGGTTCATGCCGTTCTAAGCTGAAGCAACCACCGGCTACACTAGTGGCTCCTCCACTAATGTAGTCAAAACAGTCCTCCTGGTAATCAGTGAGAAGGAGTACTCTAGTGTCAGGGTCTTCGGAGTCGTAGACCAACCATGGAGCAAAGTCGCTCTTATTTCTGCTATACGCTGCCATTTCCATTACTAGTTCTTCTAGTTCCATCGGTACCGGTTTTGAGTTGGACTAAAGCCAGGATGGTAAAAATTCTTTACATTTTAATGAACATCCCTGACGCTGATGCTGCTCCATTTACAGTTTAATTCCACATCAAGGAAAATATATGAGATGACGTGGGTGAATGTGGGGACCTAGCAGTAGAAAATGACATGCTCGAATGAACACGCAAAAAGAGCAATCAGTGAAGGGATTGCATTTTTTTGTTCTGGGCAGTGGAGCATCAGATTAACATGTGCATGGCTACTGAATCGTACATATAATAAATTTTCTATTTTATTCGAAACTGTACTTTGAGTAATTAAAACACTTCGTATCACACCCCACACCTTCACTAGCATTTAGAGCAACATATCCTCCTGTTGATCCGTCTATATATATACGAGACACATCCATATTATCAATTAGAGCTAGTGTGTACACATCCGCTCTACGGTGCCTGTTGTAGAGAAGTTGATACTAGTAAAGATATAAATGGAACAAATGCTAGACATTGCGAATATCTGTTTCTGAGCCGGTGCTCAGATGATCTCGATATCCACACTGCTAGTTCCCATATAGATCTGTGAGCTGTGGTGTATTTCCCTATTGTATGTTCCGAAAATTAGTTCAGACCAGGCATGCAATCATTGCGACGGCACGTCGCACTGTTGCTGCGGCTCAGCTCGTCATCAGATGGCTCACCCATTTTTCTGAGCCTGGATGGTCCGTGCACTGCGCCCGTTACCAGAAGACATCATAAAGTCTCCCCCTAACCACAACCAGCCTCTCCCATAGGAAAGAAAACCTTCGTCTTTAGAGGTAAACCATTCCCATGTAATTACTGAAGGGTGGCTCCCTCTACCACTAAGACTACCCACAGTGGAAGTAAAATAAGTAGTAACATTACGCATATCTAGATAAAATAGATGATGTGCCAAGGAATAAATGAAGAAAGAGAGGCATGCGGTAACATAGCTAGTTACTACTAGTATGAGTAACATCACACATATCAAAGCAAAATGAGTCTATAGCATAATAAATGAAGTGTTACATGTTACCACGCATATGTTACTCCCCATTATAGAGGTAGTAACATAGAGTAGTAACATATGGGCATGTTACTACTCTATGTTCTACCCATTGTGACTAGTCTAAGCATGTTTCCCCCATGTACTAGTTGTAGACCTACCACTAAGTATTAGTCTATGTGATGTTAATTAAGTGTTTCATGCAAAAAGAAAAGAAAAAAAAAGTGTGGTTCTGTACCACCTCAGATCCCATGTACTGAATTCCATTTTGCTAGCACATGTAAAAGAAACATAACATGCTGTTGCTCATCTCATTTTTGGAGTAACATCTGTGTAGTTTGGGGTACATTTTTCGTGAACACAGACACAATGACAATTTGTACACTCACAGGGTCCAGGAACTGATTTGAATTGGCAAGCACATAAAAATTCAATATGATGGTACAGACTTTGTCATCACAAATTTGCACAGATCCATGGTATTTTCTTTCCCACGGCATATGATCAATCATTTAGAGAATGCATGCAAACAGTACATCAAAGAACCATAAGTAGCTCCAAATTCAGAATGTGCAAATTTAGATAGATCGCCACCTGATAACATAACATCTAACGCGTACATACAGTAATTAAACTAAGTAGGTCTCCATCTCAAAACACAACCCATGTCCATAGTTCACCACTCGTATGAGCTGGCAGGGGTTTTCTGATGCAAAATGACACGTCATCTCAATCGAGCCAATCTAACGCCAAGCTGCACTCACTCCCAAAGTACTAATGTCTACATTTAGTCAATGATCACGTCATGAAGGAACTCTCGAATCTCCCCCTTGTTCCCTTTCATGGTCACTATGTTGTAAACAATCTTCTTGCGCAAGTGCTCGATCTGTTGCCTGTCATCAATGAAGTAGGTAGAAAACGCTTAGTTGCTTTTCATCCGACAGTCCTATCAGGTTGATGTACTCCACAGATACGCTAGCAGAGCCCAAACCTGGTATAAGTGTTGATCGCAGGTGGAGTCTGGTGAACTCAAGGAAGTAGTGCATGATATACACTCCACTGTCTTCCTGCGAAGCAAACGAGATGTACATTAAAAACGGGTTATAAGATTTTTTTCCCCTATACTACAACAACCTTGTGTAGATCAAGGCAGTCGCACGCACCTGCTACATGGCCCGTGTTGCGCCACCAACGGGGACACAAATGACCATCCACGCACCAAAAGTCATTGAATGTGGTGTAGAACCTATGCTGGAACTTCTTTGCTAGTGCCTCATGTTTGATTTTCATCTCATCCATTGGATCAGTCTCGGTAGGGTCAAGCACCATCATAATTTTCTTCTCCGTATCCAGGATGTCAATGACCAACAATCCATGAAATTTACTGGGAACATGAACTAAAAGTTTATTTGTTCAATAACATACGTACAAAATCAGACAGATGGTACCATAGGGAAATAGTATTGCTAGGTCTGTGTAGCCAATCCATTTACCTTCTTCAGCAAGCCAATCCTATAGCCCACACTTCTGAATCCATCATAGTGCTGATGTAATCCCAGTCAGTTTCAGCATCATCCCTACAAAGCTCTTCCTGTGTCGGAAATGAACAAAACACAATCAGTTCCGTATGAGATACAGGAAGAACACAAATACTAGTTCCCACTAGAGATCTCTTCCCACTAAGCAAGATGTTTACCACAAAACACGGATCAATAATTCCTGTAAACCTATCAAGTCACTCTACTATGCCCCCGTGCTCATTATCGTTTTGATTCCGAGCCTCCATTTCTGCAGCTTCCTGGCTCC
>NC_041386.1:620770102-620782841 GCF_002162155.2 Triticum dicoccoides
CGGCACCATGGCTCGTTCGTCAGGTTTCTTTTGCATGCCTGGCATTCTGCTCAAGAAATCGCCAAAGCAATTTATAGATCTGCAAGGACTAACCTGTCAACGGCGTTAAGCAGGAACTGCATACCAGCATCCTCCGCTCCCCCGTTGGCGCCGGCCAAGAACGAGCGCCACCGCAAGGACCAACTGCAGCACGGGGATAGCGGTGTTTTGGCCCGAACAGGTGGCAGCGAGGGTTTCCAGAACGAACCAGCCCACACAGCAACTTTTCATGTGTTTGACCCAATTTCTGAAAGTTAATCCAGATCTGACCCTAGTTTGTAAAAAAATCGGGATCTGACCCTTTTACTACCACCAGGGTTCATGGCGGTAGGGTGTAACAGCATACCGCCAGGGACCTTGGCGGTAGGAAAGACCCCTGCCGCCAAACCGGCTGGCTGTAGCCTGTACAACCCAACCGCCAAGGTGCCAAGCGGTAGGTGCAAGCATGCACTGTGTTTCATACTTAGGAAAATTTCTCGATAGGGCGTGCAACCCTACCGCCAGGTACCTTGGCGGTAGGCAAGAGCCTACCTCCATGGACCCTAGCGGTAAGAAAAAGGTCAGATCTCGAAAATTTTGCAAGGCAATCAGATCTCGATCAAGTTTCGAAAAATGGTCAAAACATGAAATTTAGTCCCCACAGGAGGGGTATCGCACGTGTTGCACCCCGATGTCTGACTAACGGCTCAGATGTCGCCTGCCATCCTGGACCCCTAATCTGATCCATGGCCTGGTAAATTGTTGACGTCCTGGTCCATTGCCCAGTTTACCAACCCGCATCCTCCGTTCCCTCCCCACGTCTTGGGCCCACGCTTGAACCACTGTTTCGTATTGTATTCTAACGCACACCCTATTTTCTAGAGTTCGCCTCAATCAGGACAGCTGGATTTGTTCGCATCCCAAGCTTGAAATGGACGCGAGCGATTTCGGGTCCAGCTGCGCTCGGGCACCAAATCGTCGCTTCCTAGACATTGTATATATACAGAGATAGATGTATGGATGTGTTCCTTATTATGCGCATTTTTAGGTTGTATTTGATGCTTTCTGAGTATTCAGATCAATTATTTTCAATTCAGTTGGATGCTTTTATTAGGCTTCTTCAATCGATAGTGATTCAAGCCAACAGATATACAATCACTTTTTTAACTGATACATGAATACGCATGAAACGTGTCACGAGAGCATTACCCTCCCGCGTAGGCCGCTAAGTCCGTTACCAGGATGGCAATTATTATGCGGGATCCACGCGTGGGCCATGATGACAAGATAAAAGGAGGAAACATGCTATATACGTTTGAGAATACGATGGGAAACGCAAATCCCAAGACAAATGATCGATGTAGATATCGAGACTATCTGGGCTCGGGCACCATTTCGAGTTTCCGGCTACATATGCCCTCTTGTTTATTTATCAAAATTATGGGGTAATGTGTCTAGAGGTTGTTGAACTCAACTATCTATGACACATTTCTGTTCGAGGCACAAGTCAGGTAGAGAAATGTGTGTGTCCTTGTTCTTGGTCAACATACTACATTTGCACCATGGTTTCATCTGGTTTTGCAATGATCGTCATTGCTTGTGAGGTTGATATCAATGGTTGTATCAATGCCTTTCACGAGGCAATGGGCTTGTCCCCCCGCATACCCGTTCATGCTCATCCTCTATCTTTATTCTTTCCTTTTTCGTCTGACCAAACAAAAAATGATCTTGTCTCATCTCAGGAAACCTAAATGGCCCCGTCTATCCTTCTTCAACCTCAAACCAAGCACGGCTTTTTGAGGCAAAATATTTTTCGAAACCAAGCAGTCTTCCGAATGAGGTCATAGGTTCCAAGGAGATGTCGACTTTGCAGCCTTGTTGTGCCTGTCCCCACTGCTCTATGTCATGAAGAAGTTCATGGCCCATGGGACCTCACCTCCAACTCTCCTATTTATGTAACAAGGATACTAGGTAATCCAATAATAACATACCAATGAACGAGAAGTTTAAGTAAAGTCGTATGTGTTGCAACAACCAATGCAAGATTGTGGCAATAATAAATGTAATTGATATTTTCAAGCGAGTTGATGTCATTTTGGAATCAAAACTTAATGTTCGGTGAAAAAATCTCTTGTTGAGTGGGAGAAATTTTTAGACTAATTAACTGAGTGTGCTCTCTCATCCAACTTCATCCCTAGAGCCTCCGGTAGATACATGGCGCTAAATAGAAGCCAATTGATGTCCTTGAAAAATATGACTCAAGTGATATGCTTTGGAGGTAAGAAAAAAAATCTAGCGTGTAGAGGAGCTGCGAAAATTTTCACGCGATGTGGCGTTAGAGAACTAATTATGAGACGATGTAGCTTAATGCTGAGGAGTCAGTGTAAGATGAGGTGCTTGAAAATAAAGAAAAGCATGTGATATGTGATGTACATTCACATTACTTGAGTATATCTAATGTTCATTCCAGAGAAACCTTAAAGAACTTTCCCACAAAAATATCCTAAGAGAACTGATTCAAACATCAACCACCACACTTTACAGTTTATACCCACCAAAATTTATATCAACATGTCCACATGTCCATACTTCAATACCATGAACATCCCACTATCCATTAGAGTAGCATATATACATCCACTCAACTATGTGTTCTGTAAGAAACACTAGGAGAGATACAAATGCAAGATATGTTACATAGTATGCACCGCGTGTATGGATGCGATGCATGTAGGATGTCAATTTAACTATTTTTTGGAATTGTAGGCACCGGGAAAGAACTAGCTAATATTCATGCATATTATTGTAGGCTCCAAGAAAAAATTAGCTAATATTCATGAAGATTATTGTATTCGCTTGGTTGCATGAATGTTAGCATGCGCGTGATCGGTTTGTGGAACCATACCGTGCTGAGTATAGCGGAGATTACAAATTACTTTTCCACTCAACTCAGCAAAAGATGCAGGGGTGTTCCGAATTACAAATTGCTAGGACTTATAAACTTCAACAAGGATACCGTAATCTGAGTGCTAAAATTTGAAATAAAGAAAATGTGCTCCCTCATACTGACTCATCAAGATCGATAAATGTACATGCTGCCATTGTCATATCCTATATACCTAAGAGATTCATCCCCACTAAGCTATTTATCTAAACATGCAGGCTATCCACGTCATCAATCATGCCATCTAACCAAAGACTGTTCCCACGCTTGCCATGTCAGCAAAACGTCAAGAGACCGCTAAAAAAAATGAAACGTCAAGAGAAAAAAATTGAAGTCGCGCCCGGTTCCACTGCAACCAAATCGTCCACCTTCGCTTCCCCTTTCCCCTTCCGTAACCGGCGACTCATAAGTCTACGACACCAAACACCACCATATCCAGTACCCCAGCCCTCCTCCAGAGCGACTCCGCGAGGCACGCCATCCGGTGTGATCACGTTGAGCCACCCCACGATCCCGACGTCGCCCTGACCCCGCTACCCCCCGTCCCCATCGGCGCCACCATGTGTGACCTTGGCGAGCCACCCCGCAAGCCCTAGCTATCTATATGAACTAACTGTATACACACATCCAGTCTACTACTATGTGTATGTTGTAGAGATATCCCAAGAGTAAGTATAGATACAACCGAAATGGAAGGATGGTTATTGGTTCGTAGGATGTCAAACTTGTTACTACGTAGTTGGAATTGTAGGCATTGGGAAATAGCGAGCTAGTCAATGGCTGAGATTTTCTAGCTGCTTGCCAGCATTCATATTAGCATCCATGTAGCTGAGTCGTGGAAAGGATCAGGAACGGGTCCACACACCTTGTGCTGTATGAGCTTGACCACAGCTCGACACACCCTAGCTGTAAGATACAAGATACGTCATCCGTGAGACCAGTGAGTCATGCTAGATCGATCCAAGCTTTTTCCATATGGTACAGTGCATTAATCTTTTTTGTTAGGGGTCAAGTGCATTGATCGTTTTTCAGCTAGTTCTTGTTCAGCGTGCAAAATTTCTCTACAGAATTTGCAGCTCTAATCGTGAGATTGCAAACAAACAGGGATGGATTTAATTTTGATATCCTTTTGCACTTCTTCGTCCAACTATAGCGTTGTATCTCACCCGTCTGTTGCACGAAAGGTTCATCTGATTTTGCTTGAGTTGAGGAGTTAGCTCAGGTGAAATATATATGCATGAAGAATCACGGGCGAATTGTGATGAAAAGTTGTAGTTGGGCTACATTTTCCTACCACCACTGAGGTGTAAGGCCACACCAGTGTGTGCGTGTGCGCCAGACGACCCAATCCTCGCAACCGGCTACGGTTCCTGCAGGGCGCGGAGCAATATCCTTGCTAAAACTGATGGTCGTTCGTCATGTTTTAAAATTCTCTCACCGCGACCTCCCTCGTCCACTCAGTTTATAGCGTTAAAACCACCTCGTCTTGACCTTCCACTCCTCCTAGAGTTTCGAGGGCTCTGTGCACTAGTAGAAAACGGACCTTTATTACCAGTTTGTAAGGGCTTTTAGTGCCGGTTCTGCAACCGGCACTAAAGGGTGGAGACTAAAGCCCCCCCCCCCACCCCCTAGTACCGGTTCGGCACGAACCACCACTAAAGGCTCACCATGTAGCGTGAGCTCGCGCCGTGGTATGGGGTACTAAAGGTTTTTTTTATTTTTCTTGAATTTTTTTATTTTTTTTATTTTTTTCGATTTTCAATTTTCTGAATTATTTGATAATTTAGTCTCTAATCACCCCTCTTAACTGCTCAAGTGTGGATCACTCATTCCAAATCGTCTAACTTTCCGGCCGGTCACCCATCCTGAGCATGCTTAACTTCGGAGTTCTATTCCCCCTACTTTTCAAGTCTGCACTTGTTGTTTTCCTGACAAATATAAGTTGTCAATCCTATTAACCCTCAGCAGTTTAGCTTGAGCATTAGGTCACACGTGTCACCATTTGAGTTTGAAACTATTATTCTAAAAAACAGTAATTATTTAGTAACACTAATATTTCTTGAATAAGTTTGACCATAGTTTGACCAGATTTGACCAAAATTCAAAAAAATGAAATAATTATTTAGTAACACTAATATTCTTGAATAATTATGTAGTAACATTAATATATCTTGAATAAGTAGTTTGACCATAGTTTGACCAGATTTAACCAAAAATAAAAAAACTGAAATTTGAGCATATCTTTTTTTCCTTTTAGAATTTAAGGATTCTAAAAAATTGCAAACAGACCGTAGGCGGTCAAAATCGGATGCGGATTTTCGTGCTGAAGATTTATGGCCGTTTTACGTTTTCATAACACTTTTTTGCAAAACATGTCCAAATTTAAGTTTTTTAATTTTCCTAACTAGTAGATGTAGTAATATAACTACATCTCGAAGAATATATTTTTTTGATTTTTTTATCATTTTCTTTTGCTTTCTTCAAAACAGAAATGGCGATACACATGGGGGAGGGGGCGTAGAGTTTGAAAGTTGCCCTATAGTCCCGGTTTGTGTCTCCAACCGGGACTATAGGTCAGACCCCTTTAGTCCCGGTTCGTGGCACGAACAGGTACTAAAGGGCACGAACCGGTACTAAAGGTTAGCACTTTAGTACCGGTTTATGCCACGAACCGGGACTAAAGGTGATCGTGGGGCCCCGGCCGGACGTCAGCCTGCCACCACCCCTTTAGTACCGGTTCGTGGCACGAACCGGTACTAAAGGTTCAACACCAACTGGCATTAATGCATAGCCGTTCGAAGCGGCATTAATGGTACCATTAGTATCGGGCTAAAATCGAATCGGGACTAATGTGTCTCACATTAGGTCCTTTTTCTACTAGTGGTGCGACATGGACATTGTTGACGTTCAGTTCATGCCACTACCACGTCATTTTTGCTGAAGGAATGGACTCAAGCATTAAACCTCCATTAGGAAAGTAGATTTTCCCTTACTGAAAAAAGCACATCCTTCTTGAAAATCATATGGATAATTTTACCAGGGGAGAATGTGATTTGTCAAAATTTGTAAATAAAGTTCCGCATAGAACTTCCTTTCTATGAAAAATGGCAATAAGTTTATCTTAGTAATCGATCCACATCTCAACACGTACTCCATCTGCTCCTAAGTTAATTTAAGAATAGAGGTAGTAGAATATTCCTAAGTTAATTTAAGGTTTGCGCATGACTACAAATCTAAAATGCCCGTAAGCATTGTGTCACACAATGTAGAGGAGTTAGTGGAAGTGGAGTTTCTCAGCCCGAGCTCAAATGAGCTCGGATGTACAGTAAAAAAATAAGTTTTTTTTACAAACATTGACAAATGTTCTAAGAGGTTGCAAAATTTCATTATGGAATCACATTTTTGGAAGGCGTGGGAAAAAACAAAATCGATACTCCGAAAATGCTACTTTCAAAAGCATTTTAGAGCACTGATTTTGTTTTTTTTTTGCCACGACTTTCACAAATGTGATTTCATGATGAAATATTTCAAGCTCTTAGAACATTTGTCACAAATAAAATCATTTGTTTTTTGTTTATTTTTATTTTACTGTTCACCCGAGTTCATTTGAGCCCGGGCTGAGAAGGTGACTTTCCGGAGCTAGTGTATGACATGCCTGAGTGAGAAAGCAAGCAAAAAAGAAATGGAAAGTTCCATTCGAGGTTGAGCTCCACTATACCCTTTATCCTAGGAGTCTAGTCGTGTCATGATCTGTGCGTCATGTGACAACCTCCTGAGAGTGCTAGCATCATTTGCCTGATGATAAAACTCTTGTAATTTCAAAGGATATATGTGCATTAGTCGTTGTTTCCCGGTTATTTTGAAAATCTTATCACAATCTTGCTCATTATTTATTATGATTACTTTAATAAAATTTGTGCATCTGCCGGTACCAACGTGTTCAGGTCCACGACTCATGGCCGCGTCTGCCTCCTCCAACCTTGTCTTCGCACCGGTGTCCTGAATGAGCTTATCCCCTCACTTGCTGCCTCACGGTCTCGGCACGAAGATTATGCTTGGGATATATGAAGTACTCCCTCATATGGATCGGAGCGAGTAGTTTAATTTGGCATCAATAGAAATAGTCGAGATAATGTGGACGAATGTGGGGAGCTAGTAGGATCACATGCTCAAATGAGGACGCAAAAAGTATAATTAGTGGAGGGATCGCATTTCTCTTTTTCTTGCAGGTAGGGGAAGATCACATAGACTCCATATCACGCCCTACACTGTGAGGACTAAAGCACTTCATGTCCTGTGAGTAATTAAAACACTTCATGTCACGCCCTACACCTTCACTAGCATTTAGAGAAACATATCCTCCCGTTGATCCGTCAATATATATACAGGAGACATCCACACTATCAGTTAGCTAGTATATACACATCCACACTAGGTAAGTCGCTAGTAAAGATATAGATGGAACAAATGTTATACAGTGTGTACGGAGATAAGTGTATGGATATTGGTGGAGGTTGGATGCCAATTGGAATTGTAGGCATTGGAAAAGACCTAGGCAGTAACAGAGTGCACTAGAGTTGCTTGCTTGCACTCAGGCTCTGAAGATTTAAAACCATGCAGAGCCATGACATGGCAGCTGTTAGAGTTAAACACGAAGTGCACCGGTGCCCTGTCAGGTTCAGTACACGTGTACTTGTATCTTTTTTTGCGGGGCACGTGTACTTGTATCTGTCCGTGTAGGTATCCAAGTAATCAACGCATAGAACCACTACTTGTTGATTAGCTAGCATATAGAGTATATCATTGTACCCCTGTAAACTATTGTGCCATGAGTTGAAGGAATAAACTCAAGGCTCTATACGAGCCTTTGGCAATCAGCCAAGCGTTTCACGTGCGTGGGTGCATTACGTCCAGCCAGAATCAATCAAGTAAATTAGGTTTTGTGTACGCCGCATGTCGAATTATCTTCGGCCAGAGGTGGGTCAATCAGGAGCAGCAGTCGCTTTGCTACTTGAAGGTTAGCTTTGCATTGTGCTGGGTGGATTGATTGGAGGAAGCTAGCTTGCGTTGCTTCATCGTTTGTCCTCGTCGATCATCGGTCGTCAAGTGTAGCCGGAAGTACTCGGTGTCAAGGGACTGGGCCAACAACAGCCTTTCAGAGAGGGCAAGCGCAGACCGCTTGCTAGGTAGGTAATTTCCCACAATATAAGCAACTGTACCCGTCCAAAACAATAATGAAATCACTATTTTTCCGGCAACAGCTACACCGTTTTGACAGAAAGAGGATTTGGGAAGCTCTCGTTTTCCATTCGTCCTTCTAAGATATTCAACACTTTCCCACCCTTGACATACTCTATTAATCGCAGTCAGTGGTTGAGGACTGACATCTTTGCCTGTAAGCATGAAGAGCCTCACCAATTAAGTTACTCTAAATTGTTCTATGTCCAAGTCTGATTGAGAGGTGCTAAAGGGACGATCTCTACAAGATTTGTAACATTCCCACAGTTGAATTCCATTTAATAAAGCGACATGCTACGAGCTGAGAAAACAAGAACGAACCACTGAAATCATTCATTCTTCTTGGATGGGCTCCATAGCCATTATATTAGTGAATTGAGAAAATTATAGTTTCCCTGCTCCATAGGCCATAGACAACACACACACACACACACATTGCAAAACCTGGATAAATATGGCCCTGGATGGTTTGAGAGGATTTGCCCATTGTTGTTGTGTGTGCCTCAGTAGCGTCTAGGAGCCGCCGCCGCCTCCAGATCAAGATTCAACTGGTCCGGTGCGGTTCGACCCTGTTACTGGACCACCAAACCTACTAAGGCATTTCAGGTTCAAGATTCGACCCGCACCTACTCTTTTCAGGGTAATGGGCCACCTTTAGGTTCTCCGGTTCGCCCCTGTTAGTGGTTGCACGCTGTAACCAGGGCATCTATCTGACCATCTTGTTCTTGGCTACCGCTTGCCATCTCTATCCAGGCGGCGCGCACGACTTGACAGACGGGAGAGTATCAGAGGAGAGGCGAGGGAGAAGCCAGAAGGGAACAACGTGCTCTACTTGGACGAGCTTTGGGAGCTCCCGGCTGCAGGTGTCTCCCGTGTTATGTTATGCTCCAAATTCAAGTATAAAGAGGGAGGCTACCTTCTGATGAGCGATCGGAGCGAGGCCCGTCGCCGTTAGGCTTGGGCCGAAGCAAATATTATAAAGAAGGTACGGATCAGTATTGACCTAGGTCACATGTGCTATATATACCTCTTATAAGCCGCCGCACGGGGTAGTTGATCAGTTGTAAATCCCCGGCATTTGTAACCTCCCCCGATATAGTGAAATTTGGCTGGCTGGCGCCCGTAGTTTTTCCCCCTTCGTATTGGAGGGGTTTTCCATGTTAAAATCTCGTGTCCCTTGCTTGTTTTCGTTCTTCATCATGTTCGATTGTGTGTCGTATCTCTAACATCCCACGTGTACTGGCGCCGGCGGCTGGCAGCCGGCAGCTCGCTCTGCTCTAGTGGTGGTGATGGCTTGGAGACCGACGGGAGAGGAGAGTCGTATGAAGGAGCAATCGGAATGGGGCGACATGCCAGCGTGCTCTACTCCGGCAGCCCACGGCCGGCAGATCGCCCTGCTCCAATGGTGGCGACGAGGCAATGGTGTGGACAAGTGTGCTATTGGTTCAACCCTAGGGTAGGATTAGAGCCTTTTATAGCATGTCTAGCAGATCCTTTATAAGCCCGTCGAACTACGTTTTTCTAGACGTTATATGGGATGGCCCAAAAAAAGAGATCCCAAAAACGGCCTGGCCTGTAAAAACTTTATTGGAGGCCGGCAAACCGTCCTCTAATCCAGTATATATGCCGGCACCCAGGTGATAGAGTATCCGTCCGCCTTTTCCTCTATCCTCTCCGCCGTGTTTCATCCACTCTGGCGAGAAATCGAGTGAGCTCCGGCAGCGATTTGCTGCAAGGTTTTCCACCAGTTCTTGGTGACGATGGCGTCCGCGTGTGCAAGGTGTGGCGGCGGCCGCGGTGGGTACGGGTGTCGCGATGGGTTCGCCGGCCATATGCCACAAGCGGCGCAACGACGACGAGGCCGGCGGCTCCAGCCTCTGACCTCCCTTGCCGGACAAGTAAAGAGAGGCGGCACTCTCCCACTGCGCGAAGTCCTGCAGCGGCACATCCCGGGCTTGGGCGAATTTTCGTTGTCTCGACTACGTCTTCGATCCAGCCCTCCAGCGCCGTAGGGAAACAGAGACTACGTGGTTTGAGGCGAAGCAGGCCGCCGCGGCCGGAGATCGCCTACAAGCGCTCCTGGAGGAGTACCAGCTCGCCTACAAGCGCTACTGGAGCCGCAGCTGCGTGGTTTGAGGCTTGCCATCTCTTGATCATCCCCACAGACCGTGCCGTCTGCACGTTCCAATTCACAGATACGGTTCCTTGCTTTGCGAGCGCTGGCCTTCCGATGAAAAAAATTGGTATTGTTGTCTCCCTCCGCCAACCACTGAATGCGAGCCCGTTGACGCCACATGATCTCCTCACGGAAACAGAGTTCGGACATGCGGGCTTCTACACGTTCCTCTTCCGGCGATGGACCTCCACGGTCGGGAAGAGCTCGTAGTTCTGCAAGCTTCGTTCGAAGAGACCGCAGCTCGGTTCTGACAGCACCAAAGGTGGTTCGGCCCCACTTGCGCAGCATACCGGCCACAAAAGCGAGTTTGTCGGACAGGGCCGCAACAGTATTGGCCTATCCAGAAGTGTTCCAAGCTTCAGTGACCACATCCTCAAAACTTGGATCCCGCTCCCACATGCATTCATACCCAAACTGTTGCTGCTTTGTTCTCACACTTGAGTCCACAAGATCTGTTTGGAGTAAGATAGGGCAGAGGTCAGATTTAGCCGCTGTTAGGTGTTCCACCGAGGCAAACGGAAAGAGGGCCGACCATTCAGCCGTACCCAAAGCTCTGTCCAACCTTACCTTGCAAAAATAACCTCCTGACACTTTCTTCTCCCAAGTCCAATCCAAACCACGGTAACCCAAATCAGCCAGTCCACAAATATCCACCGCCTCTCTGAAAGCACCAATCTGTGCACTGTCACGGTCATTTGGACCAAATTGTTCCTCGGGCCGCAAAATTTCGTTGAAGTCCCCAATGCACATCCATGGAAGCGTGCTCTCTCCTCTCAGCCTTGTCATTGTGTTCCAGGTTTTGTACTCGAGAGATCTTGTTGCTTCTCCATAAAAACATGAAAGACGCCACTGTTCCCTTCCTGGTTCAAGCACCCACGCGTCCACATGATACTCCGAAAAATTCTTTATTTCAACATCCACTGAGTTTTTCCAAAAGATACAAATACCTCCACTGCGACCACGACTACCAACAGCAAAACTGAAACCAAAACCTAACGAAAAACGAAGACCTTCCACACGATTTTTTTGTAACTGAGTTTCAACTAAGCAAAGAATAGATGGCGAACTAAGCTCCACCAGGTCGTGGAGTTCACGAATTGTCGCAGGATCGCCTATCCCGCGGCAGTTCCAGCTTAAGATTTTCATTGGGCTTGGCGGTGCTTCGAGGAGGAGCCCGCCAACAACGCCATCTTGTTAGTTCCTTGCTTCACTGGTGACCCTGCCTTCTTTGCTTTCTTGGCATCCCTAGGAGAAACATATGCCGGAGGCGGTGGTAGGACTGCCGCTGTGGACGCATCAATAGTGACTAGAGCCTTGCTCCTCTCCAGCCCTTCAACATCAACTCCGCTATCCTTCAACACAAGATTCAGATTACGACGAACAGATTCAGCAGCTTGCACTTTCTGCCTTGCCTCTCCAGCTTTGAGGGGGCTAGTGACTTCTGGTTCTTCTGCAGCCGAGTCAAAACATGCGTCCTGGGATGAGCGCTTGCGTGGTGGGGATCGCTGGCGTGTATTGTTAGCCCGGCCTGTTCTACCTCTTCCTCTACCGCCTGAACGGCCCCCTCGAGGAGCCCATCCACCATATTGCTCCGGTGCAACGTCCCTTCTTTGTGCCAGCATCCTGCTCCCCCACTGCTTATCTTTCTCTTCCCAAACACCATTGCCACACTCCTCGTGGTTATGGCCCATGAAACCACAAACCTTGCAAAAATACGTGATCATCTCATACTTCACCAGGAGGCGGAGTCTTCCTTCTACCGCGACATTCAGCGACGTGACCCGTGTTAGAGGTTTGCTGACAAGAACCCTAGCTCGAACCCTCACATAATCTCCCTCATAAAACAAGCGAGGCGCGAGCTGCACTTCTTTTACCCTGCCAATACGACGGGCGAGTTCATCAACAACCCCCGCTTTGCGGTAGAGCTCTGGTATATTATGGATTTGAGCCCACACGTATAAACCATCAAATTCAAAAGATGTTGGCTCCTTCTTCCCATCGTAGTCTTCTATCAGCATCCCCATCCCCCTGCACTAGTAGAAAAAGGACCTAATGTGAGACACATTAGTGCCGGTTTAATTTTAGCTTGTTACTAATGGTACCATTAGTGCCGGTTCGAACGGCTATGCATTAATGCCGGTTCGTGTTGAACCTTTAGTACCGGTTCGTGCCACGAACCGGTACTAAAGGGGTGATGGCAGACTGGCGTCAGGCCGGGGCCCCATGATCACCTTTAGTACCGGTTCGTGTCACAAACCGGTACTAAAGGGCTAACCTTCAGTACCGGTTTGTGCCACGAACCGGTACTAAAAGGGTCTGACCTATAGTACCGGTTTGTGACACAAACCGGCACTATAGGGCAA
>NC_041386.1:620783051-620793610 GCF_002162155.2 Triticum dicoccoides
AAAATCAAAAGAAAATGATAAAAACTTCAAAAAAATAAAATCCTTCGAGAGGTAGTTATATTACTACATCTACTAGTTAGGAAAATTTGAAAACTTAAATTTGGACATGTTTTGCAAAAAGTGTAGGAAAAATGTAAAACGGCTATAACTTTTGCATACGATGTCGGAAAAAGACGTATAATATATCAAAAATTCAGCACGAAAATCCGCATCCGATGGAGACCGCCTATGGCCTGTTTGCAATTTTTTAGAATCCTCAAATTCCAAAAGGAAAAAAAGATATGGTCAAATTTTAGATTTTTTAAAATCTGGTCAAACTACTTATTCAAGAAGTATTAATGTTACTACATAATTATTCAAGAATATTAGTGTTACTAAATAATTATTTCAATTTTTTAATTTTGGTCAAATCTGGTCAAACTATGGTCAAACTTATTAAAGAAATATTAGTGTTACTAAATAATTACTGTTTTTTAGAATAATAGTTTCAAACTCAAACGGTGAAACGTGTGACCTAATGCTCAAGCTAAACTGCCGAGGGTTAATAGGATTGACAGCTTACATTTGTCAGGAAAACAACAAGTGCAGACTTGGAATGTAGGGGGAATAGAACTCCGAAGTTAAGTACTAAAGGTTCCCCATACCAGGGCGCGAGCTCACGCCACGTGGTGGCACTTTAGCGCCGGTTCGTGCCGAGCCGTGCCGAACCGGTACTAGGGGGGGGGGCTTTAGTGCCCACCCTTTAGTGCCGGTTACGAAACCGGTACTAAAGGCCCTTACGAACAGGCGATTTGAAATGAGTGATCCACACTTGAGCAGTTAAGAGAGGTGATTAGAGACTAAATTATCAAATAATTTAGAAAAATTAAAAATTGATAAAAAAATCAAAAAAATTCCAAATTTAAAAAAAAAATCAAAAAAAACCTTTAGTACCGGGTACTAAAGGTCCCCCATACTAGGGCGCGAGCTCACGCCACGTGGTGGCACTTTAGCGCCGGTTCGTGCTGAACCGGTACTAAAGGGGGGGGCTTTAGTGCCCACCCTTTAGTGCCGGTTATGGAACCGGCACTAAAGGCCCTTACGAACCTGCGCTAAACCTCCGTTTTCTACTAGTGCTGAAAAGCCATGGGCCTCCATGCACTACCTTCTTCCAGTCCCTAAGACAAAACATCTGAAAGATGAACAGATTTTCTCCCGCCTCTCTGTACGTCGGGACGTGTGCCAGCGACCAGATCGATTTCATGCACTCGAACATCGCCGATGAACTGAAAGTGCGAGTAGTGTTCACCCTCGCAATCGCCAACCACCTAGCATCCGATGCATATTTCTTCACCTCTTATTCACCTACAACCACATCATCAAGTTCGTCATCGTGGAGATCCAGGTGCTGCAGCAATTCCTCAAGATTTTTCCCCGTTCCGCCCGCCGCTGATGACTCTGCTCGGTCCGCCATCTAGGGTTCGTCGTCCAGGAAAAAGAACGCCAGAGGACCACGCCCAACTCCCTCCTGCCGATCAGGAAGATGATCTAAGCGAGGGAATCAGCCGGCGGTAGGTAAGCCAATGAGATCTCTAGATGGTGATGGGATCGCCGCCAGAGCCAAAAACCCTAAGCGAGAGGGTACGCTAATCTTAGCCCCTGCAGGTTCTCCGGGCCGGCCGGTCCACCGGTCCAATGGTTCGGCTCCGAGACGCTAATCTTGTGTAAGCCGCGTTGTCACCATGCATGCTTCGCACCAGCCTGCATCCACCGTTGCCGCCAATCCGCTCCGAGACGCCATGTTGGTGCTGCTGCGACTGCAGCGAACATACGTGGTGGCGTTGGCAATGCCGAGGCCACGAGCCTCCTCTACCCGCCGAATCGTAGGAACAGCAACCGCATATTGACACGCAACACCATGGCGCGTACCTCCTCCTCATGAGGCTGGACGCAATCCCAAGGCACGCGAACTTCTTCGGCGTCCACATCCGCCCGATTGCACCACTAACCGATCTGGGCGAATCAGCCCAAGATCACCATCTCCGGGTGTCGTCTGTTAGACTATGTATAGCTTCTATACCTATGTACGTATATGATACATATTGTAACACAACCATTATATATAATGAGATAAGCCACCCCTAGAGGGTTGTGCTGGTTCCCCAAAACTTATTGTCTTACATGGTATCACGCTAGGTTACGATCGCTTCCGCTTCTAAACCCTAATACCCGCACCGCCGCCGCAGCCGTCGCCGCCTTCACCGCCGCCGCCGTGCCACCGATCGCGCCGCCGCCATGTCGAGCGCCGCCACCACCGGTTCCACTGCTGCGGGCTTCCTCCCGGCCTCTCTTGCGGCTCTGCTCAACCTCCCGCTCGATGTCGTCTCTGTTCCGGCTCCGATCGGGACAAGGAGCATCGGCTCCGTCTTCTCCACGCCGCCGGCGCCCTCGCTTGGGCGTGACCTCGTGGTCCACACTGCGGCGCCGCCGTCCGCTGCGGACTCCGCAGGCGTCGTCCCGCCGCTCCTGCCGCAAGCGGATCACACTGCCCCGCTGGCGGGGTTGGCGGCGTCCGCCCCGGCCGCGGGCCTTGCGGCGTCCGCACCGGCCGCGAGCTTTGCGGCGCCCGCCCTGGCTGCGGTCCCGCCTCCTCCCGCATCGGCTTCGGTGCCTCCGGCTGCCTCCATGGTGTTTGCACCCCAGGCAGCCTCCTCGATGGGATTGTCTTCGCCGCCGCCGTTTCACTTCGGTCATCTCATCACCATCAAGCTCTCCGCCGACAACTACATCTTCTGGCGTGCGCAGGTTCTCCCGCTCTTGGGGAGTCACTACCTGCTAGGCTACGTCGACGGATCGCTTCCCTGCCCACCCGCGCTGGTAGACAGCGTGCACGGTCCGGTCTACAATCCGGCCCATCGCGTCTGGACGGGGCAGGACCAGGCGAACCTCTCCTCCATCCAGGGGTCGCTCTTGCCGGCAGTTGCCGGCCTTGTTGTCTTCGCGAAGACGTCTCATGAGGCCTGGACCATCCTTGAGCGCACCTTTGCAGCGCAGTCCCAGGCTCGTGTCTCTGCACTCCATCGTCAGCTTGGAGAGTGTCAGAAGCTTGACTCCACTGCCACTGAGTTCTACAACAAGGTCAAGGGCCTCGCCGACACATTGGCCTCCATTGGACAGCCCCTCACCGACTCCGAGTTCAACTCGTTTATTGTCAATGGTCTTGATGAGGAGTATGATGCCTTAGTCAAGATCATCAACGAGCGGGGCAACTCGACACCCATGCTGGCACACGAGGTTTTCTCTCGGCTCCTTCTCACTGAGCAACGGGTTGAGACTCGCCGCACCAGGGGCACTGGCTCCCTCTCGGCCAACGCCGCCACCAAGGGTGGCCGCTCTTCTTCATCACCCCGGTCTCCCTTGGGGCTGCCACCGTCGCCCGCCTCGGCCCCCCCACCTACTGCGACCTTACCGGGGGCTGGCGGTCCATGTGTGTGTCAGCTTTGTGGCCGCGATGGGCACTGGGCCTCCAAGTGTCATAAGCGCTTCCAGCGAAGCTTCCTTGGTCTTGGCAATGACGGCAAAGATACACGCAACAATGCCCGTCAGGTCGCCATGGCTGATCGTCCCGCGCCGCAGAAGCAACAGGGACACACTCAGTCCTACTCCATCGATCCACACTGGTACATGGAATCTGGGGCGACAGAGCATCTAACCAGCGAGATGGGGAAGCTTCACACTCGTGAACCCTATCATGGCTCCGACAAGATCCACACCGCCAATGGAGCAGGTATGCACATCTCTCATATTGGTCAAGCATCTCTTCTCACTAGACATGCCAATAGGAGTCTTCAGCTTCGCAATGTTCTTCGAGTTCCATCTGTGACCCGTAATCTTCTTTCAGTTTCTAAACTCACACGTGATAATAATGTGCTTTGTGAATTTCACCCTTTTGATCTTTTTATTAAGGATCGGGGCACGAGGGACATTCTTCTTAGTGGGCGGTTGTGCCAAGGCCTCTACCGTCTGGAGCATCCTGGTGTCGCTCGTGTTTTCAGTGGAGTTCGGGTCTCTCCGTCACAGTGGCATGCTCGTCTTGGTCACCCGGCCACACCTATTGTCCGTCATATTTTGCGTCGTCATGAGCTTCCTAGTTTGTCTAGTCATAAAGATGTAGCAGTGTGTGATGCTTGTCAGCAGGGGAAGAGTCATCAACTTCCTTTTTCGGAGTCCAGTCGTGAGGTGAAACATCCTTTAGAACTTGTGTTTTCAGATGTATGGGGTCCTGCTCAGACTTCTGTCAGTGGTCATAATTACTATATCAGTTTCGTTGATGCTTATAGTCGCTTTACCTGGCTTTACCTTATTAAACGCAAATCTGATGTGTTTGATATTTTTGTTCAGTTTCAAAAACATGTTGAACGTCTTCTCAAGCACAAAATTGTTCATGTCCAGTCAGACTGGGGGGGGGGGGGCGAGTATCGCAACCTCAACTCTTTCTTTCAGTCGCTTGGGATAGCTCATCGTTTAGCATGTCCACATACACATCAGCAGAATGGTTCAGTCGAACGTAAGCATCGTCATATTGTTGAAGCTGGTCTTACTCTTTTGGCCCATGCATCTGTTCCGTTTCGGTTTTGGAGTGATGCTTTCACCACTGCATGCTTTCTCATCAACCGTACTCCTACTCGTGTTTTAAACATGAAGACTCCCATTGAGGTTCTTCTTAATGAACAACCTGATTATACCTTTCTCAAGGTATTTGGGTGTGCTTGCTGGCCGCATCTTCGTCCATATAACAAGCGCAAGCTTGAGTTTCGTTCTAAGAAGTGTGTTTTTCTTGGCTATAGCTCTCTTCATAAAGGTTACAAATGTCTTCATGTTCTCACTAATCGTGTCTATATATCTCGGGACGTCGTGTTTGATGAGCATGTTTTTCCCTTTGCCAACCTTCCTGTGTCCACTGTCGAACCACCATCCCTGCATTCATCCTCTGTTGCTTCTGACCAATTTGATGATGTTGCATACTCTCCTTTGCTGTTACCTAACCATGGTGCAGGAACCGGACGTGGAGCTCGTTTGGAGCTGTTGGAGGATTCACCATCATCATTGTCGTCTTCTGGTGGGCACGTCGATCGCCCTATGTTGCATGGCATCGATTCGCGTGCCCATGCATGGTCACCCGACGAGCCCGTCGCGCCGAGCATCTCCACTGCTCGGTCCATTTCGCCAGCGGCCGCCGAGTCGCCCGCGGCTCGGCCCGTCACGCCGTCTTCGCCTGCGGCTCGGCCCGTCACGCCGTCTTCGCCCGCGGCTCGGGTCCTCACGTCGCCTTCATCAGCGGATCGGCCCGCGACACCGGCCGCGCCACGACCCACTATGCCGAGCTCGCCATCGGCCCGGTCTGTGATGCCGGAGTCGCCAGCTGCTTCGTCTGCTCTGCCGGTTTCGCCGGTGGGTCGGCCTTCTTCGCCAACCGAGTCCGAGGCTACCGTGACTGGCTCCTCGTCACCGGCTGACTCGTCAACGTCGCCGTCCTCCAGCCCGTTGCAGGCTGCTCCGTCGACCTCGGTGGTTCCTGTGTCCCGACCACATACACGCAGTCGCAGTGGCATTTTCAAACCTAAGGAACGTAAGGATGGTACGGTTGATTGGTTGGCTGCTTGTTTGGCTGCTGCTGTTGCGGATCCATCTTCTGAGCCTCGCTCATATCAGGCTGCCCTGCGCATTCCACATTGGCGAGAGGCTATGGAGCAGGAGTTTCATGCTCTTCTTCGTAACAAGACATGGACTCTCGTTCCTCCACCACCACGGGTAAATGTTATTGACTCAAAATGGGTATTCAAAGTGAAGAAGCATTCGGATGGATCTATTGAGCGTTACAAAGCGCGACTTGTTGCTCGCGGTTTTCGGCAGCGTCATGGTCTTGACTATGAGGACACCTTCAGTCCTGTCGTCAAGCCTACCACTATTCGGCTTCTTCTCTTCATTGCTGTTTCTCGTGGTTGGTCACTTCGTCAACTTGATGTGCAGAATGCTTTTCTACATGGATTTTTGGAGGAAGAGGTTTATATGAAACAGCCGCCTGGTTTCTCTGATCCTGATCGTCCTGACTATATCTGTCGTCTTTCCAAAGCACTATATGGTTTGAAGCAAGCTCCTCGTGCCTGGCATGCCCGCCTTGCCTCTGCCCTTCGTGCTCATGGGTTTGTGCCGTCTACTGCTGACACTTCGTTATTTCTTCTACAGAAGCCAGAAGTCACTATGTATCTTCTGGTATATGTCGATGATATTATCCTTGTCAGCTCTTCTCAGTATGCTGCTGATGCTCTTGTCTGCTCTCTTGGTGCTGATTTTGCGGTCAAAGATCTTGGGAAGCTTCACTACTTTCTTGGAGTTGAGGTCACTTCTCGTGCTACTGGTCTTGTCCTTACGCAGAAGAAGTACTCCTTGGAGTTGTTACAGAGAGCTGGCATGCTGAAGTGCAAACCGACCACCACACCCATGTCGTCTACCGACAAGATAACAGCTGTTGATGGTGAGCTTTTGTCTCCTACGGATGCCACAGAGTACAGGAGCATTGTTGGTGGACTTCAGTACTTGACGATCACGAGACCAGATATCTCTTATGCTGTTAACAGGGTTTGTCAGTATCTTCAGGCTCCCAGAGATACTCATTGGGCTGCTGTTAAACGCATTCTTCGTTATGTTCAGTTCACCCTGACATTTGGTATGCATATTCGGCCGACTTCCTCTCGGGTCCTTTCGGCCTTCTCTGATGCAGATTGGGCTGGTAGCCCAGATGACAGGCGATCCACGGGGGGTTATGCAGTATTCTTTGGCTCTAATTTGATCGCCTGGAGTGCTCGGAAATAGGCTACTGTGTCACGTAGCAGTACTGAAGCTGAGTACAAGGCTGTGGCTAATGCTACTGCAGAGATTATTTGGGTGCAGTCTTTGCTTCAGGAGTTGGGTTTGTCTCAACCACAGCCTCCTATTCTTTGGTGTGATAACATCGGTGCTACATACCTTTCTGCAAATCCAGTATTTCATGCCCGAATGAAACACATTGAAGTTGACTATCACTTTGTACGGGAACGTGTATCACAGAAGCAACTCCAGATCAAGTTTATCTCATCTAAGGATCAACTTGCAGACATCTTCACTAAGCCTTTACCGCTGCCATAGTTTGAGGCTTGTAGGCGCAATCTTACCCTTCTCAGTTCTTTAGAAAGTGGCTAAGATTGAGGGAGGGTGTTAGACTATGTATAGCTTCTGTACCTATGTACGTATATGGTACATATTGTAACACAACCATTATATATAATGAGATAAGCCACCCCTAGAGGGTTGTGCTGGTTCTCCAAAACTTATTGTCTTACATCGTCAACGCCATTGCTGATTTGGTTTTAGATCCGATTTGCTGGAATCGGTGGCTGATGCGGTTCATCAACGCCTATGTGGCAAGGAGCTTCTCCTGCTCCAGGTTTGCTCAAGATTTGGCGTCTGCTCCGGTGATTCATTGTCAACAGGGATTTGGGGCGCGGAGCATTTCCAAGGAAGAAGGTCTCCATGGACTATTTTCCGTATGTATGGGGCTCTGTTTTCTGGCTGCGACAACACCGCCTGTATCCTTTGTGTCTTTCTGTATCTGTATTCGTATGTGTACTCGCATGGCTGTACTGTTTTCCTACTCGTATGAATACAAGTAACGTATGCCTTCGGGTGTACGGTTTCAAAAAAAAAACCGCCATTGCTGCCCAAGCGACCAAGATAAGAGCCCTGTTTTAGCTTCCCGAGGTCGTGTTCCTTGTGCAGTACCCCGCTGTCCGCATCCCCTTGCGCCAGGCGGCAGCACGGCTTGGCCGTCGGTGGCCATCGGAGGCGGCAAGTAGGGCTTATGATGTAGGAGCCGAAGGAAGAGTTCTGCTAGGGATTGCCCAGTCGTGGAAGAGATCGAACAAATTTGAGACGGCGCCCTCGGGTGTGGAGAAGCTTCGCTTGCCGGCGCTCATTTATCTCCCGTATTACAATATACATGCCCATTTTATACTGTTGTTTTCAAATCGATCGAGGGTGTGTGTGGAGTGGTACATGCATATACGTTCCTTATCTTTTGTTTTGGAATTTTACGGTCCTTGTCGATAAATCTGATCTCTTATGATTCCCCGTCCAAATTTTACAAATCCTACCAATGTAAAATTCACAACAAAAACAACCAAGGTACGGTTTGTTTCTACCTAACTACAATTAATATCTCGGGATTTATCATTGTCCGATGGAACTATTTCTTCACCATAGTAGACCACTAGCCGAGTGCCTCGGTCCTGATCAAACCAACCTCCTGTGCCACAACAAGAGCTCCCTAGCACTTGGCCTTCAAGTTGAAGCCCTCCTCCACCTGAATGTCGGAAATCGGACGACTAACACAAAATTGAAGGGTTGCTAATCCCATTTCAAAAGTGTGGCTGATCAATACTAGATGAGAATCGCAGGAAAAAAATACCCAAATCACCGTGTGCTTACGAATCGGGCCAACATCTTTGATTCCTTCTTGCCTTGTGATGTCAATGATGACACCATGCCTAAGATGGGTTGGTCGGTGTTCCACACCACTGCTTTCATTTCAGCTCTTCTTGAGTGCGTGTACCGAACTATGTATTTCATGTCTATTTGGTCTAATAACATAGCAGCATGCATCAATTAGATGCAGAGGGCAGGGGTAATCCTTCTTCAAAACAATTGTAGACGTCAAAGCACATGCTGATGGCAATGCTCAGAGGGTGAGGGAAGACTAAAGAACGTAATTGCCCTTGTTAGAGTGGCTTAGATCCGTAAATGTTATTAGGGGACTATGCTTCGGTGCCTTAAGGCACCTGCCTTTGTGTCTATGACATGTGGGCCCAACAGGTGGGTGGTCCACATGTCAGTGACCCAAAGGCAGGTGCCTTTAAGGCACCGAAGCTGCATCCGTTATTAGGGGCGGCATATCGAAACCAAGATACTATGAAGTACAATCGATCCACATCTCAACTATGTAGTACAATATTCTTAAGTTATTTTATGGTTTACCCATATGACTACTAGATAGCTAAGTGTCTATCAGCTTTGTGTCACACAATATAGAGGAGTTAGTAGGACATGGCATGCCTGAGTGAGAAGGCAAACACAAAAAATTTGCAGGGGACAATACCTTATAGGTTGTAGTTATACCATTTTGTAGTTATGCTTTGAGAAATCGCATACAGTTCTTTATACATCAACCACCATATCTTACACCATCATTAATATTCAGTACGTATCCATCCTTCCATATATGTCATACCCATCCACTCTTCCCGCAAAATAGAAAAGGTATGGAATATAAAATTGCTAGAATATATATAGATGGAATAAGTTTTAGACAATGTGTATTGACATGGATGTATGAATATGGCGTTGTGCAGGTTGGATATGTCAATCAATTTGTTGGAATGGTAGGTATTGGGAAAGGGCTACTTGTTCTGCAAGTGGATAACTCTAGTTGCTTTTGTACATGCATGTGAGGAAATGTGATATTATGTGGTGGGAAGGTTTACATCCATTAGAAGGGAGATTACAGGTTATGACCAATCTCGGTCGAGGAGTCCACGCCTTTCTAAGCTCAAGCAACCACCGGCTACACTAGTGGCTCCTCCACTAATGTAGTCAAAACAGTCCTCCCGGTAATCAATGAGAAGGAATACTGCAGTGTCAGGGTCTTCGGAGTCGTAGACCAACCATGGAGCAAAGTTGCTCTTATTTTTGCTATAGGCTGCCATTTCCATTACTAGTTCTTCTAGTTCCATCGGTACCGGTTTTGAGTTGGACTAAAGCCGGGAACCAGTGTATGTAAATTATCTGCACACTACGAGGTGGACATATCGAGGTGCAATCTACGCACTCGATATTGAGTTTGAGGATACTGAGCTTTTTGCTGGGGCCGTCAATGGGTCAGATACAGATATGCACGAGGGAGATGATAGTTCGGCGGCCAAGGAGGCGCCGGGGGCTGCATCTGGACGTGAGATGGCCAACGGGTCGGGGCCCGTTGCTCATATATCCGAGGATGGGACAGTACCGTCCCCCTCAGTGCCGATGAATGCACTGAGATTTGGGTCGTTCGAGCCATCTTCTGCTCCTGCCAGGCTCTGGAGTGACCGGGTTGAGACCGATGATGTGCTGGAGCGGTCGCTCCCTCCGCTGGATTTCGATGTTGCTGAGGACCCAGTGCCAGAGGAACCGGAGGTGTCGGTTTCTCTGACAACCTCGGCTGTTGGAAGGGGGGAGGAGCCTCGGCAGGTGGCCCCTCGCTCTCCCCTTCTGACCGCGGTCTCTCCCGGGGCGTCCGAGCCCCAAGGTGGTGCGTTGACGGGACCTTTGAGTCCGTCTACGGCCGGGTGTGGGGGTGGCGGTCCGGGGCAGGCGGCCTCGGCCCCCTCATCTCCGGCGCCGACAGGAGGAGCGCTCGGGCAGGCGGCCCTCGCGACCTCGGTGGCGCCGGTGACGCCGGCCCCGAGGGGGTCGGCCAGTGCTGGGAGCGGGAGCCCGAGGCAGGCGGTCTC
>NC_041386.1:620793835-620813478 GCF_002162155.2 Triticum dicoccoides
GGAGGCCCTGGCTCCTCCTTCGCCCACGACGATCAGGAGGACCATTTCTCCCTCGCCGATGGCTCATCTGACTGAGCCGGAGGCTGGGGTGGGAGGAGAGCGCGGGCAGGCGGCCCCCGTCACTTCCTCTTCGCTCCTACCCATGACCGGGGTCCCTAGTGTGGGACTCCCGTCTGAGGGGATCGGGAGCCCGCAGACGCCTTCTCTGGTAACCTTGATAGACCCTTTGAGGGACTCTGAGCCAGGTTTTACTAGGGAGGAGGTTGTCGCGTTTGGCGGGATCCCGGACCCTATCGCAGAGGGGAGACGAATCAGTGCTCGCATCCTCGACATCCCAGAGGTGGATGATATGCAGCAGCGGTGCGCTATGAGGGCGGCCAAGCTTCAGGAGGCTGCTTTGTCTTCTGGTATGTCCGTCAACCTATCTAATTCCTTATTGCATTTTCTAATGAGGAGATTATAAATAATGCAAACCAATTAGGAGTTTCACTAGGTGCTACAGATAGTGAGATTACCAATTCGGTGAATGATTTATTAGATTTGGAGGCGGAACGTGCCTTAGAGACTATTCGTAATCTTGCAGCAGTTAAACCAATGAATGATGATGAGATTGATGCGTTAGGGGTTAGAGTGCTCGATAATCTGTGTGCGGATCTAGCATCCCCCAATCATGACTCTGAGGAAGATGATATACCCCTAGAGAATGATGATAGTAATATATGTGAACCTGGTCATGAGGACCGGGCGACGGAGCTTAGTAAACCTAAGCTAAGTGGAAACGGAAGATCTATCCCGATTCCGCAGTTCGTAGGAGTGCTAGGATTCGTACCACTAAAAAATTCCATGATGAATTATGAGAGGAATTTTTTGGAATAGCAGAGGTCTGAAGGACTTGGCTAAAAGAAGATTCCTGGCTGAGGCGGCTTTAGAGCAGAGGTTAGATTTTGTTGCTCTATCGGAGACGGGTAGAGATAACTTTGTGCCCCAGTTTCTCTCTTCTCTGGTGGGTGGTATTGATTTTGATTGGCATTGCCTCCCTCCGCGAGGAAGATCGGGTGGTATCTTACTAGGTGTGAGATGCGATTCGCTTGAAGTCCGAAGTGTAGTGATGGGCGACTTCGCGGTGAAGTTTGGAGTCAGGTCTAGGATAGATGGTTTTAACTGGGCTTTGGTGGCGGTGTATGGTGCCGCACAGCCCGAGCTTAAAGCGGAGTTTCTAGCGGACCTTGTTCGTATCTATGGGTCAGAACAGCTTCCAATTTTAGTTGGAGGTGATTTCAATATCATCAGGAGGAGAGAGGAGAAGAACAATGATAACTTTGACGGCAGATGGTCGTTTATGTTCAATACCATTATTGAAAGCTTGGATCTGAGAGAGATAGAGCTTTCTGGTAGAAAGTTCACCTGGGCTAATGCTCTGCCACACCCAACCTATGGAAAACTTGATCGAGTTCTTGCGAGCGTGGAGTGGGAACAAAAGTTCCCTCTGGTGACGGTGCAAGCTCTTTCAAGGGGAATATCTGATCATACCCCATTGTTCGTGGACTCAGGTGAGCCGAACCATGTGGGTAACAAGAACACTTTCTCCTTCGAGATGTCATGGTTTGAACGTGAGGGGTTTTTGGACTTGATTGCTAGGGAATGGGATAGAGGTGTTGGAGGCAAGACTACATTAGAGCGTTGGCAGAATAAGATTAGGCATTTGAGGAGTTTCTTACGGGGCTGGGCTAAGCACCTCAGTGGTGTGTATAAGATGGAAAATGATAGACTCCTTGCTCTTATACAGGCCCTGAACATATAGGCCGAATCCACTATCTTAACGTCAACTGAGCTTCAGGCTAAAAATGAGGCGGAGAAGAGGTTGAAAGAACTGCTCCGCGAAGAAGAATTGAAGTGGGCTTTGCGTGCTAAAGTCCGCACAGTGGTCCAAGGGGACGCGAATACTCAGTTCTTCCATTTGATAGCCAATGGCAAGCACAGAAAGAAGCGTATCTTTCAGCTTGAGCAAGACGAGGGTACTATTTTAGGCCAGGATAACCTAAAAACATATATTACCGACTACTATAAGCAGTTGTTTGGACCTCCGGAGGATAATTATGTGTCCCTCGATGAGTCCAGGACTGAGGATGTGCCTCAGCTATCGGCTGCCGATAATGATATTCTGGTTGCCCCGTTCTCGGAGAAGGAGGTGTTTGATGCTATTACACAGATGAAAAACAATAAGGTTCCCAGACCGGATGGATTCCCGGCAGAGTTCTATAAAAAGTGCTGGCACATTATTAAGGGGGATTTACTACCTATGTTCCATGATCTGTTCTCTGGCCAGCTTCAATTATTTCACTTGAATTTTGGGACTATCACACTGCTTCCCAAGAAGACGGATGCGGTGAGAATTGAGCAACTCAGGCCGATCTGTCTCCTCAATGTTAGTTTCAAAATTTTCACCAAGGTCGGGACAAACAGACTCACACAGATTGCACATTCTGTGGTGCAACAGTTTCAAACTGCTTTCATGCCGGACAGAAATATCCTTAAAGGGGTGGTCGTCCTGCATGAAACACTCCATGAAATCCATTCCAAAAAATTAGATGGAGTAATTTTTAAGGTGGATTTCGAGAAAGCGTACGATAAGGTCAAATGGCCATTCCTCCAACAGTCATTGCGTATGAAAGGTTTTGATGAAGCCTGGCGCCGACAGGTTGAATCATTTACGCAAAAAAGGTAGTGTGGGAATTAAAATTAATGATGACATAGGTCATTACTTCCAGACACATAAAGGCCTAAGACAAGGAGATCCGATGTCCTCTATCTTGTTTAACATTGTGGTGGATATGTTAGCAATTTTGATAGGAAGGGCTAAGGAAAATGGTCAAGTAGGTGGATTGGTACCTCATCTAATTGATGGAGGTGTATCCATCCTTCAGTACGCTGATGATACAATCATCTTTATGGAGCATGACTTGGCCAAGGCGAGAAATATGAAGCTGGTGTTATGCCTATTTGAACAATTGACCGGGTTAAAGATTAACTTTCATAAGAGCGAGCTGTTCTGCTTTGGTAGGGCCAAAGATGAACAGGAGGCTTATAGGCAATTGTTTGGGTGTGAGTTGGGAGAGTTACCCTTCTCTTACCTGGGGATTCCAATCCACCATCTTAAGCTGACTAACAGAGAGTGAAAGTGCATTGAGGATCGGTTCAAGAAAAAAATGAGTTGTTGGAAGGGTAAACTCATGTCATACGGAGGCCGATTAATCCTGATTAACTCGGTGCTCACGAGTATGCCAATGTTTCTCCTATCGTTCTTTGAGGTCCTAGTTGGTGTTAGGAAGAGACTGGACTTCTATAGATCGCGTTTCTTTTGGCAGGGTGATGAGCTTAAAGGAAAATATCGGCTTGCTAAATGGGACATCATCTGTAGACCGAAAGACCAAGGGGGTCTAGGTATTGAGAATCTAGAAGTTAAGAATAAATGCCTTCTTAGCAAGTGGCTGTGGAAGCTCTCATTGGAGAATGATGCTATGTGGGCTCAAATCCTACGCAGCAAGTACCTCCAGACAAAAACTTTGTCCCAGGTTATTGTCAGGCCGACCGATTCACCTTTCTGGAAAGGCTTGATGAAAGTCAAACAGTCGTTGTTTAATAGGACGAAGTTTGTCATTGAAAACGGCACGAGTACACGTTTCTGGGAGGATACTTGGCTTGGCGAGACACCCTTGGCCATCCAATATCCGTCTTTATACCGTATTGCTCAACGACGTGAGGTGTTCGTTGCATCGGTCTTTCAATCTAGACCCCTTAATATTCAGTTCCGACGAACGCTAGCGGGCAATCGTTGGGAAGAATGGCTCCATCTAGTTAGGAGACTGATGGAAGTCCAGCTTTCACAACAACCCGATGAATTATGCTGGAAACTGACTAAGTCTGGAGTATTTACGGTTAAATCAATGTATCTTGATGTTATTAATTCAAACTCCATTCCTACGTCCAAGCATGTTTGGGATGTCAAAGTTCCTTTGAAAATAAAAGTGTTTATGTGGTTTGTCCATAAACAAGTTATTTTAACTAAGGACAACCTCATAAAGCGTAATTGGACAGGACCTACTAGGTGTAGTTTTTGTCATCGGGATGAGACTATCAAACATCTCTTTTTTGATTGCCCGTTAGCCAAGGTACTTTGGCAGACGGTCCACATTGCTTTTAGTATTAATCCACCGAATTCTGTTTATGCGTTATTTGGGACATGGCTTAATGGGATTGAGCCTAACTTAGCGAGACATATTCGGGTTGGAGTTTGTGCTTTGCTGTGGACTATCTGGACTTGCAGAAATGATTTGGTTTTTAACAGAATATCATGTATACATTTTTTGCAGGTCATATTCCGTACTACGGCACTGATCCGTTCGTGGTCGCTACTCACCCAGACAGAGGCCAGGGAGCATTTGGTTACTGGGTCTTTCCTCGGCTAGTTGGTGTTTCTAGCCCCTATTGGCTCTGTGTGAGCTGTTTGTGCTTTTTTATTATTTATCGAGACCTTTGGAACCATGTTGACACTACTTTATTTGGTTAATAAGATGGCCGTATGCATCTTTCTGATGCAGAGGCCGGGGAATCACCCCTTTTCAAAAAAAAAATGTAAATTATCTGCAACTCATTTCTCAACTGTGGCTGGTAAAAATTCTTTACATTTTAATGGATATATGTGCATCAGTCGTTGTTTCCCAGTTCTTTTTGAAAAGCTTATCACACTCTTGCCCATTATTTGTTCTGACTAATTTAACAGATATATGTGAAGCGACCGGTGTCAAAGTTATCACATCCCATGATTCCTAGCTGTGGCCGCCTCCTCCGCCCTTGTCTTTGCAGCGGGGGTCCCAAATGAGCTTATCTCCTCACTCGCTGCTTCTCGGTTTTTGCATGCAGATGATGCTTGGGGACTTGGGGTTGCCCCCACCTCCTGTCAGGCAGCAGATGCCTCCTTTGCTACCTCTTGGTCGGCGACATGGTGATCTTCAACCTTGTCGAGTCCCGCTCGTCCTTGACATGGCCAACCTACACAACGTGCTCCGTTGATATGGTGTTCATCATGTCAAGGTCCACACTATGCTCGGCGTGGTTGCTATGTGTGCCTGGACATCTCTGGCGCTGCTGTGCACCCTCTCTACGCCTTTCTCTAGCACACCAACGTTAACTCGCCGAACATATATGAAGTAGTTTAGTTTAGCACCAAGGAAAGTACTTAAGATGACGTGGCCGAATGTGGGGAGCTAGCAGTAGGAGAATAGATACTCGAACGGAAAAGGGTTTCCCGCTAAGCAACCATCACCACATAACAATCGAGACGCTGATACAGACACACACACCATCACACGGCGCACACACCCAAGACGAGATACAAAGGTGCCGAGCACCGATACACTACCCCACCGACAACCAAGCAAACTACAGATGTGCGAAGAGGACCGTTTGGAGCCGACGGGGACCTTCACCATGAGCAACCACAACGGAGAGGTGAGGCGGACCACAATGAAGCCAGCACTCTAAAACGGTGCCTCCCAGAAGGGTACGATCACAGATAGCCGCCACCGCCTGATCTCGTAGATCAAGTTTTCACCCAGAGCAAGACAGAAGCAGTGGGAACGCCGCGCCGAATCCTTCAGGAAGGATACAACGTCCACAGATGCTGCCACCATCGGCCAGAACAAGGGCTGGACAGGTGATATACCCCGGCGCTCACATCCTTCCGTCGCACCCTAGCTTCCCCAACCACCCATAACCAAGCCACTCGTGTGGCCATGGCTGCCCGCCCGCACCTGAGACACAAGTTCCTCCCACGAACGTCGCGCCCCCCATCGTCCGGGCCGCCGCCCGACTCTCCAAGACCAGCAAAGCGACCGATTTTAGGACGAAGGGATGCCCACAATCGACGAAACCGCAGCCCACGTCCCGCCTTGAACTTCGCCGGAGCTGCCGCTGCGTGCTAACGGACGGCGAATGGGGAGAAGGGGGAGCGGACGCGTCCACGATCGGCACACCCCCGTGCCGGCGACGAGTAGCCCTAGCGTTGGCAGTGCCTATTCCTCCCACCAACCTCCCCACCGGACACCCGTGCCGCCCCGCCGCGACGGTCGAAGTAGCTCCACGCAGGGCCAGGCCCTTCAACCGGCAAGGAGACCACGAAGACCGCCGCCCACTGCCAAGACTGCTCGCCAGGAAGTCCATTCACATCGCTCGCTAACTTCCAGCCATCGGAGCCGGCAAGAAAATCCGGCCAACACGTCTGCCAAGACCGCCGATGCTGCGTCGCCACCCCTACCAGCCACCTGTTGAGGTAAGGATGGCCGCCTGCAGCCCAGGTCACCCCCGACTCGCACCCCTAACCGGGACGAACCTGAATTCGCCGTCGCCATCATCCCTCCAGTGTGCACCACCAGATCTGGCCGGAGAAGCCCGATCCGAACCTGCTGTAGCCGCTACACTGCAGGAGCTGCCCCACTGCCGCCGTGACTCCACAAGGCGCCCCTGATGCCACTTGGATGCATGGTTATTTTATGTACGTTCAGTGCATGGCTACTGGATCGTACATATAATAGATTTTCAATTTTATTGGAAACTGCACTTTGAGTAATGAAAACACTTCATATCACACCCTACATGCCTACACCTTCACTAGCATTTAGAGCAACATATCCTCCTTATGATCCGTCAATATATATATGAGACACACCCACATTGTCAATTAGCTAGTATATACACATCCGCTCTACGGTGCCTGTTGTAGGAAAGTTGTTAGTAAGATATAAAAGGAACAAATGCAAAACATTGTATACAAAGATAGATGTATGGATGTGGTGCAGGTTGGATACCAATTGATTTGTCGGAATTGTAGGCATTGGGAAAGAACTAGGTAGTATCATAGAGAGCAAAAGTAGCTTGCCTACACTCAGGCTCTGATGGTTAAGACCCTGCAGAGCTATGACATGGCACAAGAGTGACATGTGTAGAAAGCCTGCATGCGTGTGCGAAATGCAAGAAGAGTGACAAGAGTGGCACACGACGCTCCAAGCATCCAATGCAAAATCCATGTCATGGCCTTCTTGATGAAACATTGGAGTGCAAATGTTGGGTGTGGGTCCAATTGACCATCCTGGGCTCTGGCCTAACCTTCCTCTGCCTTTTTAGAGGAAGGGATACCTTTCCCCCTTACATCCCCCCTGATAGAGCGAACACCAGACGCGCGAGTGGGAGATAACCAGGGGCTCACCGCCCCTCTCAGCACCCACGCCAACTAGGCCTCCTCCCTCTACCAATATCCCTCAAAGCCATGGATTAAAGGGGGAGGCCCAAGTGTCCCTGCGCCGGGAAAGGAGCGGAGAAGGAATGGCGGTCCTCAGCATGTTTTGACCACTCCGGGTGACTAACCGCAGAAAAGGTGGGGCGAGCCATTGAAATATTTGAAACATCTGGCCTATTATGTCATCCATGATACGCACAAGCACTACATCTACGATTGTCAAGCCTTTGTAAAGGAGGTCGTCGATGGTTTAGCCAACCTCGACTTCTAGCTTCATCCTCGAGCTAGCAAGAAACTGGATTTTATTCTTCAGAGCATCAAATAGACACCTAACCGTTGGGGGTGGGATCCTGGGAAGTGCATGGATGAACCCGGATATATATGAACCCACTTTGGAAAACACATTTTAAAATGCCAAAAAAATCTGAAAAAAAGTGCGCGTAGACATCTTCATATTCTATGTGTGTGCAGAAAGTTTCACAGAAAAACAACTTTTTTGTAGCCTGTGCAAAAAAGAAAAAAATATTGTGCCGCGAAATGCTTTTTAGAAGCACTAAAGTTTTTCTTTTTTATGAAGACAAAATAAAAATACTTTTTTCACAAAACTTTGTGCCGTGGACATACTTTTGCGAACATGTATACGCAATTTTTTTTAGAATTTTTGGACATTACAAAATGCGTTAAAAGTACATTTTTTAAAAGCGGGTTTATATGTACCCGTGTGCAGGACGTGCTGACTCGTGGGACACCACCCATTGTACATACAGAAGTTTGCTAATATTTCCAAGTTTCTCTTGTATATTCATAACTTCGAATTTCCCTTTAATTATAATAAAATTAAAGCTTGCCGGGAGGGTAGGGAAAATGTATCTTAATTCCGATAAAGGGTTTAAGAGTAATATACTTTTGAAAAAAACTTGAAAATGGATTTTATGTGTTGACTAAGATTGTTTGACACGTGCACGAGTGTGATGGAGTGACAATGCGACTTCGATTGTTGAGGGAGTCTTTCGAAGGGAGGGCCATCTGAGGCATGTTGCGTTATAGTTTTATTTTCTAGAAACTCAGTGGACATTCGGACAAATATTTCCTTCCATGTGTATGTGTCGCGGACCTCTACCCCAAACAATTGTTGGATAGAAATGTCCCGTTGTTTCCTTACCAAAATCATGTGGTAATTTTTACAGAGGTTGTTGAACTTAACTATCGGTGACTTTACTAGTCGAGATGCAAGTCGTGTAAAGAAATGTGCTTGTCCTTGTTCTTGGTCAATACTACATTTGCACCATGGTTTCATCTGGTTTTGCTATTATCACCTTTGCTTGTGTGGTTGATATCAATGGTTGTATCGATGCCCTTCACGAGGCAATATGCTTATCCCCCTTGCGCACCAGTTCATGCTCATTCTGTACCTTTATTTCTTTTCCTTTTCCTCTAACCAAACAAATAATGATCTTTTCTCATCTCAGGAAACCTAGATGGCCTTGTCTATCCTTCTTCAACCTCAAACGAACCATGTCCTTTTGAGCCAAACTACTTTCAAAACCAACCCAATCTTCCGAATGAGATCATAGGATCCAACGAGATGCCGACTTTGCAGCCTTGTTGTGCCCATTCCCACTTATCTATGTCATGAAGAAGTTCACGACCCATGAGACCTCAACTCCAATTCTCCCTATTTATGTAACAATGATACTAGGTAATCCAACCGATAATAACATACCAATGAATAAGAAGGTAAGTAAAGTAGTATGTGTTGCAACAACCCATGCAACATTGTGGCAATAATAAATGTAATTGATATTTTCAAGTGAGTTGTAGTCATTTTGGAGTCAAAAATGTATGTTCAGCAGAAAAATCTCTTGTTGAGTCGGAGAAACTTTTAGACTAATTAGCCGAGTGTGCTCTCTCATCCGACTTCCCTAGAGCCTAGATACATGGTATGAAATAGAATCCAATTGATGTGCTTAAAAAATATGACTCAAGTGATATGCTTTGGTGGCAACAAAATAGCTAGCATGCAGAGGAGCTGCTAAAATTTCCATGCAATGTGGTGTCAGAGAACTAATTATGAGGAGATGATGTGGCTTAATGTGAAGGAGTAGCGTAAGATGATGTGCTTGAATGTAGAGCCAAACAGGTGATATGCGATGTGTATTCACATTAACTGTAGTATCTCTAACGTTCATTCTGTTTTATAGGAAGTTGAATTGTGAGAAATCTTAGAGAACTTTCCTACAAAAATACCCTAAAAGAACTAATTTAGACATCAACCACCACACTTTACAGTTTACACCCACCAAAATTTATATGAACATTGAACATGTCCACATGTCGATACTTCAATACCATACACATCCCACTATCTATTCGAATAGCATATATACATCCACTGAACTATGTGTCATGTAAACATCACTAGGAGCGATGCAAATACAACAACCTCTGTGCAGTGGGATAGTGAAGTAACTTTTTTTAGGCATGGGATGATTGAACCCTCTCCTTTACCGTTGTTCTATATGATTTTTAATCTTTAGCAGGCAGCATATAATTGGAGGAAGAATGCTAGTATGATTTTCAATGTTGTTTTACTTTTTATTTATCCAATTGTCTTTTCATTGTATTGGAAACTGTTTATTTTAATAATTACCAGATCTAAAATGCTTTTGAGTGTCTTTTCTTCTAAATAAAGAATTAGGCATTAGTGCAAATACACTTCCTGACCACCTTACTCATGGCCCGAAAGGCAGGCAAAAGGCCCCAACTGAATAATAGAAGGGGCAGCGGTACAAGGTTATAATGATCCACCTACTAGATGCAATGGCACCAGGTTCTATATTAGATGCACGCCTTGAATGAGAAATGGGTCCATACAACCCTCGCAACATATGCAGCACGGTGCATGCTCTTTCTTGCACCCCCACCTGCATATTCTACCCGTCAATTGATTTTAGTATTTATTTTGAACAACACCCATCAAATGATCGGAAATCCATGCAAACAGTGAGTTATTTCACTTGTATGTTTTGATTTCATAAAAATATAAAGTTTTGATTTTCTCCACACGATTAATTGCGAACACCTGAATAATCAGCTGTACGGATATGCTGAATTTAATGCTTTGTCTTGGCAGTCAGTACTGATGAAAACATTAATGACGGCTTAGGACGGTGTACCAACGGACAATTAAATTTGCCATTAGTGCAAACTGGGACACAAACTTGACTCTGCTAACTACGGTAGTACTAGAAAATAACAGAACATCTTTTACATGGGTCCAACCAAACATAGATGCAACTGTCCTCCCTCATAAAAAAATGCAAACATCCCTAAAATAAACATAGATGCAAGTACAACTTTGAAGTTAGGTGTGTAGCTTGGGTTGTCCTAACTCTGGCTTAGGACTCAGCCTAGATGTTTGGTTGGTGACGCGAGGCGATGGCGTCGGTGGCGTGGATTAAGATCACCCTTTTCAGCCTCCTCCCTGCGATGCTGATTGGTGTGAGCAGGGTGTGTGTGGAGGTTCGGTCAGGAGGGTTAGATCTTGGGCCAGGTCTTGGACGACGTTGTGGACAACAATGATTGTTTGCCTGTGTGGATGTAACAATATACTACCTCCGTCCCAAAACATAGGACGTGTTTGCAGTTCAATTTGAACTGCAGAAGCGTCTTATATTTTGGGGCGGAGGTAGTAGTCGTTTGCCTATATTCATGTACGCATGCATGCTTGTGATTGGTTGGTCAAAATCCTAGAGATAGGATCCAACACTAAATACATGTTGCAACCTTCTATGTTACTCTCTCCATCTTCAAATAGGTGGCGTATAGATTATATTTAAAAAAATATTTATTTATTAGTTTGAGCAAATATAAATGAGAAAATATGAAAAACTATAATATTGAATAAACATGTTATGATAATATCTCTAATGGTGAATATATCAATATTGATTTGGTATTGATTATTTTAATGATTTTGTATACATATGCTTGGGAAAACTTATAAAACATTGACTTATTCACTAAATGTATACGCCGCCTATTTGAGGACAGAGGGGGCATTTGAGAAGATGAGGTGGGGAAATTACGAACAACTAGAAGTAAGCTAGGTGTACATATGGTTGCTTTTGTGAGAAGAATTCTTGTGGTAACAAATGTTGCTTTGAGAAGGAAAACATGCGATTTAGAATCTTCACCTTTTAAAACAAACGTTGATTGGATAGTTAATTTGATGTCTTGATGCACTAGTTGCAGTTTTATAAACTGCACTTAGGACGAAATATTAGGTGTGAGATTTATGATAAAGATGGATGTTCCCATTCATGCAAAAATTAAGTAAGGAAATTGCTTGAGGATAATTGAATGTTTAAGTTAAGAAATTGTCCTACTTGGTAAATTGGCAATTTTCTTTGAACCGGGATGGTAAATAAGTGGTTATCCTCATCGCAACTCAACACTATCATAATTGGGAGAGCAAAAGTCAATAAACGCCACAAAATAACTTGGTGCAAAAAGAAGCTGCTAATTTCCATGTGATGTGATGGCAAGAAAACTAATCCCCAAGAGATGGTAACGTTGAATGTGGAGCAGCTAGACAACTGGTGTAAAGATGACGTTCCTGCATGTGAAGGCAAACACAAACTAATTTGTAGGGGATGGTGTGTAGTTATATATTGGGTTTTTATATATTCATGGACTATGTGACATGTCACACATTCACATTAATTTGCATAAAGGTTGTGAATAATATCTTTGACATTCATTCTATTTTTCTAGGAAGCTGTCCTATGAGAACATTTAGATAAAATCTTAAATATCAACCACCACACATTACGCCACCGCTAAGAGAGCAACATGCCCAAGACCACTATCTACCGGACTATTATATGTACAACTACTTCACTATGTGTGTTGTTGAAAAGTCACTAGAAATGATATATACATATGAAACATGTATTAGATGGTGTGTACCGATATGGATATGTGGATGAGATGCATGTAGGGTGTTACTTTTTCTTTGTTGCAATTGTAGGCATTGGGGAAGAGCTAGGCAGCGTTACAGAAAAAGCTGGTAGTTGCTTGCCTGCATGAATCATCGCATGCGTGTGATTGGGTTGTGGCTTTTTTCTTAGACGACAGTGTATATATTAGATTAGTTGTCAATCTTGTGCTGGTGGAGATACCACAAAAGATGGTTTGGAATTACGAATTGCTAGCATTTATAAAGTTCAATAGAGGATGCTATAGCACGACTAATAAAGCATTAAATAAAAAAGTGCTCTTCGTGCTGGCTCGTAGAGGTCGATCCTTACACATGTCGTCGTTACCATATTTGCATAGTTTCTCTTTTGCATATCCAAAATACTAAATCTATTCTAGCTTCCGTAACTGAATTTGAGACATCTTTTCTTCTCCAAAGAGGAAGGAGGGAAAGCCGGTAAATTTGACCTAACAATGAGAATCTAGTATGAATACAAGATTCGACCACTACAATTCTTTTGTCTAATGAAACTTCCTTCCATCAATTGATGTTGAGAATTAAGCTTCCCGCAAAAAATGCGAAGAATTAAGAAGAACTCCGTTGTCGTTCTTGTTAGAGTCAGCGTTTTGGTTGGGGCTGTGTGGCGGCGGTGATGTCCCTTAATGTCTCCCATGTTCTATCCCCGTCTCGATGGTGTGTCTAGTATCGTCGGAGGGTGTGTGGACGTTTGTCCCCGTCGGATCTTAGTCTTCGGTGGATCTATTTGGATTTGGTTTTATTCATCTTCGTTTAGTTCTTTATAGGTTTGATCCTTCTGGTCTCATACGATCTTAGCACGATGATTTCATCCGTCCGTCCCCACCGCCCCACGCCGCAACAACGAAATTGCTTGAGGGACGACACTTTACGCACGATCTGCAAACGATGTTCCTCTTCAACAGCACTAGCATCAGCTAAAAAAAGAAAAACAAATAACCTCCTGTGTGCACACTCATTCCTGGCCCTCCACGTTGGATCGTGCAGCCATCGGCTCAAATCTTGTCGTGTGTATAGCAACGCCCCCGCAACAAACCGACCTCGCCTCCTCCGTCGCTCTCGCTTTCATTCCTCTCCCCTCCCTATCTATTACTACTACGAGGTCGCACGCGCGTGCCACCTCCCTCCCTCCCGTGGGTGACACCCCACTCCAGTCCAGTCCAGAGAGGCCGCTCGCTCCTTCCTCGGCGCGCGCGCGATGCTCCTCGCCTACTCCGCATCTGCCTCCGCCGGCCAAATGGCGGCGCTCCTCCTCCTCCCGCCCCGCCCTGCCGCTCCGGCGCCGGCCCCCGCGAGGCGGCGTGGCGTGCCCCGGCACGTTGCACCGGCGCCGCGCCTCCTCTGAAGCCCTCCGCCACGGTTAGTCCCCGCCCGTCCGCCCGTCGCTCCAGCTCCGGATTTCCTTTCTGGGTAGTCCGACTGAGCGGCGCCGTTTTCTCGTCAGGATATCTAGAGCCAACAGTTAGAATTAAAGCGGCCTCAAAATGGGCAGGACAGGCATCTCTCCCCCTTTCAGAGAAAGCAATAATAACAACTTCGTTAAGCTTTTGGGGGAGATTTGCCTCTGCCAAAATACACGGCAACAGATTTTTCTTTTTCTCAAATCAAGGAGTAGAATTTCTGAAAAAAGAGACAAGTATAATAATTAGTTCAGTCTAGCTTTCACCGGGTGTCAGCCGCCGTCAAATCGGTGCAACAGAGCGCCGCAACCAATTCAGGACGGACAGTAACAAGTCATGGCCATTAACAGAGCGTATCTGAGCTGCGGTAATGGAAAATAACACTGGTTCTCCATAGCTTCGCAGGAGTCTGCATTTTATTGCGACTGAATGAATTCCATGGCTGGAGATGAGAAATTGTCAGGTTTTAACTATCTGTGTGACGTGTACGTCTTTCAGTGTTATGAAGCAGGTAGGTAATAGATTTACAAAGTAGGCATGATTCTCATCAGGAGTACAGAGTTTGGGCTCCACATGTGAAATTTTTGCCTGAAACTTCCATAAATCCACATTGCAGGTACATATCCTGCCTCAAAGAAAATGTTCACCATTTCTTGATAGTGCTCTATTGCCTGGTGGAAATGAATTGGCCGTGCATGATGGAAGGCTGTTCCAGATATTTGGAGGACAGCAGCAGAAAAATACCCTGCCGTGTACCTCTGATAGATCCTTATCATGATCCTCCGTCTGAATTGACTTATAAGCAGGTACTTGTTGAACTATCATAATGTTTTGTTGCTGCCTGAATATCTAAGACATTTGAAATAGGAACACAAAGTAGACATCAATGCACGGTGTATGCTGCTTCTTTTGTTACTCTGTAGCTGTTTGAAAAAGCTTGTGTAGTTGACGCGCAACTTACAAATGCACTTAGTTGCAAATAAATAAATTGAAGCCTTTATGATTTATTAGAGCTAGGAGCTGTCTGCAGTTCCAAACCATTGTTGCTTGTACATTAGGTACTGCATGAAATGTATGATATCTCTGTTGGATTCCATCGAACAGTACCCTCTCCTAAACTTAGTAACTTACTCTGCTCATGAATTTTTGCTGTTGTCCTCTGCCACCAAATCATGATCTTCAGAGCAAAGGACAATCCATCATGGCTATTCCTTGCTGGCATCCGACCACCATCCTACACAAAGAAGTGTCTCCCTCATTACAAATTTCAGCTAAAATAAAATAATAACATGACATAAATATTAGAGAATAATAGAAAATATTATTTGGCTGTATTACTACAATATCAGCAAAGCTATTGACTTGTTGAGAATTTCGTCAAACAAAACATGAAGCTGTTTACCACACATATGTGCATAATTGTACTTCCCCCCATGCATGTACATGTAGAACAAGTGTGAACGCCAGATCTATGTATAGAATTAGGAATGAAGTGCTCTCCTTTGGCAGAGAATTTGTAGCAGCAGTAGACAATTGATCTACAGTCTGGAGTGTCCCAGTTCTTACTCAGGACATATATCTACCTCTAAAATGCTGTACATTGAACTAGACAGAATTACGCAGCTCAAATTTTGTTTCATTTCCACTCACACTGTTCAGCAACATAAGCACGGAAGTAGCAATTTCCCTACTAAGCTAAAGAAAGGACATGGAATTGCTCAATACCTTGTCGAGTCCTTTATGAATCCAAAAGCATAAACTTCACCCAGGTTAAAACGAATTATGTTCTCAAGACTGCAAGGTTAGAAAAATCAATTTTAAGAAGCTCAATCTAGACATATATACGACTAGTCTCATAAGTAGAAAATAGAGCTATGTGGCCGTTAAGGTAGAAGCAGTACTTGTAGCTACTGGAGTTCCATAGCCGAATAGTCCCATCAAGTGAACCTGTAATCAGCAACGGAAGCTCTGGGTGCAAATTAACGGCAGTGATACATCCAACATGCCCTTTTAGCTTATCAACACATTCACTAATCTCCAGGTTCCAGATCTGATTCAGCAAACAGTAGGTGTATATGGGTGACAGCTTCACAAGAGTGTATTCACCAAATAAAAATTGGGTGTCTGGAACATACCTGCACAGTCCCGTCTGTGGTGCCGAAGATCAGATGCTGTCCACCAGGGCGTGTGAAGTAATTAACACAGACCAGGCTTTCCACATGCCCATCCAATGTGATGCCATGGTCCTCGGAATTAACATCCCAGATCTATCAATTAGAAACACGTTCAGAATCAATGGGCCATATATAGTTACTAGTAAAATTAAGATAGGGGGAAACAGAAAAGGAACTAACCATGGCACTGCCATCCGCAGAAGCACTGGCAAAACTACTGGGGTAATCTGGGTTAAACGTTATTTGAGTCACTCTGTTAGTGTGCCCCTGAAATGTTCGAGTACACTCCCAGTCCTTTTCCCAATCCCAAAGCTTAATCAGGTAATCATAATCAGATGATGATAGCACAAAGGGGTGTGTTGGATGCACAGCCAAACATGTGATAGAACCATCGTGACCAGGAAAGCTCCTGACACCTTTGTCTTCATGGTAATTATGCACGTGAATATACCCGTTGTCATCGCCAGCGACAACCCATTTCTTATGCGCGATAAATTTAGCTGCTTGAACTACAAGGTCAAATATGATTTCACGTAAATTTTTGTATGGTTAAGTGTAAACAACGAAATGTCAAGTCGTAAACAATCAAGTGAGATAAAATCAATGAAAGTATGCGTGCCTGGTTCATCTGTGGCTTCAAAGGAGGTCAACAATGTCTGTGAATCGGTAAAGCACAACTTTTGTTCAGTTCAAAATATGTTTTTGACATAATGGAAGATTTTGTTTCTCCGGCCTCCGCATTACTGATTCAAAAGTGAATGCTATTCAGTCACGTACCATTTTATGGTAGTTCCAAACACGAAGGTTACCCCCATGATGCGTTGTCATGATCCTGCATTATTTGAACATGAACAAATTCTGTCGTGTCATTCTGGTGCCCACCCACACCAAGATCAACGACCGAAACTAGAATGTGCACACTCACCATGGCTCCGATACATGCACATCTATGGACGACACTTGCTGAGTATTCGGCATGGCAATTATCTGCTTCAACATCCAAATCCAATTAAACTTAACACCAGGCATATATCGTCAGTGAATCCGCACTATGTGTGGGATTCACTAAAAAACAAACAAGCAGAAGGGAAATATAAAGGAAAAAATCACCTCAATTGTTGATTGAGTTGGCTGCCGCGTCAACCCAAGGAAACCCACAGAAACGAATGAAGATGTTTGTTAAGCAGAAGATTTTTATACCGTATTTCATCTAATAAGGCTTACCTCAGACACGGTCCCTCCAGTTGGTGGATCATAAGTAACTGGCAGCACCACCTCTTGCACCTCATCTCTACCCATATCCTTGGCTTTCTTAAAGACGTAGTTGTACTCAGCGACAACCAAACCTTGGTCAATATCTATCAGGTCATGATCACCAACCGTGAAGCTATGCAATGTGAAATGCTCATCGTTGTCCAGTTGTGATTGTTGATGCTTGCGTGTTGTCACAGCGAGCGTGTAGGTGCACCTTGGTGGCACAACACCGCAGATAGGGAGCTTTGTCAAGTATCTCTTCTGGCTCTTGGTCATTAGCATGAATGATATGTGATTATCCCCGTTGTTGTGTAGCTGCAGCAAGCAGGAGATGGACTTTTTTGGCTCGAAGGCAAAGAACAACTCCGGAGGGTGGACGCTGAGCTGTAATTGTGAAATCAACTTATGGCCAGCTAAACAGGTAGGAAATTGAGCTTGAAAAAAAAACAGGTAGGAATGTATGGAAAATTGAAATCCATGTGTAGGATCCAAAACATACACGGTCGTATATGTGTGTCCGTGTATTGAATGATGATGTATACCTGATATAAAGAATATCCTGGACCAACTGTTGATTCTTGAACAACCGGAGATACCCCTTGAATCGTGCTCTCTAATGCATTTAAAAGATGAATTATGTGAGCTAAATTAGGCCTATTACATGGGTATGCATCCACACAAGCTTGTGCAATCTTGGCGCATATCTTCATTTGTGGGTTGTCCACCTTTAGCGATTTATCCCACTGCGAAGTTTAAACATACAACAAAGATGACATCGCATTGAAACATGAAACGGTATAATAGGAGTTGAAACTAATGCAAACTCAATATAGTATGTAATGACATTTGTTACGTCAGAAATTAACCTAGACAAACTAATTTAGTTTGTTCAAAGTTTATTCGCAAAATGCCACAAGAAGATAGTCCTCACTTCGAGCAAAAGTAATTGTCACATTATATTTGCTTTTTTGGGAAAGAACACATGTACTGTTTTAACTGGAGCACCCAACACATTATACTAGTGCTAATTCTGCCTTTTATTTACTTTCGGTCAAAATTACCTTTGTTGTTTGTTGTCGTCTTGTTTTTCAGGTTTCCATGGTGCGCTGTAATTGATTATTCCCTGTTTGTGTTATGACTTCTGTCTGTATCATTTCTTCAGAAATACTAGCCGTAAGCGCTTTTTAATTCATGTGTTGTTTTTTTAGTTCATTCCACTCTTCTTCGTTCCACACATTTGGTGAGCGCATTGTGAATTATTTCCGTTATCAAGGGCATTATTTTAAATGTAACATTAGAACTTATGGCTGTTGATTTCCATATCTTGCTCAAAAGCCTCTAATTTAATTTAATCAGAAGTGGTAGCTTTTCAATGAAAACAAGTCATTTTTCTTATTGAAGTGAACTAGGATTGAGTATTTAACTATTTACGCAATAATAGCATGAAAATTGTAAAGGTCATGATTCAGCGAAATCAACTAGAATGATGAGATAAAATTCCTTACATCTTTCATATCATGGGTGTTATCCCCGAGTAGTAGTTTTATTATTATTATGCCCAAACTGAATACGTCCGACTTAAATGACATTTCTCCAGTCTCTATCGTTTCTGGTGCCATGAATAACCTGTGTAACGACATAACAGTTAGAGCACTTTCAATGCACATTGGATAGATTTGGCATCATGAAATAAGAGTTCTGAAGAAGCTTAGCTTACTGTGCTCCATTAATAAATTTAGTTATAATTCTAGATTGTCCTTCATCGAAGCATCTAGATAAACCAAAGTCCATAAGTTTTGGCTCCATGTGAGCATCGAGCAGAACATTCTCTGGTTTGAGATCCAAATGAATTATGTTTTCCTTGTGAAGATAATTGATACCTTGACATATCCCCTTAATAATGTTGTAGCGGATCTGCCATTGGTCTACATGGGATTTCTCTGCGAAATAAGGAAAAATGGCATTCAAATAGTTAACATGTTTGCACAATTAAGATCACATTTAGGACACAACATCCTCATAGATTTTCCTACATTTCGCAGTTTGGGCGATAGATTGTCAAGGCAGAAATGTTTAATTAGGTTGTCTTTACTAAAACCTATTGCAAACCTTGAGTACTATATACCCACTTTTCTCTATTGATAGTATTTGTATGCTAAATAAGTTAGTTAGCCTCTATGTTCTATGCACTCTCGAATGTAAGAGTCGTACTTTGAAGACACAATTAGTAACATTTTCAGGAAATGTACATCATATGACTACAAAAATAAGAACCAAGAAGGGAAGTTTGGCCCGAAGAGCCCGCTCCTAGGGTTCCCCCCTCGCTCCACCGCCGCCGCCGGCCCCTTCCCCTCCCCTCCCGCGCCTCCGGCGGCCGGCCGCGCGCGCCGCCCCGCGCCCCGCCTCCCTCCTCCCTCCTGGCCGCCCCCCGCGTCGCCTCCCCGAGCGAGGCGACCGGGGGCTCATCTCCCCGCCCCCCAGCGCCCCCCTCCCGTTCCCCGCCTCCC
>NC_041386.1:620813957-620817925 GCF_002162155.2 Triticum dicoccoides
GCGACGGGTGCTTCACGAGCCCCTTTTGGGCTCGGCCGGGCCTCGAGGGCCTGGTACGCTCCCCTTGCCGCGTCCGGTCGGTGACCGCCGATGGCGGTGGAGGTTGTCTCCTCCGGCGTGGTTGCTCTCGCTGCCGTTCTTCGTTCCCGGCTACTCCCTCTCGCTCTCGTCGGTCTCGCTTCATGACTACGGTGAGGCGGCGGTGATGATGGCAAGGCCGTGGTGGCGCACGTTCGTGGGTGGCTTGTCTGGTGGAGCGCGTTGGACCGTTCGGGGTTGTGGGTGTTGGCGGATGGGAGAAATCCGGGCCGGCTTCGCGGTGACGCCCATGGGCGCCATCCTTCCTTCCTGAAGGGCGTCGGATCTTCCCCTTCCCCACGCCCCTCCGCGTACCGAGGGAAACCCTAGGACCTGTCCGGGCAGCAGCGTCGTCGTCGTCGTATTCCTTCCTGAAGGTGCTGCTTGGTATGCGGAGGTTCGAGGTGCCTGGAGCGAGGTGTGGTACATCTCCGGTGGGCGCAACGGTTTTGGGTTATCTTCGTTTTCGTCGATCCGATGCTGTTGACGTTATTTTCTCTCTTCTTTCTCTTTTGTTTCTTTTGGGCATGCTTGTGCTGTTTGCCCCAGCATTGAACTCTTGGTTGTATCGGGCGGTTGCTATATCAATATAGCGGGGCGAAAGCCTTTTTCTCAACAAAAATAAGAACCAAATCTTGAGCATGTTAGAGTATTCACATAAGTTGTTAGGGCTTCTTCCTGTGTAGGTAATTTGATTCGTGGGATTGGAACCATGAAGAACGGTTTTGGATTCCTTTGCACTCTATTTTGGAGGAAAAATTCCCATCCACTCAAACTTCTTGTTACAGTTCCATAATTTTTTTCCTGTGGTGTGTAAAGCACTTTGTAGTTTCATGTAGGCTTCAAGAGTGCATAACATTCCAATCACACGCTTTCTTATTCCTATCTTTTTGAAATGCTGCAACAAAAAGATGCTTTAATTCCTTTAAGAAATGACTTGTCTGACACTGCTACACGGTGAAGCTATTTGTTAGGGACTAAAATTATAGTTTGTAATGGTTGTATTCCTTTTCTAGGACATGATCAAATCTCATAATTTTAACTAAAAATCAAAGTTAGACTACAGCCTAAAGCATGCAATACTTCAGAAAATTAAATTCCAAACTTTAAAGTGTGATATCACTCCTTTAATGAGAACATAGGTAAATGAAACTGCAAGTTATCTACCTGTAAGATAGCGTTGAAGGCTTCCATTAGCTACATACTCAAAACAGAGAAACTTTTGTGGTACTTCTGCCATAATATATCTTCCATTGATTTCTGACAGTTCCTCTTGCGTATCTGAACAATAGCCAAGAAATCTTACTATATTGTTGTGCTTTGCCATCATTAGACTTTTAATCTCATCTGCAAATAGCTCATCAGAAAATCCCTGCAGTGAGGAAAGCTTCTTCACAGCAACATTCCTGTTTTGGAGAACTCCCTGTTTTATTCAAGGTATTTGTATGACATGAGCATCTCCTATATGAGAAAATGGACATTCGTGAGGCAATCAAGGACAAATCATACCAGGTAAACAACTCCAAACCTTCCATGGCCAATCTCTTGAGAGAAGTTTCTTGCTATGGATTTTATAAGTGCATATGTTAGCTTAGCCGGCTCTGCACTTGTGTTAATCAATATACTCTCCAATGTCTCCAGTTCACTTGCTTGATGAGGCATGTCTACAACTACAATATAAATAGCACTCAGTAAAAACATGTACAGTAAAATTTAAAAAAAATACTGCAGTAGAGATAAAAGAAAGTTTAAACTTTAAAGTAGGCCAAGAACCGGCGTCAGGTGTTGGTTGGCACTAGTTTTTGATCATTGGGATTTTTGTATTAAAGATTGAGAAGATGAAGTGGAGAAGGCTGGACGTGCATAAGAAGTGGAACTATTGGTGGGAGCAGTATGGATTAGTAGTTGTTTTGTGCTGGTGAATCGGACAACCACGGATGAAGGAAGTGCATGGGCTGATAGAAAAAAAAGGGGCTCTGATATTTCTGATGATGTGGCTCCATGAGATTGCAGAAAAAAAATCTATTTAATGATTGCTAGTGGAGTTTGTCTATATAAGATATATTGATTTCTCATACTCACATAAGGTTACTTCCAACAAGGCATTTAATGATATCTAAAATTTCTCTAACATTGATCCACCTCACAAGAAATTGCTTCGGCTAAAACGTAAGATCTGGATCATCATCAGTACTAAAGATAATATGTTGAGCTCATAAAAGGTTTATAAATTGCAAATTCTTTGATGGTTCTAAACCATATAATGCTCTTATACGGAAATGAAAATATAGACGGTATTTTTCAGATAAAAAAGAAGAATAACCTTACCTCTTCTTTCCACTGGTGAATCAATTTCAATAGTTTCTACACTGTTCAACTGACTAACTATGTCCATCATTGTAGGCCTTTTACGCGGGTCAGTCTCCATGCACTTTATTGCAATCTCAATACAAGTCCTCACTTGTTTGCAATCTCCTTCAAGTGATGGATACATCGGTACCTCTTGTAACCTTTTGCACCAGTTTTGGTGCACCTTCAAAAATGAAACATAGAGTACATACCCGTACATGTATGTTAATAGGTTGCTATATATATCCAGACCAATTACATCAAGGAATTTCTTAAGAATACAAGAGATCTGTTTGTAGTAACAAAAAAAGTTTTCTGAATTTCCTCACAATTTTGGAAAATGGTGTTTATGATTTTTCTCTTTGTTAACGGAGTGAAGCTCGCGCTAAAAAAAGTGCTTTTATCACATTGATTTTTATTTTGATGGCTCTGCTATTTCCCCCATCTATAATCTGCCCAGCCACCTCGCTCATCCATGTGTGCAGTGGCGGTGCTAGATATTAAAAACTGTGATGTCAACCTTACCCATTCACGCTTGCATGCTTTAATGTGATGAGTATGACAAAAACTGTGTGTTTTGCATAGTTTATGATGTCAGTTGACATCACAAATAGTGTGTATCGTCACCACTGCAAGCATGCATGAACTTCGATCTTAGGAGGAGCTCTTTAGATGTAATTATCTACAAAGTTGAGACACTTATTTTGGGACGGAGGGAGTAGTAGACTTGCTTACAGTGGACAAGGTGATTCAATCCAATCCTCAAACGAGAGAAGAAAGTTAGGCTATGGCGGTCTATTCACCATCCGGTTTCTCAAACCAAACGCCCACTAATGAATAAGCCAGCACTTGAGTAGAAAATAGCATTATCATATGGTCTTTTTCCAAAATTAACTTTGTGAAATTGTTTGAAACGGAGAGCCAACCATATGTTGGGTAGTTAATGGGGTGGTTGTATCCCTAGCCGACTAAGGATAAAACATGTTGGATGTCATGTGTGTATTACCAAGTCGGATCAACCTTTCAATGGTTGGTAGGAACGCAGTGTATGTGTACCCCTCCATAGCGGGAGGCATATATGGAGTGGAAGAACTACAACGAACTCTTAGCAGGGGCTAAAGGACAATGCAACTTTTAAATGCTCAATCAAGCTAGTATAACAAGCAGCTTTGGAGCCAAGAAATAAAGCAGACTTCACAGATTTATAGTGCTCTTGTTCACACCTAATTAAAATACAACTTTAGCAAAAGCAATGGTGGCATTTTTCCCCATAAGTAAAGATTTTGGTGCCGTTTAGTTTTGGTGGCAATGATATCACACAATTATCATAAAAAACGAAAAAATAGGAAAATAATTACATAATAAATATGGATAAATGAAGATGGATTAAACTGCATATCTCGCTAGTGGTGGACCAACATAGACTATAATATTTAGAGGAAAGAAAAATATCATGAATATCATTGTGTAAGCAATTCTTAAGTATTAGAGTTGTATATGAAATACTAATTCCTACCACACAATTGTGCACAAAGTAGCTT
>NC_041386.1:620818111-620820934 GCF_002162155.2 Triticum dicoccoides
AGAGTAGAAAATAATTGAAGGGGCATGTTTTAGAAGTTGCCTTTCCCCGGCTCTAAACTTGAGAGCAAAATTTTAGCAGCCTATATCCAAAAGGAATTCTGGAGTTGAGGTTGAACTAATGACATTTTGGACTAAAACTTTCTGGTGACATACATTAAAAATGGTTTAATATTAATGTAAATCTAAACTTATTCTTACATGCTCAATACATTCCAGGTCGTCCATGTCACCAATGTTTGAGTAGTCGAAAATTTCAGCCACCGTCTTTTTTTATTATAACACCCAAGCTAAATATGTCATACTTAAATGAGCTTACTTGCTTGGTTATGAATTCTGGTGGCAAGTATCCACTGCAAGCGAGCATAATGACAAGGTGAGCACAAATAATCAGTATTGTTTAGTTAAGAGAAAAATGTTTATTCAGATGAAAATAATAATCTTACCGCGTGCCTAGAGGAAATAGGGTCATCTTGGTGTTTTCTTCGCCGACTAGCCTTGATAAACCAAAGTCCGCGATTTTGGGTACCATTTCCTCGTCTAGCAATATGTTGTCTGGCTTTAGATCCAAATGTGTTACATGAACTTCATGAAGGTATTTTAAACCCTCGCAGATCCCCTTTATTATTTTGAACCGTGAGGACCAATCTAGTCCAATATGCTTCACTGCAAGAGCAGTGTATAGGAAGTATTTTGAGAATGCAATTTTGGTTGTAGATTTATATCAATCAGATGCAAAATAAGTCAAAGAGCTAAAGAACATACATTTGTAGAGATGGACATACCAGAAATAAACCTAACCGAGGCCTCCGTTGGGCACAAACTCGAGGCAGAGTGCCCTGTGTATCTCAACTGCACGTACTGTTTTCCCTTCGTGGAGTACAAGTACTTGCTCTTCTTCATTGCAGAAGCCAACTAATTTCACAATATTTTGATGATTCAGCCTCTTAAGGTGCTCAAATTCAGTTTTAAATTGCTTTTTGTCAATCCCTGACATGAAACGGAGCATCTTCACGGCAATCACTTGTCCATCTTTTTGCACCCCCTATTTCACCAACATTTAGAATTACTTAATTAATAATCTCTCATGAAATCCGTTTCCTCAAAACCCAATGTTAATTCTCCTAATCCAAACAACCACTTAAACTCGTTATAGGGGCCTTTAGAGGCGTTTTAAAGTGCCTTACATAATCTACCGTGTTGTAGTGTTTTCCTCTCGCTCGAAGGGGGCGACAACGATGTCTGCTTGCGCGGCAACCTCGGGTAATACATGTGCACTGACGCGTCCGCCATGCCTTGAAATGCGATGCGGTGGCAGTTCCAAGTGAAGGGGCTGCATGTGGCTCTGCATTTTCAGGGGTGCTGTCCCTGGGCTACCACCCCCGCTTGTCAAAGGCTACAATACTGTATCTCCATTACTTTGATAAACTACTGCCTCTGTCTGGGTTTATTGGGCCCAAGAGCAGGCCTCGTAATTTTGCTCTGCATGGTAAATGCAGATTTCTCCCTCAATATCCCTCCTGATTCTACGTGACTCGAGCTTCCGCCGTCCCGATTTATTGGTCCCCTTCGTATTTTGTACTAAATTTTGAACATAGATTTAACTAACAAAATGTTAACACATGTCACCACAAATTATATTGATGGATTCGTATTTGAACATAGTTTGCCATAATATATTTTATGCTATGTATAACTTGTATTTTATTGGTTAAAAATATGGTCAAAATATGACCCTAAATAAGAGGGGGACTAATAAATCAGGATGGAGGTAGTAGTCATTAATTAGCTTGTTTGATAAATAAGAGGAGAGAAATTCGTAGCAGATGCATGCACGTCCACCGAACAACTCCAACTGCTACATCTAATTATGGGAGGATAAACCTCCATGCACTTTAATCGGACACGGAGCAGGAAAAAAATTGTACATGAGTAATTGTTGTACCTTGCCTTGGTCCTATAACCTCGTAAACCCGGACGGAGGGAGTATACGAGTACACGAATGTCAGATGTGTCATGAACTTGGAAAATGATTAATGCTGGTGATTTTAAGTACACGTTGAGTTGGGACATGAACTTGGAAAAAACTTCTAGTGTGCATTGAGGTTTCCCTTTTTTTATTTCCCAAGCATCTTGACATAAAAAAATCAAAAACATTGTGAAAGATATATTTGTGCATTCAACGTGTATTTCTCAAAATTAAAATAATCCGTTAGAAGAGGTATGCACATCAGCAAATAACAACTTGGAACATTTTTTTCAAAATATGTTGGCAACTGTTTTAAGACATGTTGAACATTTTTTAAGCATGTTGAACTTTTTGAAAACATGTTAAATATTTTTAGATGATTGTTATTATGAGTGATACATAGTACATTGCTATAGTGATAACAGACTTGGGACGGGCTAGCTCGTGCACTCTTTATATCCACCAATGGCTAATATAGTCTGCTAGAGTATTTTGCCAACATGGTTAATTTAATAGAAACTTCCCTGGAAATATGAGACAGAAATGTGTAGTCCAAGGTTCACCGATGTTGCAGCCAACATTTCCCGCACACACACCCTAAATCATTTTAGCCTCTTTAAACGATTTCGTGGCATAAATATGACCACTTGTTAATAGACTAATGGGGTGTTTCATTTTTTTCCCTCCCACGGTGTCATTTATTGTGAAACCTACTTGGGTCTTGCATATTTTTTTAATATTTTGTACGGAGATCATCACGAGGTCTCACGTTTGATCCACCGAGGGCCAATTTATTTTGTTGTTGTTTATATGTGTGGGAGGGGGTATTTTGCACACACAAGTAATTTTTCGAAGCC
>NC_041386.1:620821221-620837641 GCF_002162155.2 Triticum dicoccoides
AAAAAAAATATATGAGGCACACAAGTGCGGTCCAAGCTTCGCAACCTGGCAGCCACATGGACTGGTTTTTCCTCCTAAATCATTTTTAGCCTCTTAAACGAGTTCATGGCCTAAATCTGTTCACTTCCTGAGTTTTCACCTAAAGTGTACAACCACTTTGAGTAATGGACTAAGGGCATCTCCAACACTGACCCACAAATTTGCTCCGGCATCCATCCGCGGATGGGAGGGAGGGGGACCAGTCCGCGGATACGGATGCAGGGTCCGACCATCCAATGCTAGCCACATGTCCGCTTACATTTCAAACAACGTTTCAACTAATCGGACGATGTTCATGCAAACACGGCAGATTTCATCGAAGTTTGAATAGTAATATCACAAATCATCCATACATAGCATGCAAATAAGTCTAGTATAATAGTAGTTCAAGTTCAACGAGACTAACCGGATGTTCAACAAGTTTTTCATGAACGGATCATCTCGGCCCACACATACTGCCCCTTCAGCTTTATCCAACAGTGTGTGTGTGTGTGTGTGTAAATGGCCGTCCCTCTTTCGTGTGGTACATTATGGCAGCACGTGCGGACAACATAATGTGTAGACTAACATTGAGCGAATGATTCAATCAACAAATTGAGCAAGAAGAAGCAAAACGTACGATGTCCTTCTCTACCACACGCAATAGCCACCATGCCTCCAACCTACCAACCATGTCATCACAAAACTTGGTGATGGAGGTCCAGATGGCGTACCGTCGGTACGATAACAACCTAACATTGTGTTGTTGGATGATGTGCATGTTGTAGGACGCAATGTGCTTTCGCGCATGAAACAAACCATGCACGCGCTGGCCAGAAGATCCCCCCCCCCCTCTGCTCCTGCCTACGAAATCCAAGGATACGGCCAACCACAACAACTCATCCTCGATGGTCGAGTACCCTGCCATCCTTCGTACTCTAAAAATGACATGACGCTAAAAAATTAGCTAAATGGCATTTGACCAAACACCTATTGGGCATGGTGTCTGCCATGGACGACGTCGACAGGAGGCGGATTGTACCTGACAACGGACGGGTCCTGGGTGGACGACACCGTCGTGAAAGGCGAGCGGGCGCGTCGGTGCTGGTTGCAGAGGTCCGGCAATGCTGGTGTGCCGGCCGGAGAGTTACAGCGGCGGCGTCAGAGGAAGAGGATGCGGATGCAAAGCAAGGGGGAGAAGGGGCGGAATGGAAGAAGATGGGACCGGGAGGGGGAATTTAGTGGGAAGAGGGTGTTAGGGTCCTACGTGGCTGCCGTTGGGACTCCCGCAACCCCCTTCCCTCCCACTTTTGCTTCCGGTTTGCAGCAAAAAGTGCGTCCGAACCGCTCGGCGAACCGATGCCCGCGTTGGATGGCAAAACATGTCCAGACAGCACGGTTCAGACGTATGCAGGCGGTTTTAGGGTCCGTGTTGGAGATGCCCAAATAGCACATTTCACTATTATTTACCTCTAACTAAGCTCTTTAATGTTAAACCTACTCTAGTTTTTAAAGGTATAATTTTCAGTATTTTGTACAGAGATAATCATGAGGTCACAGGTTCGATCCAGCAATGAACAATTTATTTTCCTACTTTTTCTATGTACAAGAGAGGTTATTTTGCACACATAGGTAATTTATAGAAACCCCCTCGAAATATGAGACACACAGGTGCAATCCAAGTTTTGTCGGCATGGCAGTCACGTTTTTTTTTTGAGCAAGAGCATGGCAGTCACGTGAAAGAGTTTTTCCCTCCCGAATATTTTTTGGCCTCTTAAACGAGTTCATGGCACTTCCTGACGTTTTTTTGCCTAAAGTGTGAAACCACTTTGAGTTAATGGACTAATGGTGCATCTTACTATTTTTACCTCTCAAAATGCTCTTCTTTTTTCCCGGGAACACAATGCTCTTTATTGTGAATCCTACTCGAGTCTTTAAAGGCATAATTTTTCTATATTTTGTATGGAGATAATCATGATGTCTCAGCTGGTTCGATCCACCAACAACCAATTTATTCTGCTACTGTTTCTACGTACGTGAGGGGGTATTTTACAAACACACGGGTAATCTTATGGAAACCCCCATGGTAAATAGGAGATACAGAGGTGCGGTGCAAGGTTCGCTGATGTGACAGCCATGTGGACGGGCTTTTTCCCTCCTGAATCGTGTTTAGCCTAACCTTCTTATAGCCTAAATCTGGTCACGCACTGAATTTTTGGCCTAAATGGTGCAACTAGTTTGAGTTAATCGGGCCCATTTCACTCTTTACCTCTCATGAAGCCTTTTATTGTGAAACCTACTCGAGTCTTTAAAGGCATAATTTTTTAATATTTTTGTACGGTCATAATCATTGTAGTTCCAGGAAACTGTCCTAAAATCAAATTTACAATAACTTCTACAATACTTATATTAAATTTTATAACAAGGGGTCAAGTATATTTATCATCGTGTTCATGTGCAAATTCTAGACTTTTGTTGTGTGTGTCATTTTTTATTTATATACTCACACAAATCCAGAATACTTGGTGCATCAATTTTCATGAAAGTCAAACATATGTATGTTTGACCACGATTATAGAATAAATATCGACATCCGTAATATAAAATAAATAAAATATGAAAATACTTTTCATGTGGATCTAATGGTACAAATTTGGTATTAAAGATATTAATGCGTTTTTTCTATAAACTTGGTCAATCATGCACAACTTTAAGTTTTGAAAAAAAAACTAATACACCTTATATTTTGAAATGGAGGGAGTACCTTATAAACGTCTCCAAATGTACCACTGCCAAGCTTCCTCTCATCGGCAAAAGCATTTGTAATATCTTTCAGAAATTCCAGGGATAACTTCATTGGCTCATCCCTTATGCTGGGATAAATATCCTTAAAAAAAGTAGTTATGATCGTAGGTCAATTATGTAGGCAAATTTTGACAATCAACAATATGAGATCAAACCTATTAACGGCCTTTACTGGCCATAGGGCCTACCTTAACAGATGGCGATCAATTCTACCCACTACAATTTTCCACAAACAAAACTAACAATTGTTCAGCAAAAAAAAACTCATATGCACTATATGCCAATAAGGTAATTTCCCATAATTGGGAACTTCAAATATTCCAGAAGTGTTCGGACCTGTTCTATCTGGTGCTCTAGGTCACCTATAAGTTTTTCAGTGTTGATCAATTCAGAAACAATGTACTGTATAGTGGGCCTTTTCTGTCGGCTCTGGTCGATGCATTGTAGTGCTATCTCGATGCATCTCTTGACTTGGTTGCAATAAACTTCCAGTAGTCTGGGATTTAATGTTCCACGTAGTCTTTTCCTCCAATTATCATGTACCTTGCAACATAGAGCTAGAATGATAACACAAAATGCAAAAGTGCACAACATTCATAATCTTATATCCAAATTGGACGGTTCAACTGATAGAAAGATGGGAAAGTTTTTCGATCGTATGGAATAAATAATTAGGGGAACTTATAGGTATACTTACATGCTCAATAAAACTTTTTTTCATTAATTCAGCAATACTTGAGTATCCTTCATGTCCAGCCATTATCTTTCCGACTATAACTCCCAAACTATAAATGTCAACCCCCCTTGTAATCATTCCTTGATGCATATATTCTGGTGGCATATATCCCCTTCATGCATGTAGAGTAAAGTTGTTATTTTTGCAAGATAATTATTCGTGAGTTTACAAAACAACATAGCCAGTGCATGTTGAGAATAATACATTAATTTTGAGCAATTGTAGGTAACTGAAATTCACAACATAAATTAGACATCAGAGATTTAAAAAATACTAAAAAATGGTAGTAAGAAAATACGAGCTTGTTAAAATTCCGTGGCAATCGATGGACATAATGCTTTGGCATGAGGCAACCTACATTTTACCCATATAACTCATTGACGTCGTAGTTGTTGCAGCACCAAGTAGCCTTGATAAATCGGAATCTGATAGTTTTGGCTGCATATCATTATCTAGCAATATATTATCAAGATTTAGGTTCAAGTGAAGTGTGGAGTTCTCCTCATGCAGGTACTTTAAACCTTCGCATGTCCCTTTGATTATTCTGTAACGCGTGTGCCAATCCAATCCCGAGCTTGCATCTGTTAAAAAGCAAAGAGAAAGAGGTTGGTCAAAGGTATGAACTGAAGAACTCGTTTTTTCACTCCATGCTTCTAGTAAATGGACGTGCAGCCCAGCGAACACAGTTTATTACCGGAAATGTGCTTGGTAAGGCTACCGTTGAGTACATACTCGTAGCAGACCACCCTATTCGTCTGCTCTGCAGAAATCTGTTTCCCATTGTCATGTAGTACAAGTACACGCTGTGATTCATTGCAGAAGGGAGCCCTGCTCCAGTGCTCCCCCCTAACCTAATTTCGGAGGGGTATTTTTGTCCCCGCGAATTTGTTTTTTTCCTGGCCCGCCGCAGCCCAGATCCAAGCCCTGTCTAGCCCTGTATAACCCAGAATGTATACGTACAGTACTCTGGTCCGAAAAAAAACATCACACGACCCCATGTCCACGTAAGACCTGCCGAATCCAATCATTCACGCGAGCAGCTCCATCAATCTCGCGAGCATTGATGCAGCTCCATAAGTCGCGTAGTAGATCTCCAGCAGCGGCTATCTCGTCGCTGGCGATCTCGTCGGACAGCAGGCGCGACAACATCGTGAATCTTCAACGAGCGCGCACAGGTACCGCATCCCGCGTCCCCCCTCTAGTCTCGCTCGCGGCAACATCGAACGAACTGCCGCCGCCAGTGGTAGTGGTTAACCTAGCGGGGCGGGTAACCTAGCTACCCGGCGGCGCATGCGATCGTGGATCTTGTTCCGGTAGTGCTGCTCCTCATGATCTGGTTTCACGTAGCGTCGGTTGCCGTCGGCTGTGCGCACCACCGGTATCGTTATTTGATGTGGCGGCTAACCTAGGTATCCGGCGGCAGAGGTAATCACGGATCAAGCTAGGTTTTGAGATCGTGCAGTTCCTCGCGATTGAAAGTGATCACGATGGGTGCCGTGGCCATCTTCCTTACTAAGTTGGGCAGATCTGAACGGCCTCGGTTGCGGTTGTTTACATAACATCCGTGATCGTGTGCTATGTGTTTTATATTTCATCATTGATAATGTTTGCACATGTGATGATACATAATATTGGTTGTAGGAAATGGCGGACGAGGAGTTAACTGATATCATGGTAGACATGGAGTTTGGAGAACTGATGAAAGACTGGATAGAAGATTGGTCAGATGATGAAAATTCAGATCGTGAAGATCGGTCAGAGAATGGGAACGAATGGGACGATCTTAATGTGAGTTGCATTGTCATGTTGTAATTTTTTGGTGGCATCCGACAACATTAAATCTTTGTGTTGAAAATTTATAGATCGATGAGCTTGATGATGATCAGGAAAACAACTCGGAGCTCTCGAATGAAGATTACATTAGTCAAGTACGTAAGTGAAAAATTTTGTTGCCATGCAAATTGAATTTCTTCTGGAATATTATATGATAAGTAATTATGTATTTGTGTTGTATTTTTCAGTTCATTTCCGAATGTCATAATGCGTACGACTATTACGGTGAATCCGACGCGGAGACAGGCCTTAATGACGAATCATTAGATGCACCTGGTTCTGGGGAGTCCGAGTCGTCGGTCATCATGAGTGAGGTATGTGTGTAATCAATGTTCTATGGAAGTAAGTAATGTTAAACCTTAGAAATCTGTTTTCATGGTTGTGGTTTGATTGTGTAGGTGACACAAGATGATGGGGCAAAGAATGTCCAAGATAATGCCAGTGCAGATGATAAGAGGGATATGTTCATGCAGATAATGGAAATGACCTTTACGTCTCACGATGCTGCTATGCTAGAGATAATGGTTTCAACATTAGAAAGAATAAGGTTAGGTATAGCAAAACAGAGTCACGTCATATGTGTTATAGGTGGTTTGTTTGTTCAAGACAAGGGAAACGTGACAGCAAGTTGCTAACCAAGGAAGGACACAGCCGTAGGCTCAGAGCCGAGACACGCTGCTTTTGCGAAGCGCACCTGACCGTCAAGCTTGACCAAAAGCGTGGGGTTTGGTATGTTGAAAGTTTTGAGGACAAGCATAGCCATATGTTGGTAGGACCGGACGAGGTACCTTTTCTTTGGTCCCACAGAAAAATCAAAGAGTACCAGAAGCATGAGATAATGTCCATGGGAGCTGCAAGGATTAGAATTCACGACATGATGGATTGCTTCATCAGCAAACATGTATGGTACGGCGGTGTTGGTTTTACCAGGCGTGAAATATACAACCTTTGCGCCAAGGAGAAGAGGAAGCTGCTTTCAAAAGGTGATGCTGCCACAACCATAGGCATCATGGCCAGTAGGAAATAGAGGGATCCTAGCTTCTTTTTCGAGTACAGGCTAGATAAGGAAGGACATTTGAATAGGATGTTCTGGTGCGAGTCCCAGTCTCGTCATGACTATGAGGACTTCGGCGACGTGCTTGTATTTGACAACACGTACAAGATGAACCGCTATGGTATGCCATTCATACCTTTTGTTGGTCTTAACAATCACCGAAAGACCACTGTTTTTGGTTGTGCCATAGTTTCGGACGAGACCGAGGAGACATATGTGTGGCTTCTACAGACTTTTTTGAGGTCCATGTGTCAAAATATGCCTAAGAGTGTTATCACAGACGCCGACGCTGCGATGATCAAGGCAATTTGTGAAGTCTTGCTAGACGTGTGGCACCGTATATGTACGTGGCACATAGAGAAAAATATGAAGATTCACCTCAGTCACAAGTCCTTGAAGGAGTTCTGAACTCTTCTGTACTATAGCACGTCCACGACAACGTTTGAGGAGAGATGGCACGCATTTTCCAAAAGATGGCAGTCGGAAAAAACTGTAACATGGTTGAGGCGGATGTATAAGAAGAGGAGACTGTGGGCTGCGGCATATCTAACTGAGGGGTTTTGGCTTGGCATGAAAAGCAACCAGCAGAGTGAAAGCCTGAACTCATGCCTTCACCTCCACCTAGACGGTGAAATGACCCTGGTGGATATGATTTTGCACTATGAGAACACCGTTGTGCGTATCCGTGAAAACGAGGCGCGAGATGATTGCATTGCCTCACAAAGTTTACCGGTGCCAGTTACTAGCTCGAGGGAACTTGAGATAGCTGCTTCTCACGTCTTCACTCCAGCAAACTTCTATATGTTGCAAGATGATCTTAGAAAAATTGACGGCATGGAGATTGTAGAAATTAAGCTGGGAGACGGATCATAGCAGTACATCGTGGCCTGGAAGAATAACCGGAAGCGCCGTTTTTGGGTGGAGTATACACCAGTAAATTCCGCAGAAACTATAAGGTGCAGCTGCAGAAGAATGATTCGAAAGGGTCAACCTTGCAAGCACATATTCCATGTACTGAAGCACTTGAACATATCTGAAATACCAAAGTGTTTAGTTCTTATTCGGTTCACGAAAGAAGCAAGGTTGGGACTGCCTGCGAGGCGCACAAGCGATCTGTTGGGATTTGGTTGGACTGGGGCCGGGGAAAGAATGAAATATAGCCAGGTCAGTGTGTTAGCGTCTGAAGCTATGCATGCGGCATGCAAACACCCTGCTTTGTGGGATCAGTTACAGGAGAGTTTGAAGGCTGTGATAGCTAAGAGTCATGAGTATGATCTGCTACAGGAAAATGTGTTGAAGCAAACAAATGACATCAGTAAGTGTGCGGTTAAATATGTGGACGATGGTGAAGGCAACATGATTGAGGTTAAAGATCCTATGAAAGTGTCAAGCAAAGGTGCAACAAAGGCAGATGAGAGCCGCCCTGTCTCGAAAAATGGTAGACCACTCTCTTTTGATGAGTTGAAAACCCGGTGCGGCGCTTGCAAATTAGTAGGACACACTAGACGTAGCAAGAAATGCAAACAAAATCAGAAGTAAGTGTTTGTATGCATTGTGGATTATTAAAGTTTGTATCATTTATTAACTTAGCTTGTCTTCTATCAGGTGCAGAAAAATGGAGAAGGAACAAGAGTAGAACACTTGCTTCAATTATTTACTGTGTTAATCGGCCGGCTCATACTTCGGCTAAGGTAGCTGTAGGCGCTTGTGTTTCTTTGGTTTGGAGGCTTTGGCCCCGTGATTGTATCCTTAGTGTATTAGCAGACGAGATCCCAGTCTTTGTTTAAATAAAGTAAGATGTTTCCCTGTAAAAAAAAATCAAAAAAATTCTTTACTGTGTAATGACCGGGGCTGTGTAATGACCGGGGCGGGAGGTAGAAAGAATATTATTGTACATTTCCCCTGCCCACGTCCTAAATGCCATTAAATAAGTAACTGTACCACTCTCCTCCCCACCACACACTCACCCACCTCCCACGGGCGCCGGTTCGAACTCCCCTCTTATCCCCACCTACAGGAGATCGAGAATACCCTCGCCGACGACCGCTGCAGCCGCCTCCATGGAGAGAAGCCTCGGCTGGCAGAGAGCGATGATGGACCTCGCCGGTGATGACGAGGGGTGGCGCGCGCAGTTGACGGAGGTGTGCGGCTGGTTCCCCAGCACGGAGATGTTGGTCAACCACGCGCGTGGCCTCGTCAAAGTCCTCACTGACGCCGAGAGGAAGCGCGCCTTCCCCTACGGCCGCGGCGTCCTGCCGGTTGTCCTACTCATGTGGGCAATCCGAGAGGCCACGCTGAGCGACTCCCCTGTTCAGCGCGCAAGGTGGTGGATGTACCGCTCCACCACCATGACGTTGCGGCCAGATTCAGCACGCGTCACGTCGAGGGCGGACCGCGTCGACGTCGAGCTCGCTGTCCCTGCGCCCGTCAGCCCGGACTACCAGGTCTGCCATGTGCCGAAGCCAGTGCTGCCGTTGGACCATGAGGAGGGCGAGGAGGACGCTGTGTGGATGGTAGAGCCGGTCGCCGTCGAGGGTGGCAAGACAATGCCCATCGACGTCGACCTCCTTCCCCTCCTCCCTGGCATAGTGAAGGTGGAAGAAGAGGAGGTGGCTCAGGATCAGGTGGCGCGGCTGTCCAACAGAACGGTGGTCAAGAAGAAGGCTTCTCCATGTGTGGTGCGCCGCTCACGCCGCCTCAAATTTCTGAAGAAGTGAAGATGGGCACAGTTGCTGAAGGAGGAGGAAGCTGCTGATTATCTTAAGTTAGGTATGCTGTTATATGTTTCAGCATATAAGTTAACATTATTTTGGGTTTGATGTTGGTTAGGTATGCTTTTATATGTAAGCATATAAGTTATGCAATCGGTACGGTTTGATCGGGTTCTTTGTGGCTGAAGAACTGAATATCTACTGCTCACCCTAAGTGCCAAGTTCAGTTAAATTTCTGAATATTGAATATGTATTGTTGCTTTGCTTCAGTGTTGCATGGAAGCTGCTAGATGTTGCTCCTATGTTGCAACAAGACAGTGAACTAGTCTGCTACATAAATCAGTAGTGTTGCTAGGTGATGTGCCCATGTGCATCACATACAAAATATAGAACATGCCAAAAGTGCATTGTCTGTCAAATACAGGACATGCCAAAAGTGCATTGTCTGCCAAATATAGAACATGCCAAAAGTGCACTGTCTACCAATCATGATGGCCCCATGTTATTTATGCTGCAATCTCTATTACACTTTGCCCATAAATGAATAGCAAATAATTTAGCATCATTTCATCATGTCAATTACAATGATGTCAATAACTTTATGAACAATCTACTTGCTAACTATGACAGCAATCATAATGGCAAGCAGGCCAAGATACAGAAGACCTCCAAATCCTAAAATTCTATCCCTATAGAGCAATATCTCCTTGTGCATCTTTACCATTGCCTTCTTTTCTTTCTCATTCCTTTTAATTTCAGCTTCATATTCTGTAATCTTAGTCTCCAGTTTCTTGTTCTTCATGGCAAGATACTTAATGACTGACTTTGCTTTTCTATCCCACTCCCCATCAACCCATTCAACTTACTTAGAAGTGATATCATCCTAAATAAATCATGAGCAATTCAAGTCATTTTATAACTAAACTTGTCGCTGCAAGCGTTAAACACTGAATTTTTTGCAGCTTGACCGCAATAGCAGTACTAGTTTGAAGATCATGCTCAGTACACTAACCTCAAACACACATCCCCCGAGTGTGCTGCCAAAATTGTCTGCATCTATGCAAACACGGCCACTAGGAGTTTCCTGATGACCACATAGATGGAGCTTGTCATGGCCACAGGTGATGAATTATGGGCGATAATGCTGGGATGTAAAGAACAACGGTAAAGAACTTACCTTTTTGCCACCAAAGTGTAGGACTGAAGAAACCCTAGCCGTGGGTTCTCCCGGCCCGCCGCCGCCCATGAAACCCCCGTCCCTTGTTCCACTAGATCCGCCGCCGCTGCCTCCTGTGACACTGAATCCGGCCCACCTGCTTGCAGGACCCAGGGTTCGACCTAACTTGCGGTCGCCATCGCTCTTCTCGCAGCCGCCGCCCAACGTCCAGCTCGCTGTCATGCTTTCGCCGTCGAGATTTGGAGGCGCAAATAGAGAGGGAGGGCTAGGGATTTGGAAAGGGAAATGAGAAAAGGGGAAAGATCGATGTGAACCTGGCAAAATGGGCTGGTGTAGCGCTGTCGGGAAGATAGCCCACCTGTGGGGCCCCTCACCTGGTTAGATGGGCCATGCCTGGCATTATGGTGAGTACAGAAAAAGTTAATTATACATATAATAAAAAACGACGGGTTTGTAAAACAAACTAGAAAAACATGATGCCTGATAACACGCGATAGAGCCAACGAGCTGACATGACTAATTTTGATGAGTGTAATATTACATTTTGGCTCGATATATTTACTTATCTACCATGACTACTTTTCATAATAATGTGATGAGGGGGAATTACTAGGAGATTATGCAAGATGATGACATGCAGATAGCTAAGGCGGAATGCTAAGCTTGGTAGAGTTTAAAAAAGTTAAGATTGTGAAATTTTTAATATGAAACTTACGAGAGCAGTTGAAGAGAAAAATAGACTATTAAAAAAATTGGAGAAGGAGAAAAATATTAAGCAAGAACACTTGATAAGTGAAGCCGTGAAAAATACAATTATAAAAAATTGGAGAACGAGAAAAATATTAAGCAAGAACAATTGATAAGTGAAGCCAAAACTTTATTGGTACGACCAAATTGTCTTCTCCGAGCGAATTTTATGACCGAATTGTCTTGTACGAGCGAATTGTCTGACAGACACATACACATGCATGTGACCTGTTTATTACATAAAAATTATAGAACCCCAAAGATAATCATGCCGTCGAAACCTTCGACCGGACTAAATCCAAACCGCTAAAACTTCAATCTTGCATGCCGCACGAATTCTTCAGGCGCCTTTTCCTTGCGATTTCGTGAATTTTGTTCTTCACACACTTCATCGAGTTTGAAGGTGACATAATCAACTCTGCGACGAAACATCTTCTCCTTGCGTCAACGGTGGCCTGCAAAAAATGACATAAAGGTTACATGAACCGAAGTTGCTACACCACCATAGTAGTTAGTCTACAAACGAAAATAACAACATACCTGTGTAAATTGGCGGGTGATTCGGTCCCCGTCCCAATGTTCTAGACATTCTGTGACAAAAAGGCCACAAGAGTTCCTGGTACATATGCAAACATTAGCGGTGGGCAATACAAACATGTGTGTTGTTGTTTGATTGTGCATGATGTCCTATTAACTCACCCATCCTCTTGTTGGGGTATGTCATACTCGTTGATAGGCCACTTACTTACGTCCGGATATTTCCCTGGTGTAATAAGATCTGCCTGACGCATATCGTTTGCTATAGCCATTCGCTATAAAGAGGATAGTGTTAAAGAACAATCATAAACAATATGTAAGAGCAATGGTACAAATGTTGGTTACATTACCAGTGCTTTAATAGTCCTTTCAGTCAGGTCCAGAGGATAGAGCAAATCGAGAACTTGGAATTCTTTCTTGATCATGTGCATGACCACGGTCATCCAGTGGCTATTGTCGATATTCAACACGATATACGTCTACAGTGCAAAAAACCATTACGGATCAAAAGAAATACTTGATGAACTATCATGTAGTGATGAATTACAAACATTACGTACCTTATCACACACAGTATACTCTTTCATGACTCTATTAACTGCTCCAGCTTTGGTAAGAGCACTATCCATGTTGCAGCTCGATGGCAATGGATCGTCATGTGCGATAGCACGATCTACAAGGAATTTGGACCTCCACGCTGGACAGAGGTAACGATCATGACCAACACGCAGCTCCAAATGTCCCATATAAGCATCAATAACCTACATAGAATATCAGCGCATTACATGTTGAAAGTTGAGACATATATTATTGGGCATTTTAAAAACAGGACATGCAAGTAGTACTTACATCGTCCGACAGCCATCTATGAGCTAGTACCGGTAGAATCCTTTCGGAAGTCAGAGTTATGCCACGCCCTTCACTGTAGTAATTTTTTTTCTTGTTCTTCTCAGTGCTAGCAGCTAACTCGACAAATGAAATAGCTGCATAAATTATTTCCGGCGTCAACTCATCTGCCACAACCTCCGGCACATTATTGTTTGAAAATAGAGCTGCATGAAATAATATGAACGTCAACAATGGTGATCATATGCATTGGTAGTAAATAAAAAAAATTAAGAATGTTAGTTACGATACCTCTAGTAGCAGTACTAGTACCATAGGTTCTCTGACCACGGCTGGTACGCCTGCCGGGCTTGTCAAGTGCGTAGGGGGATTCAAATTTCTTGGGAACGGTCCGCTTCCGCTTACCAGACATAACCTCCTCATCCTTATCGATTGTTACACCCTTTTTTCCATTCGCCTTAGCCATGAACTTGCTGACAGAAGATGGACAAATGTCTATGTCCGATGAAGGTGCTAGAGTAGAAGTACCAATCACCCAAGGGTTTTCCGGTGTACCCCCACATACATCATTACGCTTAACAGGTGAAGCTTCCTTGTGTCCATTCATCTTCGGTGGGGTTTTCTGTTTGGCAAAATAAATCGTGTGAACATTTCTGGACATAAAAAAATTAAACGAGAAAATTATAGACAGAAAGATAAATACAAAGTACCTCAGGAACGGTTTTATGGTCGGGAAGCACTATATCAGGCTGCGTCATGTCAATGATCGGCTGTCCATCACTGTCCATGTCTTCCTTGTACACGAATTCCTTCTTTTCATATGGACCATTCTCGAACGAATCCACTTCGTCCGGATCATTCTCCGCGGATGGCACGGCAACAGCCGGCTTGTACATGACACCTGCTTTGTTCAACTTCTCCAACAACCTCTGCAATAGAAATATAAACTTAGTAATGGTAGCATGGTTTAAAACAGCAAACATACTGTAAACTATAAAGTTTGGTTGTGATACCTCAGCAACTTGATCAGAGATTTGCCTCATCTGGGTGTGTATGAAGTCCATGCACCGCTTCATTAGAAGCTCCATCAAATCTTCTGACAATGCGGTTGTCGTCGACTTCTTTGCGTTTCCAGTTGCAGGCTTGGTTTTTGGCTTCATGGTAGGCGCATTATTTGGGATGTTGGGCTCCTGAGCCCTATACTCCTGGGTGATATTATTTTCGATGTGCATGCGATATTGAAGTACATGTGATGAATAAAAAATAAATAGTATTAAGTTAAAAAACATTTAAGAAAGACGAAACACAATGACTTACCCTTACGTTACCACGGCCGTGCCCATTATCATAGTTGAACCTATCTCTCCTAGTGGCTGCACCTTCTGTCCAGTTCCTCATAAGAGGTTGTATGGACAAGTTAGGATTATAGGCGCATTCGCCTTTGACCGGTTGCACCTTCTCCCAGTACAAGTACTACAAAAAAATATAAGGATTTAGAGTTAGTAATACATCACATAAAATTGCAATGATATGATAATTGACATTATGCAACAGGTCTCATATGTGTACCTGCAAGAGAGCCAAATTGCCTTTCGGCCATTGGCGGAGGTGTTTGCCTTTCTCACTATGCGAAGGCAATCAAGGAGAACACCCATGGTGAAGGCATTCCAGTTAATCTTTGAAATATGTTTCACATCTTTGACCAAAGCATAGTACTGCTTTGGCACAAACTTGCTCGACATGGGAGCAATAATTGTTCCTAACAGGACAAGCACTACTTTGCGAAGGAAATCGTCGTCGGTGGCTTTACTTTTAATTATGTCCTCAATGAGATTATCTATCACTATGTTTTCTGATGTCTTACTGAGAAATTGTGGCGGCACCTGCTCCTTCATGTCCTCGCCTTCTTCAGTTAGAATGTCCGAAGCGGACAGTCCTTGGTTCTCGAGGTTAAAGATGCACTCAACGTCGACCGCACCGAGAGTCACCTCCCCAACCTGCTCTTGTATAATGAACCTGCCCGTGCTGGCCTGAAAACTCTCAATCATATACCTAATCAGCAGGGTACGCATCTTAATAGATGGTATCTGCAGCATGCTGCGCAATGATGTATCAGCCACTCTAGCGCGTTGACCGATCGATAGATGTGCAACAAGCTTGCACCATTTCTCAACTGCGCATACTATTTCTCCATTCAGCTCGTCCATCCTGTTGAAAGAAAATATATAACTTCGTGACATTAGCTAACACTAAAGCAAAAATAACAATAGGCATGCAAAAATATAAAACTTTCTGGCAGTAGCTAACACTAATGCAAAAATAACACTAATGGAAATACAAAACTATCACCATGTATACTGCAACATGCAACCAAGGGTGTGCTGACATGAGGTAATAAAAAAATAACTACAATTGGTAATTGAATTTACTTGCATCTGATCAAGTTCTTTGAGTATCATATAAATTATATAATCAATAAAATTAATATGGTAAACTATTACTAATTCGTCTGGTTGTCTTACTAACAGGGTGACAAATTGTTCAACTGTAAATAAACTAGAGTCTATAGCAATGGTACCTATTTGAGGTTCATCAACATCTAATTTTAATAACTCTTTAATGTTCTATGTGCACAACAATATAATTGGATCGTGTGACAAAAATATAATTGGATCTTGTGACAAAAAATGTATTGCATCATGCTTCTCGAGAAACAACATCTTATTCTACCATGCTATGAAAGAACCAAAGAATGTTTTCATCTACGCCATCTGGTCAGAACGCATCTAGTCGACTTCATACTAGTTGAAAATATGTGGTAAACCTATGTCCATCAAAGCAACGAGACGGAGGAAGTAGCTTGCTATGAAGGCGCGAGGGAAGGAGGACAATTTACTTGATCGGTTGACGAAGATGAAAGAAGTCGGTGATGCGTTCTTGACATAGTTCATCGAGGTCGGCCTGCACATGCGGACGACCTTGATCTTCTCGGGGTTTTTGTGGCGTGTGGGATGCGGCGGACGGAGCTGTCGACGCCTCGCCGGTAGGAGTCGATCTAGTCGACGACATGTGCGAGGAGGAGGAGATTATATACGAGGTCGACGCCTAGGTCGTCGTAACTTCCCTGTGGCCAATCTCGCGATCTATATTTTCCTCCGTTGAAGCGAGGCTGAACGTGCTCCTCAATCGTAGGATTAGGAACATATGGATTAGCACGATCCCAGAATTGTGTAACAGAACGGCAACTACTCCCGTGATCGACGTGCGTGTGATCAACATGCATGGAAAGCGCAGCGTTGTGGGCTCCACAATATGGATCCGACACTTATTTGCGGTCTGGGCCGGCCCACCTACCTTTATTGTTTCTTCCCTCAAAATAAATATCATTGGTTCATCCCTAAAAAAAACTCTTTGTGACACGTATTAGTTATTGTATACTTGTATATGTTCAAAAATATTTATAGTATCTCTATCATTTCTACAATATTATACATGCATCGCGTGTCGGAAATGAACGATACTTGTCATGCATGCATGCCATGGTCATCGTAGGTTACGGATTAAGTTTGGGATCATTTCGTGAGATCGTAGGTTACACATAAACCACTTTCAGACCTGCCCTCCGGCAGACACGAATGGTCCTGCTTGTACATGGTGCATGTGGAAGCATGCATGAGATGATCCCTACTTTTGGGAGCTTGTGGGCTTGGCCAATGTGGTCCCCCAGGCAAGGTGTGCATGAATTCGGACACAAAACGCAGGTTGCGTCACGTGGGGCAGTGTTGTAGGGTTTTGTCGCCAGAAAACTCTAGAAGTTGCATCGAGTGTTGCAAATGAACGATACTTGTCACGATGCAAGCCATGGTCATCGTAGGGTATGCATGAAGTTTGGGATCATTTGGTGGGACCGTCAAGGAAAACAAATTTCAGACCTGCCCTCCAGCAGACCCGAATGG
>NC_041386.1:620838043-620858779 GCF_002162155.2 Triticum dicoccoides
AATGCATCGAGTGTCGCAAATGAACGATACTTGTCACGCATGCATGCCATGGTCATCATAGGGTATGCATGAAGTTTGGTACCATATGGTGGGACCATCAAGGAAAACCAATTTCAGACCTGATCTCCGGCAGACCCGAATGGTCCTGCTTGTACATAGTGCATGTGGGGGCATGCATGAGATGACCCCAACTTTTGGGAGCATGTGAGCATGGCCAATGTGCCCCCCCAGGCAAGGTGTGCACGAGTTCGGACATAAAACACACGTTGCGTCACGTGGGGGCAGTGTTGTAGGGTTTTGTCGCCAGAAAAACCCTAGAAAATGCATCGAGTTTTGGAAATGAACGATACTCGTCATGCATGCTTGCCATGGTCATCCTAGGGTGTGCATACAGTTTGGTCTGAATTGGTGAGACCGAGAAGATAAACCTGCTCCTAGTACATGGTGCATGTGGAGGTATGCATGCGACTGTCCCAACTACATTTGATTTAATAATATTTCAAGTATCAAACAGAAAATAAAATTTATAATTTGGAATGAAGAATTGAAATAATGAAGAAGTGCAATAGAACATAACATATTATCTTACATTTTGGAAATATTTCGAATATAAAGAAGAGAACAAATATTAGAATGAAGAAGTGAAATAAAACAGAACATTTTATCTTACAAACTAAAAATATTTCAAAAATAATAAAGATAAGAAATATTAGAATTCACAATTAAAATAAAACACACCATTTTAGTTTATATTTCGTAAATATTATCAATATACAAAAGAGAACGAACAAATGAAATAAAACACAACAGAATTTGGCATATTTTTTAAATTTTAGTAAACACTTTTAGAAATAATATAGAAAAAAGAGATTTGATTTTAAATATTAGAAATATAAATAAGAAAATATAAAACATATCAGCGCGCGGGTAAGGCTGCCCTGGGCCAGCCCGCCCGAATTGGGCCCAAGGCAGAGCCGCGCAGGGCACATCGCAGCGCACAGCCGTTGGGTGGTGGGAGTTTAGTCCCACCTCGCCAAGCGAGGGAGTGCCGCACCGGTTTATATACACGGTTGCGACTCCCCTCACAAGCTCCTATCAATTGCAGGCAGTACATTGCCTAACTCTCGTCCCCTCTACCCCGTGGGGCCTATTAGCAGCAGAGATATTCTGCACCACGGGCCTGCATCCTGGCCCATGCACCGCAGGGTTCCTAGTCGTATGCAGGCCGTGGAGTATGAATTCTCCTGCTCTGGTAGATGGGCACTTTTTTTGGCATATTGCCACGTGTATTGATCTTCAAAGCACACACTAAATTATACACATGCTCACTTGGATTCAATACACAATTTTTTTGTGCATACATGACAAGTTAATGTTTTGACCTTCAAGTCATCTAATAAATTTTACACATGCTCACTTACATGTAATACACATGGATATTAATTGGATTTCAACAAAAATGAGGCCGTGGTGTATGAATTCTACTACCACATGCATTCCATGGTCATGGTACGGTGTGCAAAAAGTTTGGGATCTTTTCGTGGGACCGTCAAGGAAAACCTCTTCCAAACTTGCCCTCCGGCAGACCCGAATGGTCCGGCTTGTAATGGTGCATGTGGGGGCATGCATGAGATGACCCAAACTTTTGGGAGCATGTGAGCATGGCCAATGTGCCCCCCAGGCAAGGTGTGCACGAGTTCGGAGACAAAACACACGTTGCGTCACGCCGCGGCAGTGTTCTAGGGTTTTATCACCGCAAAATGCCTACAAGATGCATAGAGTGTCGGAAATGAACGGTAGTTGCGAGGCATGCTTGCTATGGTCATCGTAGGGTGTGCATAAAAGTTTGGTATCAATTGGTGAGACCGAGAAGAAGAACCTGCTTGTAGTACATGGTGCAAGTGGAGGAATACATGCGATTGTCCCAACTATATTTGATTTAATATTTCAAGTATGAAACAGAAAATAAAATTTATAATTAGGAAAGACAACCATGAAAAGTGAAATATGAGAGAACATTATATCATACATTATTTAAATTTATAACTGTCAGAACAAAGAAAAGAGGAGAATATAGAAAACAGAAGAAAAATTTTGAACGAATAAGTGCAATAAAAGACAACATATTATCTTACATTTTGGAAATATTTCAAATATAAAGAAGAGAACAAATATTAGAATGAAGAAGTGAAATAAAACAGAACATTTTATCTTACAAACTAAAAATATTTTAAAAAAATAAAGACAAGAAATATTGGAATGAAGAATTGAATTAAAACACAACATTTTAGTTCATATTTCGTAAATATTATCAATATACAAAAGAGTACGAACAAATGAAATAAAACACAACATAATTTGGCATATTTTTTTAAATTTTAGTAAACACTGTTAGAAATAATATAGAAAAAAAGAGACTTGATTTTAAATATTAGAAATATAAACAAGAAAAGAAACAAAGAGAATATAAAATGTATCAGCGAGCAGAGTAAGGCTGCCCTAGGCCAGCCCGCCCGAATTGGGCCCAAGGCGGAGCCGCGCAGGGCACATCACAGCGCATAGCCGTTGGGTGGTGGGAGTTTAGTCCCACCTCGCCAAGTGAGGGAGCGCCGCACCGGTTTATATACCATGCTGCGACTCCCCTCCCAAGCTCCTATCTATTGTAGGCAGTACATTGCCTAACTCTTGTCCCCTTTGCCCCATGGGGCCTACTAGCAGCAGAGATATTCTGCACCTTGGGCCTGCATCCTGGCCCATGCACCGCAGGGTTCCTAGTCATATGCAGGCCGTGGAGTATGAATTCTCCTGCTTTGGTAGGTGGGCACTTTTTTTGGCATATTGCCATTGTGTATTGATTTGATCTTGAAATCACACACTAAATTATACACATGCTCACTTGCGTTCAATACACATATTTTTTTGCATATATGACAAGTTAATGTTTTGACCTTCAAGTCATCTAATAAAATTTTTTGAATTTGTTTGAATTTTTTATTAATTTATAATGCCCTCTAGACTGACTGGTCAAAACATCGGTCTATACCTCAGGGGGGCATTGTAAAATATTCTTTTTCAAAATTTTCTTTCATAGCCATGATTGGCACATGTGGGTCACCATGTTCAAGAAAGTTTGTGTGATTTGGAGGTGGTGGGAAAAATCACATTTTTTCAAAAACTGGCTTCCAAATGGCCCCTCCGGAATGCGGTCATTTTTTCGACCACCTCCAAATGACCCCAACTTTGGCACACATGATCTATTGCACAAACAAAGGTGGGTTTCCAAGATTTTATATTTTTTTTGAATTTTTTAATAATTTATAATGCCCTCTAGACTGAATGGTCAAAACATCGGTCTATACCTCAGGGGGGCATTGCAAAATATTCTTTCTATATATTTGATTTTTTTGAATTTATAATGCCCTCTTATCTTCGTTTACTTTTTTAATGCCCTCTTATTTTTTTGAATTTTTTATTTATAAAGCTAGGTTTCCAAGATGGCTAGGATGGCCCATGCTTTTCCTTTTGTTTATTTTTTACCTTTTCCTTCACTTTACATAAAAATTACCTGAGCACTCCCAAAATAACATAAAAATGTTGGAAATATGCCCTAGAGGCAATAATAAATTGATTATTATTATATTTCCTTGTTCATGATAATCATTTATTATCCATGCTAGAATTGTATTGATAGGAAACTCAGATACATGTGTGGATACATAGACAACACCATGTCCCTAGTAAGCCTCTAGTTGACTAGCTCGTTGATCAATAGATGGTTACGGTTTCCTGACCATGGACATTGGATGTCGTTGATAACGGGATCACATCATTGGGAGAATGATGTGATGGACAAGACCCAATCCTAAGCCTAGCACAAGATCGTGTAGTTCGTTTGCTAAAGCTTTTCTAATGTCAAGTATCATTTCCTTAGACCATGAGATTGTGCAACTCCCGGATACCGTAGGAGTGCTTTGGGTGTGCCAAACGTCACAACGTAACTTGGTGTCTATAAAGGTACACTACAGGTGTCTCCGAAAGTGTCTGTTGGGTTGGCACAAATCAAGACTGGGATTTGTCACTCCGTGTGACGGAGAGGTATCTCTGGGCCCACTCGGTAGGACATCATCATAATGTGCATAATGTGATCAAGGAGTTGATCACGAGATGATGTGTTACGGAACGAGTAAAGAGACTTGCCGGTAACGAGATTGAACAAGGTATCGGGATACCGACGATCGAGTCTCGGGCAAGTATCGTACCGCTAGACAAAGGGAATTGTATACGGGATTGATCGAATCCTCGACATCGTGGTTCATCCGATGAGATGATCGTGGAACATGTGGGAACCAACATGGGTATCCAGATCCCGCTGTTGGTTATTGACCGGAGAACGTCTCGGTCATGTCTGCATGCTTCCCGAACCCGTAGGGTCTACACACTTAAGGTTCGATGACGCTAGGGTTATAAAGGAAGTTTGTATGTGGTTACCGAATGTTGTTCGGAGTCCCGAATGAGATCCCGGACGTCACGAGGAGTTCCGAAATGGTCCGGAGGTAAAGATTTATATATGGGAAGTCTTGTTTTGGTCATCGGAAAAGTTTCGCGCATTATCGGTATTGTATCGGGAGTGCCAAAAGGGGTCTGGGGGTCCACCTGCCCCGGGGGGCCACATGGGCTGTAGGGGTGTGCTCCTTGGCCTACATGGGCCAAGGGCACCAGCCCCAAGAGGCCCATGCGCCAAGAGATAAGGGGAAGGAAGAGTCCTAAAGGGGGAAGGCACCTCCTAGGTGCCTTGGGGAGGATGGACTCCTCCCTGGCCGCACCCTTCCTTGGAGGAAGGGCCAAGGCTGCGCCCCCCTCTCCCTTGGCCCTATATATAGTGGGGGAAAGGGAGGGCAGCCGCACCTTTTGCCTTTGGTGCCTCCCTCTCCCTCTCCAACACCTCCTCCTCGTCTCTTGCGGTGCTTGGCGAAGCCCTGCTGGAGTACCACGCTCCTCCACCACCACCACACCGTTGTGCTGCTGCTGGATGGAGTCTTCCTCAACCTCTCCCTCTCTCCTTGCTGGATCAAGGCATGGGAGACGTCACCAGGCTGTACATGTGTTGAACGCGGAGGTGCCGTCCGTTCGGCACTAGGATCTCCGGTGATTTGGATCACGACGAGTACGACTCCATCAACCCCGTTCTCTTGAACGCTTCCGCTTAGCGATCTACAAGGGTATGTAGATGCACTCTCCTTCCCCTCGTTGCGGGTTTCTCCATAGATAGATCTTGGTGACACGTAGGAAATTTTTGAATTTCTGCTACGTTCCCCAACAGTGGCATCATGATCTAGGTCTATGCGTAGATTCTATGCACGAGTAGAACACAAAGTAGTTGTGGGCGTCGATATTGTCAATTATCTTGCCGTTACTAGTCTTATCTTGATTCGGCGGCATTGTGGGATGAAGCGGCCCGGACCAACCTTACACGTACGCTTACGTGAGACCGGTTCCACCGACTGACATGCACTAGTTGCATAAGGTGGCTGGCGGGTGTCTGTCTCTCCCACTTTAGTCGGATCGGATTTGATGAACAGGGTCCTTATGAAGGGTAAATAGAAATTGGCAATTCACGTTGTGGTTTTGGCGTAGGTAAGAAACGTTCTTGCTAGAAACCTATAGCAGCCACGTAAAAACTTGCAAGAACAATTAGAGGACGTCTAACTTGTTTTTTGCAGCAAGTGTTTTGTGATGTGATATGGCCAAAAGGATGTGATGAATGATATATGTGATTTATGAGATTGATCATGTTCTTGTAATAGGAATCACGACTTGCATGTCGATGAGTATGACAACCGGCAGGAGCCATAGGAGTTGTCTTTAATTTATTTATGACCTGCGTGTCAACATAAACGTCATGTAATTACTTTACTTTATTGCTAACCATTAGCTATAGTAGTAGAAGTAATAGTTGGCGAGACAACTTCATGAAGACACAATGATGGAGATCATGATGATGGTGATCATGGTGTCATGCCGGTGACGATGATGATCATGGAGCCCCGAAGATGGAGATCAAAAGGAGCAAAATGATATTGGCCATATCATGTCACTTTTGATTGCATGTGATGTTTATCATGTTTATGCATCTTATTAGCTTAGAACAACGGTAGTAAATAAGATGATCCCTCATTAAAATTTCAAGAAAGTGTTTCCCCTAACTGTGCACCGTTGTGAAAGTTCGTCGTTTCGAAGCACCACTTGATGATCGGGTGTGATAGATTCTTACGTTCACATACAACGGGTGTAAGCCAGATTTACACACGCGAAACACTTAGGTTGACTTGACGAGCCTAGCATGTACATACATGGCCTCGGAACACAAGAGACCGAAAGGTCTAGCAGGAGTCGTATGGTAGATACGATCAACATGAAGATGTTCACCGATGATGACTAGTCCGTCTCACGTGATGATCGGACACGGCCTAGTTGACTCGGATCATGTAATCACTTAGATGACTAGAGGGATGTCTATCTGAGTGGGAGTTCATAAGATGAACTTAATTATCCTGAACATAGTCAAAAGGTCTTCGCAAATAATATCATAGCTCGCGCTTCAGTTCTACTGTTTAGATACGTTCCTAGAGAAAATTTAGTTGAAAGTTGATAGTAACAATTATGCGGACTAGGTCCGTAAACCGAGGATTGTCCTCATTGCTTCGTAGAAGGCTTATGTCCTTAATGCACCGCTCAGTGTGCTGAACCTCGAACGTCGTCTGTGGATGTTGCGAACATCTGACATACACGTTTTGATAACTACGTGATAGTTCAGTTAAACGGTTTAGAGTTGAGGCACCAAAGACGGTTTTTGAAACGTCGCGAAACATATGAGATGCTTCGAGGGCTGCAATTGGGATTTCAGGCTCGTGCCCACGTCAAGAGGTATAAGACCTCCGATGATTTTCTAAGCCTGCAAACTAAGGGAGAAAAGCTCAATTGTTGAGCTTGTGCTCAGATTGTCTGAGTACAACAATCATTCGAATCGAGTGGGAGTTGATCTTCCAGATGAGATAGTAATGTTTCTCCGAAGTCATTACCACCAAGCTGCTAGAGCTTCGTGATGAACTATAACATATCAGGGACATATATGATGATCCTTGAAATATTCGCGATGTTTGACACCGCGAAAGTAGAAATCAAGAAGGAGCATCAATTGTTGATGGTTAGTGAAACCACTAGTTTCAAGAAGGGCAAGGGCAAGAAGGGATACTTCATGAAACGGCAATTCAGCTGCTGCTCTAGTGAAGAAACCCAAGGTTGAACCCAAACCCGAGACTAAGTGCTTCTGTAATAAGGGGAACAGCCACTGGAGCAGAATTACCCTAGATACTTGGTAGATTAGAAGGCTGGCAAGGTCGATAGAAGTATATTGGATATACATTGTGTTGATGTGTACTTTACTAGTACTCCTAGTAGCACCAGGGTATTAGATACCGGTTCGGTTGCTAAGTGTTAGTAACTCGAAAATAAAAGCTACGGAATAAACGGAGACTAGCTAAAGGTGAGCTGACGATATGCGTTGGAAGAGTTTCCAATGTTGATATGATCAAGCATCGCACCCTCCCTCTACCATCGAGATTGGTGTTAAACCTAAATAATTGTTATTTGGTGTTTGCGTTGAGCATAGACATGATTGGATTATGTCTATCGCGATACGGTTATTCATTTAAGGAGAATAATGGTTCCTCTGTTTATTTGAATAATACCTTCAATGGTCTTGCACCTAAAATGAATGGTTTATTGAATCTCGATCGTAGTGATACACATGTTCATTCCAAAAGATATAAGATAGTAATGATAGTACCACCTACTTGTGGCACTGCCACTTAAGTCATATCGGTATAAAACGCATGAAGAAGCTCCATGTTGATGGATCTTTGGGCTCACTCGTTTTTGAAAAGTTTGAGACATGTGAACCATGTCTATTGGTGTATATGCATGAAGAAACTCCATGCAAATGGACCATTTGTACTCACTTGATTTTGAATCACTTGAGACATGCAAATCATACCACATGGGCAAGATGACTGAAAGCCTCGTTTTCAGTAAAATGGAACTAGAAAGCAACTTGTTGGAAGTAATACATTTTGATGTGTGCAGTCCAATGAGTGCTGAGGCGTGTAGTGGATATCGTTATGTTCTTACTTCACAGATGATTTGAGTAGATGTTGAGTATATTTACTTGATGAATCACGAGTCTAAATTATTGAAAGGTTCAATTAATTTCAAGGTGAAGTTGAAAGATCGTTGTGACAAGAGGATAAAATATCTATGATATGAATATCTGAATTACGAGTTTGGCACAGAATTAAGACATTGTGGAAATTGTTTCACAACTAATACAGCCTGGAACACCATAGTGTGATGGTGTGTCCGAACATCATAACTGCACCTATTGGATATGGTGCATACCATGATGTCTCTTATCGAATTACCATGATAGTTTATGGGTTAGGCATTAGAGAAAACCACATTCACTTTAAATAGGGCACCACATAATTCGGATGAGATGACACCGTATGAACTATGGTTTAGAGAAACCTAAGTTGTCATTTCTTAAAAGTTTGGGGCTGCGACGCTTATGTGAAAAAGTTTCAGGCTGATAAGCTCGAACCCGAAGCGGATAAATGCATCTTCATAGGACACCCAAAAACAGTTGGGTATACCTCCTGTCTCAGATCCGAAAGCAATAAGGGATTGTTTCTAGAATCGGGTCCTTTCTCGAGGAAAAGTTTCTCTCGAAAGAATTGAGTGGGAGGATGGTGGAGACTTGATGAGGTTGTTGAACCGTCTCTTCAACTAGTGTGTGGCAGGGCACAGGAAGTTGTTCCTGTGGCACCTACACCAATTGAAGTGGAAGCTTATGATAGTGATCATGAAACTTCAGATCAAGTCACTACCAAACCTCGTGGGATGACAAGGATGCGTACTACTTCAGAGTGGTACGTAATCCTATCTTGGAAGTCAAGTTGCTAGACAACAATGAACCTACGAGCTATGGAGAAGCGATGGTGGGCCTGGATTCCAAAATGGCTCGAGGCCATATAATCCGAGAGAGGATCCATGTATGAAAACAAAGTGTAGACTTTGGCAGAACGGCTCGATGGTCGTAAGGCTATTGATTACAGATGGATTTTAAAAGGAAGACGGACAACGATGGTAAATGTCACCATTAAAAAAGCTCGACTTGTCGTTAAGAAGTTTCCCGACAAGTTCAAGGAGTTGACTACGGTGAGACTTTCTCACTCGTAGCGATGCTAAGAGTCTGTTGGAATTATATTAGCGATTACTACATTATTTATGAAATCTTGCAGATAGGATGTCAAAACATTGTTTCCTCGACGATTTTCTTGATGAAAGGTTGTATGTGATACAACCGGAAGGTTTTGTCAATCCCGAAAGATGCTAATAAGTATGCAAAGCTCCAGCAATCCTTCTAAGGACTGGAGTAAGCATCTCGGAGTTGGAATGTATGCTTTGATGAGATGATCAAAGATTTCGGGTGTATACAAAGTTTATGAGAAACTTCAATTTCCAAAGAAGTGAGTGGGAGCACTATAGAATTTCTGATGAGTATATGTTGTTGACATATTGTTGATCAGAAATGACGTAGAATTTCTGGAAAGCATATAGGGTTATTTGGAAAGTGTCTTTCAATGGAAAGCCTGGATTAAGCTACTTGAGCATTGAGCATCAAGATCTATAAGGATAGATCAAAACGCTTAATGGTACTTTCAAATGAGCACATACCTTGACATGATCTTGAAGGTGTTCAAGATGGATCAGTCAAAGAAGGAGTTCTTGCCTGAGTTGTAAGGTATGGAGTTAAGACTTAAAGCTTGACCATGGCAGAATAGAGAGAAAGGACGAAGGTCGTCCCCTATGCTTAAGACGTAGGCTCTACAGTATGCTATGCTGTGTACCGCACCTGAAGTGTGCCTTGCCATGAGTCAGTCAAGGGGTACAAGAGTGATCCAAGAATGGATCACAGGACAGCGGTCAAAGTTATCCTTAGTAACTAGTGGACTAAGGAATTTTCTCGATTATGGAGGTGGTAAAAGAGTTCGGTGTAAAGGGTTACATCGATGCAAGCTTTAACACCTATCCGAATGACTCTGAGTAGCAAACCGTATACGTATAGTGGAGCAACCATTTGGAATAGCTCCAAGTGGAGCGTGGAAGCAGCATTTATAATATGACCTAGAGATTTGCGAAGTACATATGGATCTGAATGTTGCAGACCCGTTGACTAAAACCTCTCTCACAAGCAAAACATGATCAAACCCAGAACTCATTGAGTCTTAATCACATGATGATGTGAACTAGTTTAGTGACACTAGTAAACTCTTTGGATGTTGGTCACATGGCGATGTGACCTGTGAGTGTTAATCACATGGTGATGTGAACTAGATTATTGACTCTAGTGCAAGTGGGATACTGTTGGAAATATGCCCTAGAGGCAATAATAAATTGATTATTATTATATTTCCTTGTTCATGATAATCGTTTATTATCCATGCTAGAATTGTATTGATAGGAAACTCAGATACATGTGTGGATACATAGACAACACCATGTCCCTAGTAAGCCTCTAGTTGACTAGCTCGTTGATCAATAGATGGTTACGGTTTCCTGACCATGGGCATTGGATGTCGTTGATAAAGGGATCACATCATTGGGAGAATGATGTGATGGACAAGACCCAATCCTAAGCCTAGCACAAGATCGTGTAGTTCGTTTGCTAAAGCTTTTATAATGTCAAGTATCATTTCCTTAGACCATGAGATTGTGCAACTCCCGGATACCGTAGGAGTGCTTTGGGTGTGCCAAACGTCACAACGTTACTGGGTGGCTATAAAGGTACACTACAGGTGTCTCCGAAAGTGTCTGTTGGGTTGGCACGAATCAAGACTGGGATTTGTCACTCCGTGTGACGGAGAGGTATCTCTGGGCCCACTCGGTAGGACATCATCATAAGTGCATAATGTGATCAAGGAGTTGATCACGGGATGATGTGTTACGGAACGAGTAAAGAGACTTGTCGGTAACGAGATTGAACAAGGTATCGGGATACCGACGATCGGGTCTCGGGCAAGTATCATACCGCTAGACAAAGGGAACTGTATACGGGATTGATCGAATCCTCGACATCGTGGTTCATCCGATGAGATCATCGTGGAACATGTGGGAACCAACATGGGTATCCAGATCCCGCTATTGGTTATTGACCGGAGAACGTCTCGGTCATGTCTGCATGCTTCCCGAACCCGTAGGGTCTACACACTTAAGGTTCGATGACGCTAGGGTTATAAAGGAAGTTTGTATGTGGTTACCGAATGTTGTTTGGAGTCCCGGATAAGATCCCGGATGTCACGAGGAGTTCCGGAATGGTCCGGAGGTAAAGATTTATATATGGGAAGTCTTGTTTTGGTCACCGGAAAAGTTTCGCGCATTATCGGTATTGTACCGGGAGTGCCGAAAGGGGTCCGGGGGTCCACCAAGGGGGTCCACCTGCCCCGGGGGGCCACATGGGCTGTAGGGGTGTGCGCCTTGGCCTATATGGGCCAAGGTCACCAGCCCCAAGAGGCCCATGCGCCAAGAGATAAGGGAAAGGAAGAGTCCTAAAGGGGGAAGGCACCTCCTAGGTGCCTTGGGGAGGATGGACTCCTCCCTGGCCGCACCCTTCCTTGGAGGAAGGGCCAAGGCTGCCCCCCCTCTCCCTTGGCCCTATATATAGTGGGGGAAAGGGAGGGCAGCCGCACCTTTTGCCTTTGGTGCCTCCCTCTCCCTCTCCAACACCTCCTCCTCGTCTCTTGCGGTGCTTGGCGAAGCCCTGCTGGAGTACCACGCTCCTCCACCACCACCACGCCGTTGTGCTGCTGCTGGATGGAGTCTTCCTCAACCTCTCCCTCTCTCCTTGCTGGATCAAGGCATGGGAGACGTCACCGGGCTGTACGTGTGTTGAACGCGAAGGTGCCGTCCGTTCGGCACTAGGATCTCCGGTGATTTGGATCACGACGAGTACGACTCCATCAACCCCGTTCTCTTGAACGCTTCCGCTTAGCGATCTACAAGGGTATGTAGATGCACTCTCCTTCCCCTCGTTGCGGGTTTCTCCATAGATAGATCTTGGTGACACGTAGGAAATTTTTGAATTTCTGCTACGTTCCCCAACAAAAAATTACATGACCCCTCAAATAATAACATACCAAAAATTCAAAAGGTATTTTTATCAAATACATCTTTTTGAATATTTATATTTTCTTTTCTTATAAATAAGTGACATTTTCAAAATTCTAATAAGTAGGGTAATATAACTTTATTACAAAATAAAGTAGATCTTATTTCAAATTCCTTTTTTTGCACACATTATTTTTAACTAGTATTACATTACTCTTCTAAATTTACATTTAATTCCTTCACACTTTGATGATGGAATATTTGCTCTCTAATTGCAACATAGGTTCAAATGATGGAACATTTGATCTTTTTGCTTATTCAAATTATGTGTTGATGGAATGTGTGAGGATGAACAATTATCAGTAACTTTACTAAACCCCATGTACTATAATTCATGACAGCCATTTTGGAACATTGCCACATTCAATATTTGGTATAATTGGCACATGGGCACAGCATGTTGCACTTGCCCACAGCATAGACAAGTGTTGCAGCATGTCTCAAGCAACACTGAAGCGCCATTTGTGATCATTGCACCATCGAAACAACAACTAAACATGAAGGAAGCATTCACCACCAATAAAGTTAAGGCCACACATATATAGATAGCATTCTAGGTTACCACCATAGGTAGCAGGCCGTTCACAATAGATCCAGTTCAAACACACAATACATTACATTAATATAGCAAGTTTTCAAGCAGTTCAGACCCAGATGCAGCTTTCCAAAAGTAAAACATCATCAAATATACTGATGATGAGTACGGCTTCCAGCTTCCGATGATCAGCATGATGTACGACTAGAGGTCAGGGTTTCTCAGGACATTCAGGAGGGCAGAATGCTGACCAATGATCTTGTAGTCATGACCGGAGATCGATGTAGCCCGGCAATGTTCCATCAGATGCTCCAATAACCCAGACCTGGGCTTGGGCTTGCTGCAGTAGGGGCACCGGTACTTTTCATTCCTCAAGTTGTAGTACTTAGCAGGTCCTTGGACCCTGATCTTCAACACCTCCTTCTCTTTAAAGGACTCGACGTTCCCCTCGACCACATCATCTCCAGATTCATACTACACACATTAATGACTGACATTAATACATTATGCATTCAAAAACTATAAACACATAATACTAAATCAATGCAGAAATAACATTTCAACTAGGCCTTACCTCGTACGGCTCATCTTCATCAGACTCATATGGGTAGAACCCAGTCTTGTCCCAATTCCTCTTGTTGCCCAGAAGATCCTCCTCCTGCTGCTATATTGTCAAACATGCACATCAATTACAATGAATTGAATTGCAGTTCACAGAATGTCATTACAAACAAAATTGTGAATGTGAACCACATTGGTATGTTGCAAGTGACCAAATGCTTTCCTTATAAATACAGAATCTAAGCAATCAATCAATAGATAAATGATGTCCTTCATAAATGCTAATGAAAATGCAAGCTGGATTCTTGACATTCCCTGGATTAACCCAACACTTTCCTTTTGAGGGAATTCCCCCCACACTACTTAATGGAAACATATAGTATATTTTGTTGCTAGGATCCTGCCTTGGAATGTTTACTTCACACTTTACATATAGTATATACTAATTATAGAAGCCAACTACAATTTTTAATATGCACAAATTACTGTTTTTGGGATAATGCAGCAAAGCTCCTACACATATTAACATAATGCAGTAGTTAATTAGGTACAACTTCAACTATAAATGCATACATCTCCAACAAACATCTAAAATTTCATTACTTACCTAAACAACAACAAATTATACTATAGATGAATCTTGTACCATCTAAATCAATTCATTGGCACATCTTAATTAATGCATTCCAAATCAAATATGTTTCCATCCAGTATCATTGAACCACAGATCAAATCAAATAATCATAAATGTCAGCAGCATTGAACTACAAATCTAATAATCATATGACATCTATCTGACCTTAAATAAGGTATTCATCCTCATACTAATTAAATTCTAACAAGCAAAAATTCAACTACTAATCTAATAAGCATCTGAAAAAACCCCAAGATGCTTTTATCTCTGAAGCAACGGCATTGCAGAGGATGTTCAATGCTGTCAATATCTCTGAAGCAACGACAAAATTCCACTACTAACCCAAAGTAAATAAGCATAGACTGCCCCTTCCCCTCGACCACGCTTCCCCTCTCCTTCAGAAGCCCCAATCCAGCACAAAAAAATCCAGCCCTTGAGAAGCTCTTTTTGTTTAACATGACAACACCCAGTACATGAGCACATCCTTCACTATATTTACAACCAAACTAATTCACCATCTAATCACCTCACGTACACAATTTCCAAAAACACAAGGCCATGCACAACTCATCTAATAGCCTCTGCCTGACAGGCATCAATCAAGCATCAAATAACTGCAACTATGACAACATGCATCAATCAAGCATCTAAGAATTGCAACTATGACAGCCATAATCCCTAGAACTCAGCATCCATTTAATTAATCATCAAGGCAAAGAACTAAAGCAGGCACCAACCCAAACCAATACAGAAGTATATATTTGACTCCAAACACCTAAAGAATTGCAAAAGTTCCACTACTAATCTAATAAGCATCTGAAAAAACCCCATCCCTCAATCTGGCTACTTCTAACCTAATCTAATAATCATATGTGGTCCACCATTCTTGCACGAATCAAATACAGAAAAACCCTAATGCAGAGAAAACCCTACCTCCAACAAATCTAACCAAACAAAGTTCTGGCCACAAACCCTACAATCTAAAAACTACCAACTAAAAGTTAGCCGCAGATACCTTCTTCTCCGCTTCCTCCTCGCCGGAGCCGGCCTCCACCTTCTCCACCTCGTGCGCCTCGCCAGAGCCCGCCCCCACCTTCTGCGCCTCGCCAGAGCCCGCCTCCACCTTCTGCGCCTCGCCGGAGTTCGCCAGAGCGGGCGCATCTGGCTGGACCGCGCCATTGCGGCCCGCCCCCGCCTTCTCTAGATCTCCAGCGGAGGGAGCACCGCGCTGGATGCCGGCACGCCCCCTCACAAAGGTGCCCGCAGCGACCTGCCGCGCCTGCTCCACCAGATCTGCGCCCCAATCGAGGCGCTCGCCTCCTACGTCTGCCATGGCGATGGAGAGGATGTGGTGAGGGAGACGAGGAGGTTGGAGAGGAGAGGGAGTGGGGAGTGGAGAGTGGAGAGAGGGAGACGATTCGGCGGGGGGAAATGGTGGGCGATGCGGCCGGAGGTGGTTGCCGTCCACATTTATATGATGCGACAGTTTTGGCAACTACCCGTGACACGTGCTGCCCCACGCGCGGGCGGCTTCACACGTGCACGAAAGGCCGTCGTATACAAAAAAATACGTATACGGACGGGCATACATATACGGCCGGGCATACGATCTAACCGAGCCCGTACGGGCCTCCCAGGGCTCCTCGACGGCTATACGCGGGGGCAACAAAGACAATCATGCCCCTCGTTATGAACCGTTTTTGGTTCATTCTGGTCGTCGATGTGTTTTTCCACCCCACGTTCAGCCCAGGGGGGAGCACCGGAGCAAAAACGTGCAGAAGGCCACAAACTCGACAAGATTTTGATGCTTGAGCTTCCGAAGGTGCTGTAACTCATTCTCAAATTGCCTGTCACCAAGACCTGGCTTAACAAGAAGGACCTTCATAGCAATCTCTTCCCCGTTTTCATAAATATCCTGCTCAAATTAAAGTCTCCCATTAATGTTTGCCAACAAAGAATACTCCCACAATTCCTGTAGAGAGCGTACTAGGTTTCGTTACATTAAAAGGTGCCTCTACAAATTAATCGAGACAATTTGTGAAGTGCTTCCAGAAAAGTACTATCTATTATTTCCTATAACACATGGTCATATTTGTCTTGTAGGGAAAAGAATAAAGAAAGAAAATAATAGTGCGATGATAATTTTGATGACGTATCTATTAATACCATTTGCCTCTGAAGATAACTAAGAAGCTACTGTAAAGTTAATCTCTAATATCTTACATATATTTAGTAAGAGCTGTTTTACGGTGATTGGGTTAGTACTCGGAGTACTTAGCAGTACTTACATGTCTGATCACGTCTGATTTTTATTAGCCGTCAGATCTTGCGGGGAATTTTAATTGATTAAATTTAATATGTTAATTGTGATAAGGGCATAATGGTCCAGGGGGAAATATCTTTTCTTGAACCGATCACCTGAGGACCAGATCCATGTCTACTCGATCCAGTTCAAAATCCTCCTCCGATCTATTCGTCGCCGCTCGCCGCTCCTGACCTTCTCTGTCCTCGACCTGCCCGGCGAGAGGAATAAATTCATCGTCCTCGTCCTCCACCCAACCAACCCCAGCCCCCCACGCCATCACCGAAGAAGAAGAAGGCCGGATCTGCGCCGGCTGAATCGGCGGTGACCGCGGCGGGCGATCCCATCTCTTCGCGCGTACCATCCTTAGGGTATGAATTCGGCTTGGCGTTTTGCTCGTTCTCTTGGCCGTTGCGCCCCTCCACCGTGCATGCAGTACAACCTCAACCCCACAAGATCCGGGTACGGACTAGAACAACGAATGGAAAGCTTCATCGTGGCATAGTTTCTCTTGAGCTAATCGCATCATGTTTGTTTAAGTAAGATGTTGAGGGCATTGCTTACTTCCTTTGGTACCGCAGAAAAAAAGTGACTTACTTGACGTTTGAGATGAGATATACTAAAGGAAGATGAGATACTGGTTCCATAGTTCACTTAATTTAGTTTATTAAAGTCATCATCACTTTAGGTTTGCATAGTGCATGAAATATAGTTTAAAGGAAGATGAGATACTACTTGTTGGACGTTGATGATTGGTTTCCCTCACATGTCAAACGAGCAAAGTCTTTTCCATGCACTTGTCTTTGCCTATGAGCTATTTTACACCTGCAACATTGATAAACAGAAAGATGTTGATGATTGGTTTCCCTCACATGTCGTATGCAGGAAGACATGGCGTATGCAAGTGATGAGAGTATGTTCGAGTATCTAAATGTTGTCAGCAAGATGTTTGATAGTGAGGCTGAAGGCTATGAATTCTACAACAAACATGCTCTTGAAAAAGGTTTTAGTGTGAGGAAAAGCTACGTTGAGTGGGATGGATCCAACAAATACATAATTTTAAGGAAAATTGTGTATAGTCGTCAAGGGTTTCGCGAAGAGAAGCACATGAAAAGAAAGATGGAAGATAGAAAGAGGAGGCCATGAAGTTTAACTCGTGTTGGGTGTAATGCTAAATTGGTCATTACAAGACAGGAGGAAACCGGTCAGTGGTTTGTCAAGGATTTCATCGATGAGCACAGCCATCCTCTAGCCCCACGGGATCTTTCTTGTCTGCTGCGTTCGCACAGACGAATTAGCGATGAGCAGAAAGCGGACATTGCGGACATGGAAAAATGTGGGATCCGCAAATACCGTATTATGGATATTTTGTGCTTTCAATATGGTGGATTTGATAAGGTTGGATGCATAAAGAGGGACATTTATAATTTTTGCCATGCTAATAAGCAGGAGACAATCAGTTCCGGTGATGCTAATACGGTGATCATGCACATGATGGCGAGGCGAGAGCGAGATGTGGATTTTTTCTTCATGTACTTCGTAGACGAGCATGGCCATCTGAAGGGACTGTTCTGGGCTGATAGTCAATCGCGACTTGACTACGAGGCTTTCAGAGACGTCATTGTTTTCGATAGCACATACAGAACCAACAAATACAATCTGCCATTCGTGCCGTTTGTCGGGTTGAATCACCACCGCATCACTGTTATCTTTGGCTGTGGTATAATTTCTCATGAAACAAGCCAGGCATACGAGTGGATGTTGCGGACCTTTTCTGATTCCATGGCACAGAAGCATCCGATATCTGTGATCACAGATGGGGACCTTGCAATGCAGAGAGCAATAATGGTGGTCTGGCCAGACTCAAACCATAGACTATGTATATGGCACATTCAGCAGAACATTGTACGCCATCTGCATGATGACGACGTAAAGGAGGAATTCAGATCTTTCATTTATGATACTTCTTCCATTGAAGAGCATGAGATAAAATGGATACAATTCTTACAATGGAATAAAGTAACCAGTGAGGAGTCTTGGCTGCATCAGATGTATCAGATGAGAAAGTTGTGGTGTGCTCCATATCTTGAGGGGCGTTGTTTCCTAGGATTGAGCAGCAATCAGAGGAGTGAGAGCTTAAACTCTGTGCTACATACGCATCTTGAGGGTAAGAAGTCGTTGTTTAAAATGCTAGAGCACTATGAGCGTTGCCTTGCGTCGTGACGGATTAACGAAGCTCTCCATAACATCGAAGCCTTGCAGTCCGTTCCATTTACAGAGGAAAATGCTTCGGCGCTTGAGAAACACGCCGCAACAGTTTTCACACCTAGTGTCTTTAAGATGGTCTTATGGAGCATAGATGCTATCAGCAAATGTCAGATCAGAGAGATACTAGATGGATCAGAAGATTCCACTTATGTTGTGTCCAAGAAGGAAAGAATGGATAAAAAGTTTGGAGTGCACATTGAAGAGCAAGGAGGTCTTTTGCACAGGGTGAGTTGTTCTTGCCATAAGCTGGAATGCGCAGGCACACCATGTTCCCACATTTTTTACATATTGGGGATTTTAAAACAAACAATTCTGCCCGGTTGTTGCGTTCCCACTAGGTGGACTATGAATGCAAAATGTGCATACGCACCTACCAGAAGAAACCAGATGTATGACTATTCGGTAAGCCTGCAGAGGTACCGCGAGTTGCGGAATTGTAGTCACGCCGCAAGTTTCAAGGCATGCCACTCTGATGAGGACTATCACCGTCTAAAGATGCTTTTGCAAGCACAACATCATGGCAAGCAATCAAGTTTTGAACAAGCTGACAGCAAGGAGTCAAGTAATGCTCAGCATAACAGCATTAGATTTGGCCCGTTGATGCCGCACTCGAAGAAAGTTGATAAGGTTCTGGATCCCGTGCATGTGCCAGGACAAGGTGCACCGAAGAAAAGGCTGCAGGCAAAGACAAAGAAGTCAAGATCACAGAATATCTGTGGCTATTGCAAGAAACTAGGTCACAATCAACATAAATGCGCTAAATTGCTAGAGGTATGAAATATGTTCTTATTTATTTTTTGCATGTGTTTTACTCATAATTGATGTCCATGTGATTTATTGTATTCTTCTGTGTAGTATCTCGAGGCTAAACTGTGATATCTACATACAGCATGAACCGACGATGAGCCAGAGAAAGTCGTGTGCCATTCAGCTTTGTGTGACGTGGTCTTTACATTCTATTTCAACGTGACAGTAATTTAGTGAAGTGCGGTTGTACTGCCATGTTACTGTATTAGTTCGACATCTTTCGTTTCCATTTTTTGTGTGTATCATTTGATGTCCAACTTTAAGAATGATGATGTATTTCGAACAGGAATAAGGGCTAGCATGGAGCACTTGTTATTGTCGAGTAGAATAATTTTTGTGATGTATTTCTGCATGCACACACGGCCGCCAGACGGATCTCCCGCGCGATCCCACGGTCTGCATGGCTGGCTCGGTGCGTGTCCATTGTTTAGGCGAGACTACAGACGCCATGCATGCATGGCAGGCCGTTTTCCTACGTCGACCCAAACACCGGCCCATCCGAGGTTGCAGCTCCGGACGGCCCACGTCACGTACGATCTCGCGCGTTGTTCTCATCTAACTAAAAATAGTCCCACCTCGCCCCTCGACCAGCTCCTTTACCTGCTTAAATACCTTCATCGAGGTGATTTTAGCAAGCGTTGGTCCTCATTGTAGGATGAATATGATTCTTCACCCTTACTATGGTTGTCATGCATATTCATAATCATCATGCATATTCTTCATTTACAGAGCAATAATGACTGACGTATTTTTTAAATAAGCGGGGCCCACTGGGGTGTGCTTGGAAATCTTTGAGAAACCTCCATGCACGTTCATCTTCGCTGCATGCAAATCGGGCGGCAGCCGCTGTGCCAGTAGCTGTCAAGGCCTTGATGAATCACTATTCACATGCAGGTCCCCGACTCTTGCATGCAGGTCCCCGAATCTTGCATGCAGGTCCCAAATTATCTTGTACATGGTGACCCACATGTGCCAAACATGTCTATGAAAGAAAATTTTGAAAAAAAATTATTTTACAATGCCCCCTTGAGGCATAGACCGATGTTTTCAGCAGTCAGTCTAGAGGGCATTATAAATTCAAAAAAAATCAAAAAAATACAAAAACTTGGAAACCTAGTTTTGTTTGTGGAAGAGATCAAGTGTGACAAAATTGAGGTGATTTGGAGGTGGTCAAAAAAAATGCCCGCATTCCGGAGGGACCATTTGGTCTTAACTTAAGCCAGTTTTTGAAAAAAGGTGATTTTTTCCACCACCTCCAAATCACCCAAATTATCTTGTACATGTTGACCCACATGTGCCAAACATGTCTATGAAAGAAAATTTTGAAAAAAATTATTTTACAATGCC
>NC_041386.1:620859350-620868166 GCF_002162155.2 Triticum dicoccoides
TAGACCGATGTTTTCAGCAGTTAGTCTAGAGGGCATTATAAATTCAAAACAATTCAAAAAATACAAAAACTTGGAAACCTAGTTTTGTTTGTGGAAGAGATCATGTGTGCCAAAACTAAGGTGATTTGGAGGTGGTCAAAAAAATGCCCGCATTCTGGAGGGACCATTTGGTCTAACTTAAGCCAGTTTTTGAAAAAAGGTGAATTTTTCCACCACCTCCAAATCACCCAAATTATCTTGTACATGGTGACCCACATGTGCCAAACATGTCTATGAAAGAAAATTTTGAAAAAAAATATTTTACAATGCCCCCTTGAGGCATAGACCAATGTTTTCAGCAGTCAGTCTAGAGGGCATTATAAATTCAAAAAAATTCAAAAACTTGGAAAATGCAGCATTAAATCAGGGTGTGTACAACTCTAGCTTGTTCTTGCCAACACTACTAGGAAAAGGCATGCTAGTGGCGCACCGATTTTGCCTTCTAATGGCGCACTACTAGTGCGCCACTGGATGTTGTTTTCGCTGATGTTGTTTTGGTGCTGTTTTGGTGCCATTTTTTATCTCTTAATATGGTTGCAGTGATCATTAATTTTAGAGCAAATTATGGCTGTTATTTTTTTGTTTTGTTTCAGAAACAAGAGAAACCAAAGGGCCCACGTCTCCCCTCTAGAGTTTTCGAGGGCCAAAGGGCAGGATGTTTGAGTTTTCGAGGCAACTCCCCACGTCTCCCCTCCACTGGCAACTCCCCACGTCTCGCCTCCACTGGCAACTCCCCACGACGCAGGTAACTCCCCTCCTATTCCATTGCCGCTCCATCTTCCTCCCTCTGCCTTCCTCCTCATTCCATTGCCGGTCCATCTTCCTCCCTCTGCCTCCCTCTGCCTCCACCATCAAGCAACTCCCCTCTGCCTCCACCATCGCTGGCCAGGAGGGCAATGGCGGAGGAATCGTGGAGCAACTCCCCTCCGTCCGCCAAGAGAATGGCAGAGGCATCGTGGAGCAACTCCCCTCCGTCTGCCAAGCATCACCGTGGTGAGGCGTATGGCAAGGAGCCGCTGGTGGTCGACGACGACGTTTCGGTCCCCGGGCAGAAGCAGGACTACACCGTGCCGCTCATGGTTGATATCCAACTGAAGAAGGAGAAGCTGGATGTCGTATGCACCAGCAATCCAGACGAAGCCGACAAGAGGATCCGCGAGATCAGGAGGAGGCTCGGCGGCATGCTTTCTCGGTCGATCGGCGTTGATGTCGAGTATACCAGGGAAGACGAACCTCCGCAAATGGCTGCAGTTCTGCAGTTATGCGTGGAGGATCTCGTCCTGGTATACCACATCACTGCGGCAACCAAATGGTAAAAACATCCAGTTCTGAAGTTTCTAAAGTTCTGAAGTTTCTGTCTAATTAGTAGTTTCTGAAGTTCTAAAGTAGATGCAATACTAGTTCTGAAGTTTCTGAAGTTCTGAAGTTTCTATCTAATTAGTAGTTTCTAAAGTTTCTGAAGTTTCTAAAGTAGATGCAATAGTTCTGAAGTTCTGAAGTAGATGCAATACTAGTTCTGAAGTTCTGAAGTTTCTGTCTAATTAGTAGTTTCTGAAGTTTCTGAAGTAGATGCAATAGTTCTGAAGTTCTGAAGTAGATGCAATACTAGTTCTGAAGTTCTGAAGTAGATGCAATACTAGTTCTGAAGTTTCTGTCTAATTAGTAGTTTCTAAAGTTTTTGAAGTAGATGAATTTGATGCACCAGATTAATTTGATGCAGGCCCAAGGAACTCCGCCCGCTCCTGCAGGAGAAGAAGCTGTACACCTTTGTTGGCTTCTCCATTGGAGGTGACAAGGAGAAGCTGAAGTTGTCTGGTTTGGAGATCAACCCCGACAAGTACGTCGACATGCAGCGCAAATGGAGATTTCCAAACAAAGGAAAGAAGTGGCAGTCTTTGGCTGAGTTTGCAGCCAGCCTCATCCACCCATCCTACAAGGAAATGAAGCAGAAGATCAACAAGAAATTGGACCACAAACTATGGGGGGACAGCCCACTACCAAACAACCTCATTGAGTACGTAGTGAAAGATGCGTACGTCACCTACGAGGCATGGAAGAAAATCGAAACCATCAAAGAAGGTTTGAGGCAATGGGAAGAGGCGGAGGATCACTGGGATGACCCCTACTACTGGGGATATTGAGTTTTTTGTGGTATTATGTGTCTTAGTTTGTAGTTATGTGGTTGAACAAGTTTGGTTTTGTTATGTTGAACAACTTTGCTTTTGTAATGATGAACAAGTTTGCTTTTGTTATGTTGAACAAGTTTGCTTTTGTAATGATGAACAAGTTTGCTTTTGTTATGTAGTTATGTGATTGTTATGATGCTGGTGCAGAACACTTATGGTTGTGATGTGATGCTACTGCTATATAGTAGTGGCGCACCACATGACAGGTGCGCCATTAGTGTCCATTCCATCTATAGCCTTTTTCCTAGTAGTGCAAAATGCAGCATGATGGACTGGCTGCAATGGAAATAATGGTGACAAATGCAAAAATGAAATATGACAAAAAAAAGCCCGCCTACTTGCCGCTTAAAGTTCACAATTCAACGGCCTGCATATGACTAGTAACCCAATCATTTATTGGGCCAGGATGCAGAGGCCCGTCAGATTGTGATAACAGGTAGCAAGTAGGCCCCACAGGGCAGGGACGGAGACGGTTAGGCAATGTGCTGCCCGCTTTAGAAAGGAAATTGAGAGGGAAAGCTCAGCCCGCTATATAAACGGGTGCTAGCTCCGCTTGATCGGCGAGGTGGGACTAAACTCCCTGCACCCCTGGGATGTGCCCAGCGCGATGCTTGCTTGGGCCTAATTCAGATGGGCCGTCCCATGCCAGCCTCACCCGCTGGGTCGCTGGATGGACCGTTGGGCCATCTCGTTGTCTGCGCCTGAGGCATGCATGCATGGGAATGGCGGCGACGTGGGTTTGCATGCGCGGGTGGTGGACGTGAACTTTATCTATCCAAACTATGTTATGATTTGTACCCGAAAACAAGCTCCCGTGCGACGCGCTCCCGTGTGACGCACGCCTCTCGCGTGATAGGCGATTTCGATGCGATTGCGTGCCAAATCTCAGCACGGCATTGGTGATCTTCCGACCAGGTTCGATCCGCCGGCGAGGGCACCGCCTGGAGCTCGCCGACGTCGATGGGGTGGTGGTGGACGCGCGAAGCTGGCCCAAGGACGTTGGGTTCACGATGGGCCGAATGGTGGAATTCCCGTGCCATTTGGCATGTATGGCGGCGGCTGACTGGTGGGGCGACCCCATGGTGGTTCTCGAGGTGAGTAATGGCGATGGGAGGGTGGGGGGAGAGGTTATTAGGCCGACGCATCGGCTCTCCGCCACTTCCTCCACCACTCCCTCCCTCTCAGATCTCATCCAAAACAACCGCTGTGATGCGACGCTCCCAGAGCTAGGGTTTGATGACGACGCGCGAGCAGCAGATGTGGGCTCTCGCCGCCGGCGACGAAGTGCTGATGGGGAGGCTTCAGGAGCTCAACGGCTGGTTCCCGACGGCGAAGGCCCTCAACGACGCGTCGGAAATGGTGAGAGACAAGCTCAGGGGAGAAGAAATCCTCTGCTGCTTCCCCAACTACGAGCGCCAGCCGGCGATGGGGGTGCTCCTCTGGGCGATGCTGGAGACGGAGTCTCTGGATCCAGAGCAGAGTGAGAAGTGGAAGGTGTTCTGCTCCCTCCGCTACCGCCTGATCCAGCCGCGGGCGCCGCCACCGGCGCAGCCGCAGGCGCCACCGCAGGCGGTGGTGATGGGGATTCCGTCTCCTGGAACCAGATGGCTCCCAATCGAAATCGAGGAGGACGAAGTGGTGGCTGTGACTCCAAGACGCAGGGACAGGACGCCAGCGACTCCAACCACGCTTCCCCGCCGCTCCCCTCGCTTCCCGAGGTGCTCGCCCCGCCTCCTTTCCCTCTCCCGCCGCCAGTAGGACGCTCGCCGGCTGGTAGCCGTTTCTGGTTACTGGCCGGTGAAGGCTCCGAGGAGGTGGAGGTGAGGGAGCCCTCTGTTTTCTCTTCAGGTATGTTTCCAAACCCAAAATACTTGGTATCTACTGCTTCGATTTAGGTAGATGATACTAGAATTGGGAAGAAAAAGGGGAACAATGTTATGATTGAGAGATGATAGTAAAAAGAAAAAAGGGTGGAAGGGGATGGTTGGTTGATTGGTCCATCTTGCAGATAAAGGAGCCATGAAGAAAAATGTTGTAGCTGGGAGCTAGAGTACTAGAACGGGCAGCAAATGAGGTGTATACAGCTGGGCAAGGGTGGCGGATCAACGTGGCGAGGCTTCCCGGATGAACGGTTGTGACATCTTCACACTGCTGCTGCTGTGGTTCTCAGTCTTCTTGTTTCTTCTAGATGGTAGCTGCTATTTTGTTGTTGATGTATTGGTTTGTGTAAGACTTATTTGCTCTGGGCTTTGTTGCCCCTCAGAGTTCAGAGTTGTTGTGGCCAGTGTTGGCCTTTTGGTGGGTTGTTTTTCATGTTGGTTGTGGGTTCTGTTCCGTTCTGTAATGTCTAGTAGTTTGTTATGATTTCTACCCATCTATTTGATATGTCGTTGGTTAACTGGAAATTGTTTTTCGATGTTGTATGGTTTTGTAGGCTATAATGATTACGCACATGTGTAGATGAAAGGCACGAATAAACAGTTTCAACAAAGACAACATAAATGATTTTTTACAAGTTTTATAGATGGAAACTTCTTTAGATGCAATGCCATCTCACAAACAACTCAGAAACAACTATATGATTGATCATAAAACACATGCATTGTTGTTCAAAGAACTGTCTCATGAATAAATTGTACCATAATTGCGAACATAGTGTGAAACAGAAAAAAAATGTTTGTTTGCAACAAAATAATCCTGGTTTGAAGCTTAAACTGGTTGAAAAACAGTTGAGCCTACTCCATATTGTCTTCTGCACTGCCAAAATCCAGTGACCTCTTGCGTTGCGTCGTTGGAGATTGCGTCGGGCTTGGCGATGACCCATGTGCTTCAATCTTTTTCTCTTTAACATCAATGTAACTATACAACTTAAGTTTTTCTTGGTCTTTCTCTGCCAACTCTCTAGCAAGACCCTCCATTTCTTGGATTCTCACTTCCTGAAGAAAACCATAGGAATTGTATTAGGAAGAACTCAAAAAAGACGTAGCCATAAACAGATGCATGTAACATGTAAAATTTGAACCTCTGGATCAATGTCATCCTTGGGAAAGCAACCCGTAGTTCTATTGTACACAATGTATAGGTGACATGTCTTGCTACCATTCAGATCAAAAAGCATTTTTTGTACATCATCTAGTCCTGCAATCAAGAACATTCCTTCTGGCAGCTTCCACGCAGACCCGGGTAAGAAGTAGTACAGTTCTGCTCCCAGTTTGCAACCAAAAGTATCTCTCATTTCACTCATAATGAGATCGTAGGTCACTTTGGCGGGTTCAAAAATTCTGACTTCTGCCGGGTGTTCATCAAAGTATGTTCTCGGGACATGTGACATCTCATCATCCCTACTAACAAAAAATTCCATGACCAACACCTAGTATCTCACATCAGAGTTAATACATTCAATGAGTAGAGGGGCAAACATAATTTTTTATGTGCATAGCAACATTGCGGCGTTGTTACCTACTTTTGTGGAATGTATCCTTCATGTGGAGTGACTGGGGATTGTGCCATCTCAAACCTTCTCACCTTGTTATGTGGAATGTATCCTTCATGTGGTGTGACTGGGGACTCTGCCATCACAGGTTTCTTATCCTGCGTATGAAACCTCGATAGTGGGTTTACACACAAGTTTTGAAAGGTCATACCATATCTTGGGTATGCATCGTTGCGAGGTACTTACAAGGGGAGAATTGACGATATGTTGTTGGGATGGACTGATGTGGCATTGAACGGGTGACTCTATCGCAATGTCTCGAGTGAATGGCGACTGTGCCGTCTCATGATGCTTAGCCTACATACAATCACCGACATAAGGTTGCCACAAATTGAAGATGTTTGTATCATAGAATACGTAGGTCCTTAATATATAGAATTGGTGCGAGATACTTACAGGGGGGAATAATTGAAGACATGTTGTCAGGGTGGCCGTGAGATTGCACGATCTTCTAACATATGTCCTTCCAAGCGGACCTTCTCCAGCATGGCCTTATAATCCATGTCCGACCGCTCCTGTAGCAGCTTACTGTCCATATCCGCACGTGCCTGCAACACATACGCGTCCATCATGACTCACTCTGTCTGTATAACACTGTCCACAAGCTTCTGGTCCTTCTGCAACATTTGATGTATTTCCTTGTAGCCAAGGACAAACTTTTTTTCCATGTACTCACAGTCCCGCTTATACTTTTCTTCAGTCTCAAGACGCATCTTCGCGATCTTACGGGAAAACTCTTCACGCTCCTCCTTTATCATCCTGTCCACGTATGTATGTTCTTTTTTCAGTTTCTTATCTACCTCAGTGCGATCCTTTTGCACCTTCAGGTCGATCTCCCGGCGCGCTTCATGCAAAGACTTGTCGTACTCCGCACGGTTGTTATGCGCCTCTGAGACCATGGTCCCTACAGCAACACATATACCCATAGTATGAAAACTGTATCCACAACCTCATCCAACTAATTCGAAACAATACGACCGTGGAAAAATATTCAGAACCAGTTCGTACAATCAACTACTACAAACTATCAATCAAAAAGCTCTTACATGACATCCTGTACTCCAATTACACCAGAACTACTCAACTATGGCAAAAGCTGGATTTTCTAATCTCTTCGGAAATGACTTCTTGGTCGAATCAATGGAAAAAATAATCAGCAATGCAATCGAAGATGGGAGGAGCCGTGGAGGAGACCTTTTTAATCCGGTGTCGGCGTGGTCGCTTGAGAAGCGATGGCGCGATCCCGACGATGGCTATGTGAGGAGAAACAAGGTAGATGGGGGTGGTTAGGATAGGGTGATATGCGGTATAATGGGAAGGTATATATCCGTGATTGTAGGGTTAATTAGTTATTTTGAAGTAATGCGCTTCGATGCAAGTTTTTTTTTAACGAGCGTGATCTTTTCGGGGCTTCCAAAACATGTGCACTGACCGTGGGTCCAACCACATATCACAGAAGCCCGAGCCATCGTCGTGCCCGTGCCAACCCGCGGCCCACCATTGCCTCCCTTTCCCTTGCCCCACCAAATTGTTATTCTTCTCTGGTGATGAAGCCTGTCATCGCCGGCGGACGGTGAGAGACGAGAGATGTCCATGTCCAGTTCGGCCTCTCCGTCATCATGGCCGCGGTATGGTTCACTGCCGATGACCAGATGCCCCGACTGCCCACACATCGCGCCACTGAAGCGTTTGACAACCATATCGGAGAAGAATGAAAACCATGGGCGGGAATTTGTGAAATGCGAGAGCAAACCAGAAGCGGGGAAGGTTACATCTATGTTCTGTTGTGTCTTTTTGCTATGAATTCTGACCCCAGATTTATATCTATTTCCTTGGAATTGGGATTTAGGGTTTCCCTTCCCTTTTTCAGAAGCTGAAAACATGCAAGCATTTTGAGTGGCTGGATGAATACGTTGAGAGGCTTCAAATGGATGGCTTAATTGATTTGCCCATTGATTTGAGGCACGGGGCAACCCTAGAGGTAGATCTGCCATCGGCGGTAGATAATAAGGGCCATGCCAATGTTCCTCTGATGGTGGCGGATGCGGAACTCAAGGTGGAATTGAAGAAGATGAACAAGAACTTAAGGCAGTTGATCGATCTGAATAAGCACGCAAATCTGATGGCCGCGGGATTTTATTTTTCAATAATTGTTGTGGGATTTGTTTACTTGTTGATCATCACTCATTAGAAGTTGTTAACAAATTATTTCAGTCAGCTTCTGTATAAGCAATGTCATTTGTGCTTAATGCCTTGTATGACCAGACCAAGGAAAAGCTCATTTGAAATCTATTGGAAAGGACAAATAAAATTGAAAACCGATTTCTTGTTTCCAAAATAAAATTTAGCAAAGAGGAAATAGCTCGAACATAACATGGTAGCCCGAACATAACATAGTACCACGAACATCAATATAGTTGATCTAACACAAATAGTGCGATAATGATGATTTGTAAAGTAGCACATTACATCAAGGATTTATAAAGAACGCAAATTATTTTACTACGTTGTGATGTAACAACTCCAGAGGCACATCTGGAACATGGGAAACAAATAGATAAATCCCTTGATTTCCCAGGTACAGCAGCATCATCAAGAGTTAGGATGAAAAACAATGGTTATGGCACCATATTCAGCCATGTCTTGGGGCACAACACGATGAGGCAGTTTCTGTTTGAACAACAAATTTGTTATGTTAGCAAATTTGTAACTTATTCTTCTCTAAAAATGGAAGAGCAATAAATTCATTCCAAGAATTTCCAGAAATAATTGTCAACCCATTTTCGTTGGTAATTACGAGATATGTTTAGCGCAATTAGTGGCTAGCTAGGTTTTTTTAGGAATAGTGGCTACTTGGTTTGATACATGCCAAACGTTACATTCAGATTAGTTGCATTATTTCGTTCATTTTTTACCCAAAAAAACTATACAAAGTGTTAATTGGACAATGTGAATAATGTGGCACGAAGGTTGTCGGCCCAGCCAGTGGATGGACCAGATCGATGGTACCGGATGGAATCATTGTAAACCAACCCTAAACCCTAAACCCAAAAAACCAAAAAACCCTGAACCCTAAACCCTGATAACCCTAACCTCCC
>NC_041386.1:620868234-620877561 GCF_002162155.2 Triticum dicoccoides
CCCACCCACACACACACACACGAAACCGTAAAAACATTCAAAATTTTGCCCCACATGGAAACCATTATGCATGAATTCTCTATGGGGTCATGGGATGCCATGAAGAAAGTTAGGGATCATTAGTACATGTACACGCAAGTACGATCTCTGACACGCGCATTTCCGGTCTCTGTACATGTACATGTAAACCAACCCAACATCGATCCGGTTCAGTGGATGGATGGATGCATGCTCTATGTGGCACGAAGTATGTCGGACGTCAGTGTTCTTCTCGTCGCCTCCTCCTCGCGTGAACGCGCCGTTTTTCCTTTGCGCCGTCGACCGCGCTATACCAGCACTTATAGTTTGTGACGCACTAACCGCCACCATCTACTCGGTGGCACCGTCTTCGAGATAAGGTATTACCTGATCGTAACTCTTTGTCCGCCGCTCCTTTAGTAGTTGAACCCTCATAGGTTTTGCACCCAAATAGGTTCTGTGCTTAAACCCATAAGTGGATCATATGTTAAATGACCCAGTTAATTTTGTTAAAATTAATTCTCTGCTAATTTTGTTATACATTTTCCAATTTTGTTCAGATTAATTGAGCCGGATTTTATCATTGCATACGAGCCAGCAATGTCAGTTTCAGATACGAACCTTCATAATGGAGAAAAGCCCATCTCCGAAATTACCGATGCAGTAAGTAATTGACTGTTTGTGTACAATCGTTTCATACACATAATTCGGGTGTACTCAGTAATATTTAATGGCATGTAACAGGAACTCGCCGAAAAGCATGGTCATATGAAGTTAGTATGCTCACAGACAAGGTTCGGAAAAACCATGAAACTGTTGTCACAAGACCACAAAAAGTACATCATATCAGAAACCAGTCTTGGCGGTCTAACCCAGATGCATGAAGTGACTCTACGGCGCATAATGTTGGTTAGACTAGCCAAGAACATAGATATGGACACGCAATCCATTACCATCGGTAAAACGCCAATTCCTATAACAAAAGAGGACGTGCAAGGTGTATTTGGCATTCCGATAGAAGGGGAGGATATAGAGCCACATCTGGAAATGCAAACCGACACAGAATTGTTTACCGCCTATGCAAACAATGGGCAAATTTTGATTTCTGACCTTGAAACGGCGATCCGAGCTTCCAAAGCCCCAGACGGCAATTTCCTGAGGCGGTTCATTCTGTACGCAATTGGTACTGTTCTAGCACCAACAGCACAACATTATGTGGACTCAAAATTTCTCAACCTTGTTACAAATCTTGAAAACCTTCGGAAATTTAACTGGGGATGTTTCACACTTAATCACTTCTTCAAGTCCGTTCACAAGTTTAGAAATCGAGATCACGTAAATCTACAAGGAAATCTAATTCTGCTCCAGGTTAGTCATAGATCACTACTTAATGTCCTTTAATTATTGTTATGTTGCATATCTGTATGGTGATGAACTAATTTATTGTGTAGTATTGGTACTGGGAGCACGTGCGTAGTGGCCGATTAATGTATGCTTCTAGAGCCCCTCCATTGATCGCACGATGGGACGAAATAATGGCTACTTTAAGAAGCGATGCTTACGAGAAAGGAGGTCTTCATAACGGGCTGGTACCTATCTACAATTGAACTTTCTATATCTGATTTTTTATTTGGTACTAATGGTTCATTATATTTTAAAAAAATAGGCTGTCATGGAAATTTGTGCTCCTCAACGACCGTCCGAGAATTCTAATAATTTTCCAAGAAAAAAAGATGAACATGTGCATCAACATGATTCGTATCGAGCACCATCACAAGGACAACAATTTAGTAGCCAGCAAGTATGTACTCCAAAGACTATTTGTTTTTGCAATATCACAAATAGGTGTCATGGAACCTCATTCATTTAGCTATTGTTATCAACGGGGTTTTATTTTGTTTACACAGATTGAAATGGTAGTTGAAGTCATGAATGCACGCATTGCTGATCATGAAAAGAAGGTATGCAGGAAGTTAATGGAAATTGAGCACAGATTTGATGTCAAATACCAGACTCTAGGTGAAGACTTGATCGACATGAAGACTAAAACTGGCACTAATCCTAGGTTGTCGAAGGCCGAGGACGAAATTAAAGACTTAAGGGGGGAACTCCATGTATGTCATACTATGCATTTTGTATTTTTTATGAATATGTTCCTTCATGTTCATTATTGTTTGCATTGTTATAGGACTTAAAATACAAATTTACAAGGAACCGACAATCAGTGTCACAGAAAGGAGGCGTGCAGGTGATCAAAATTGGCCCAACACGTTAATATCTAAAAGTAACAAACTAATGATGAACTATCTTTGTTCATTGTAGGATCAAGTCAATGTGTGCAATTCATCCATGACAGGAACTCCTAGGGTTAGCCAATTCACGACAGGGACTTTGAGTACACCAAGTGCAAGACATGCGACAGAAAACAATGAGGAACCACAATTAACTCCGATGAAGCCTGTCTTTGGTAATGATTACAAGTTCACGGATGAGGACATAGAGACAGCCGTTTACATCCGCGGAACATACGACCCCGTTGAAATAGCTAGAATCGAAGACATTACCCTCACAGCAGAAAATCTGAAGCGAAATTTGGACGACAAATACATTTATGGTGATGTAAGACCATTATACTCTATTCTACATCATTACTGCAACAACTGTCTTATTATTGTATGATTGAAACTTTGGCAGGTTATTATGGCATATGCTCGTATTAGCCAAATTGAGAATGATACTACCTCAATCATATCCCCTCAAGAAACCGAAAAGCTGTTACAAATGAAGGGGGTGGTTCCTGTTGGACGTGCAGTCTCATGGTTAGCTTATGTAGCAGGAAAATTTGTAGGGCGCCGAAAGGTACACGTTTTTCACACTTTCATAGTTTATATACACACTGTACACAACAAATTTCGGTTCTCAACCCAAGCCAAATTTTACTGCAGGTGCATGTCCCACTGAATGTACACCAAAACCATTGGATGCTAATGATGTTTAATTTTGACAAAAAAGAAATTCAGACTCTGAACTCCATGAATTATTATTACGACAAGACCAAGGAAGATTCTCTTGTAAGTGTTCTCTTGCTGCCTCTTTTGATCCGCATGGAACATGAGCTCCCAAAGTACCGTAACCCTATGTATAACTCGTCATACCCTAGGTGGACTTGATTCATTTCTGCATTGACGAAGCTGTCAAGAAAGGGTTGATATCACCAGCTAAGAACATCAATTTTGCCGAATGGACCAAAAAACTCTATGAGAACATACCACAACAGACCGATGGGTACGCATGGCCTCATAAATTATTATTTGCATACACGAATAAGATTACTGATCTTTAACAGGACTTCCTGTGCGGTTTGGACACTGCAGTACATGTTGTCATGGAACGGGGATGAAATGACCGATATTTTGAACCAGGTAATTAAATGCCTAATTTAAATTTGTACTTTGTTTAGCTTGAAAGCTATGCTAACGTCAGTGTCGGTTATCCAATATAGGCAAGGATAGATATTTTCAGGTGGAAAATATGTACAGCCTTACTGCATTCAAATTGCAATGCGCTTCGTCTCGAATCATATAAGTTCCCCATAACGGTTAGCGCTACATCAAGAATATATCATTTATTTCATAAATCTCATGATTAGAACTAACGCAACACTCTCTCTTATACAGAAGGAGGTGTATGATGCCCAGCAAGCAGTTCTACCTGATGCTTCAGAAGAGGACGTACAATTAGTCAACAATCCTGATGGTTCCAACGAACCTGACACATCCAACTCCCAGAAGGATACCGGCGCACCCAACTCCCCCAAAATGGTGCACCCAACTCCCCCAAAAGGAAGAAAGCACGTGGACGCCTGAGAAAGCTAGTCGATCCCGAGGAAGCAGCAAAAACAAAGAGTCTTAAAGAACTGAAACTTAAATTTGATAGCAAGACCATAGCCAACCAAGTGTCTTCGTTACCATCACGGTCACGCAGAGAGCATAAACTAGCACCAGCTTTATTGAGCCCATTCAAACACAAATAGGTAGCATCAATTGATACATGCTCATGCTCATGCTCTACTTTTAGCATCATTTGATACACGTTTTGTTCTTATCAGAAAGTGGAAATAGGTACTTTTGGCAATCATGAGCATCCTCTACTTATTGCAATATCTAATGCATTGATACATTCTCATGCTCATGCTCTACTTTTAGCATCATTTGATACACGTTTAGTTCTTATCAGAAAGTGGAAATAGGTACTTTTGGCAATCATGAGCATCCTCTACTTATTGCAATATCTAATGCATTGATACATTCTCATGCTCATGCTCTACTTTTAGCATCATTTGATACACGTTTAGTTCTTATCAGAAAGTGGAAATAGATACTTTTGGCAATCATGAGCATCATCTACTTATTGCAATATCTAATGCATCATCAGTACAAAGCTTGATTTGGCAATAGGTGGAATAGGCAATCATTTGCATGCTTTAATTTTGTCAAAAATTAATGCATAGTTCAGTTGTAACTGCTCATAGATATGGCAGGAACATGCTGAGTTATACACTAAACATAGGCATGCCAAGCTATAACTACCATAGTCATATTATTAGAGTTCCTAGCATGCATCACCGTACGGCAGAATAACACAGCAACCATAACATAAACCACCATACGATACTTGAGTTGCTAAGGCCTTGTACAATCTAAGGTACTTAGGGGAGTTGCTTATAGAAATAAACCAGGCTTTTCTTAAGCAGAGGTGCTTATTTGTACAGGGTAGACGCATAACTAGGCGTCTCTCCTGTAGAAATAGGCACCCGTGCTTCAGAAAAACCCTATTTATTTTTCTAAGCACCACCCTAAGCATCTAGCATTGTACAAGGTTTAAACATGCATCACCAAAATAGTATTAACAACTAGGAACACTAAACCAGAGTAGCAGCAAACTCTTAACATAAATGACAGATCAACCACCGCTCAGCATAGGTTCAGACACACCATAGGACATCAGTTTTAGACTCGAACAACAAAGAAACATAGATAACATAAGAGGACGGCGGTCCTGGGGCAGCAACAGCACTCTAGCAGCACATCGCTTCTCTCCCTTCTTCAATGCATGTTGTAGGGCTCATTGACTTTGACAATCTCGAGGAAGCGTGCGTAGGCAGCATGTTTAGCCAGAGTACTGGCTTTATACTTCTTACCATGTCCATTGCCAGTGCTGAAGGCATGCTGGATCATGCCATCTATGCCGCCACCGATCACCTTGCAACAGAAAGGGCACCCAGTCTTGCCAAAGAAACGGTACTTGATCTTCACAGCAATCAGATGCCTCAGGGTGTACCGGCTCTTGCTGTGCCTGCTGTCCATGCTGTAGTCCACGTCGTTGTCATCCTCCTGTGAATTAGTGAATTAGTACACACAGAACAACTCAGCTAATCTATTATGGTACATTGACTTTAATTATAATGTTTTGAAAGTACACATGTGTAACATGGCAACTATCTATTTGCTAGAAATAAGGCGTATGTGCACATACATAATTGAGCCAAAGAAATTGACATGCATAAATATGGACGATGGAATAGTTGCATTTATAGATTAGTGTACAAGTAGTACATAATTAACACATGAAAGACTTCATGAAGTGGCTTGGTTTAATGATATTTGATACTTGTTACAGGTGTAATTCTTATTGGAATCAGAAAAATGGCTTCATTATACTCCTCCATGTTTCACACAAGGGGGGTTTGTTCTATCTACTGGAATGAAGAAACCATTATTCTTTCTGACAGCGGCAATACTGCTTCTCCAACATTGTTAGACCCTGATAAGTTTCAGAAGGAAATTGGTAAAGGAGCTATGGGGTGTCTCACTGCTCATATTAATGAGAGATGTGGTTGTGATCATCTAGATAACATACTGTGGAAAATTGGCTAGATGAAATGTTTTGATTTTTTGGTATCCAGTGGATATGTACTGTCAGCTCATAATTATTAAGGGAGCGATCACTTCCTTTGCAAAACGGAAATCTGTATAGAATTTACAAATGGATCATCTATGAACATGTGTGCAAACTAATCATCTATGAACATGTGTGCAAATTAATTCATCTACATAAACTAAGATGAATCAGGAACTGCAACATTTTGTCACTGTCCTGGGGAAGCCAATGGTGTCACACATGAGATCGCTAGAAATAGCTATGAGCATCCTGCCATATATCCATTGTTTAACCCACGTTTTTCATTAATGTATCCCTGCCATGAACATTTTCTTGTATTTGGGTTCATTACCCCACCTCTTTCATTAATGTATCCCTTGTGAAACTTATGCTCATCTAGTTAACAAGACAAACCCCAATGCCATGAAAAAAACAGAGTATTTGCTGGAATCAGAATGTGAATCAGATTTAAAAATTCAGATCCAACATGAAGATCTATGCTAGATCCCTACAATCCTACATACGTACAACTAGCACGCCCAAATGAATTTGATGCTAATCTAGTTAACGAGAAAAACCTCAATGCCATGAAAAAAACCAGAGTATCTGCTGGAATCAGATTTAAAAATCCAGATCCAACATGAAGATCTATGCTAGATCCCTACAATCCTACATACGTACAACTAGCATGCCCAAGTGAAATTGATGCTCATCTAGTTAATAAGAAAAACCCCAATGTCATGAAAAAAACAGAGTAATACCTCAGATAGCTCGTCGATGGCATCCTCCTCGAAGTCGCTGCCCTTCCTACAATCTAGGTCAAACTCCTTTATGGCGTTCTCCTCGTAGAGCTCATCGATTTCGTCATGCACCTGGCGCTTAAGCCTTCTCATCTCCTCCTCCTCCAGATCTTCCCCGACCTTGTGCTCGTCGACGGGTGCCTCGACGGCTGCGATGGCAGCGGGAGCAGGCACATCGGTCGCTGCACCGCCAGCTTTCGCCGCTACGGCGGACTCAGCCGCTCCACACACGGCTGCAGCGACGGCAGCAGACTGCTCTGCTCCGATGGTTGCCTCCGGCTCGTCCGCCGCATCTTCACGCCCGCGTTTCATCGTCGGTTGAAGACAGGAGGAGGGAGGCGTAGGAAGGGAGGAGTGTGGTCAGGAAGGAGGAGAGGGTGGTGAGGTGGTGAGGAAGGAAGAGAGGGTGGGGCGGTTCGGGAGAGGACGAGGGTTTTCTACCCGATTTGGGGAAGAAATGCACTGCTCCTGCCTCTTGGAGTTACCGAGGCGCCGCGGGTGCCGATTTGACTTGACACACCCACCCGGCCGTCCCCATTCCACGTGGGGACGTGGCGGTCATGCAGGCGGAGGCGGTTTGCCATCAATTGCTATCGGTCTCACAAGTGGGTCCCCTTGTCATCCACACAACCGCTTAAAATAAAGCGGTTTTTTCTGTATGGATTTTCTAAGGTTTTTGCAACGATAAAATGCTTAAAACACTTCTGACATGTTGTGATGTTTTCGGTAATTAATGGTCTACTCGCTGGGATTATTCCACTGCGTGATGTTTTCTACGTGCCAGGTTGTAGTATGAAATGCTAACTATTCTATATGGTAGTGGCTGGTCTCTAATTGGACCGAAATGTTTAACTAGTATCAATGGTAGAGGCGTTTCGTTGTGCGCCACATCCAACAGTTCACATAACTAATTATCCAAAGATTAAGGTATCAAACCCTTGGTCATACATAGCAACATTTCGTTCCTAAAAATTAAGGTACTTCCACATTCAAACTAACTAATACTACAAATTCGAAGGAACTACATAATACATTAACAGCACATAGGGAACTAGCCCTGGTCCAATGGCTTGAGAAAGGACGAACAAAAGCTGAAAGAAGAAGGATCAGCCAGTAGCAGCACTATCAGCCTCCTGGCCTCATAACTTCAGCCAGCCTGGTGAACTCTAGGTTTCTTCCTGCAAAACACACATGGGATGATGGAGGCAAGAAAATAAATATGCCAGGGGTCTTGTCATGGCATCTAATCGCACGGAATGCTAGTACAAATGATGTAGAACAAAACATCCAACCTAAGCAAATTCATAGGAGTTATAGATCCATGGATACCATCAAGAAAAAATGCTCAGTTTTAATTCAGACACAAGACTTGGTGAAAACATGCATATTCATATCAGCAACACTGATATGGCATCTTTGCAAGCTTGGGTCAGTGACTTGTCTTGTGTTTCATGGCATGACAATAATTTTAACAATAAATAGACATGAAATTGACCCAAACTCATGTACAAAGTTAGGCCATATGATGCATGGATTAATTCACAAATAAATGACAAAATGCCAATTTTGTATAGAATTTGCAGTACCAAAATATTTCAGTGTGTACCGGTGTGTACTGAAACTGCAGTAGTGAAATAATTCAGTGTGCATCGGTGTGTACTGAAATTGTAGTAACGAAATATTTCGGTGCCTACCGGTGTGTACCAAAATATTTCAGTGTCTACCACTAGAACATTACAAATTTTACCTAGGGCAGTACCGAAATATTTCAGTGCCTACCAGTGTGTACTGAAATATTTCAGTGTCCACCACTACAACATTACAAATTTTTCCTAGGGCAGTTCCCAAATATTTTAGTGCCTACCGGTGTGTACCGAAATATGTCAGTGTCTAGCACTAGAACATTACTAATTTTTCCTAGGGTTCATATGATGTCTAGGGTTCACATACATCATAATTCATCCTCCAAATCCATATACTCAAATATTTATGCAATTCATTGAGATTAAAATGCCATCTAGCATTCCCTTTCTGAGCTATTACGATCAGTATCACCACGATGTAAGCACGAGCAGTAGGAAGATGAGGAGTGGGGAAGCTTACTCTAAACATAGCTACCGCCGCCGTTCAGACGAGGAGAGCGGCGAGGGAAGCGTGGAGAACGGCGGCGAAGCGAGGTCGCGACCACTGTCCTCCTCATCTTGCGCTTCGGAGTCTCCGGTGACTCGGTTGGAGGCTGCACAATCTGCGACGGCACCTCGTGCACGGTGGGTTCCTGATCCAGTGAATGCTCTACCCTGGATCTGAACGCCCACCACCTCCGCCTGGTCCACTCGCTGGACGAATTGGCCTGCTCCATCGCCCAGAGGAGGATCTCGATCTTGTGAATCGGTTGTGCGGGCGGGGGGCAAAGCTTTGCCCTCTCCTTTTCGTCAAATTCTTGAGAGTGGCCATTGCCGTCCAGCTCATCTGCCTTGTGTTGTCAAACTAAGAACGGATCTCCCTCAACCTGGCCAACTTGACCTGGTCGCCGTCGGTGATCTGCACGAAGTTGGTGTTCTCGCCGCCG
>NC_041386.1:620878078-620896500 GCF_002162155.2 Triticum dicoccoides
AGCGGCAAGGAGGAGATGACTGCGGTGGACTTGGAGGAGAGGGAGGAGATGGCCGCCGATGAGTAGTTGTGGAATGTGTAGCACCATGGCGGCGGTTATGCATTCAACGAGAGGGGCGGCGCGTGCAAATTTTCCTAGGACTAAACTGCCCCTAGATTAAAACGCGTCCCCACCTTGTCATGAGTACCGGCCCCACTCGTTTTAGTACTTTCGCGTACTTTTATCGAAGTACTACCCAGTACTTCGTATTTGTCTGCCGTTAGATCGACATCAACGAACGGTTCTAAAAAAGCCCAACCACTCTAAAACTTGTAATTTAGTAATTGTCACCAAATATATATGACCTGCCAAATTTGTCTATGAAACTGTGAACTTTTTTGTTTAGACCGTAGACACTCAATCTGTATTGTTACAGTACCGCTGACATTGATTGCAGCTTAAAGCGAAACATAGTCATACGCATACCTTGTAAGTCGTTCCGAATTTACCACTCCCAAGTATTCGCTCCTTGTCGAAATTATTTGTAATATGTTTTATCAATTCGTATGATAGCATACTTGGGTCATCATCGCCGCTTGTTTGATGTTCTTTGGTCCACATGCTACTGTTTCTGGTTCAAAGATCCATTGCGTCAGAGAAAGCGTGTATGTTTATTTGTTTTACTTGAAAATAAGAATCCTAGTAACAAGGAAGCGCAGGACAGACTGCATACATTTATACGACGAGTAATGATATCAGATCTAATCCTACAGAGATCATAGACAGATGTTGCCCAATGAATGCAGATTTGTTATAGTTGCACATACTATACAACTGAAATGCGATGACTTGTCAGCACTCCTGAAAACAGAGCAGTTGTCAAGGCACTTACCTGGAGAAGAGGGGAAGAAGACCTGCAAACGCGATGCAATCTGGAATGCCTCAGAGAAGCGGAGAAGAAGACCTGCAAACACGATGCAATGGGAGCGAGACGATATAAGAATAAGCGGGGTGACCCTTTAACGGGCGAGATGAAGACGGACCGAGACCAAGCTTAGATTAAGATACTGCACAAGTTTATCTCGGTTGAAGTTATGGGGAACAAGGACCGATACCAGATCTGAGATTGGGATGGCACCATTGATTGGTTAAGAAAGTCTAATCACAGGACAGGCCACATGATCCGTTTGATTTTAAAATTTGAGTCGGCTTCACGGCTCTTGATGTCTGAGAACAGAGAAACCAATTATAAACCACCGTATATTTTTTAATAATCTGTTCTGAAACTCAAAGCAAAAACGTTAACTATTTCTTTGCTATATGCTCTCCTATTACTGATAAGCATTAAACAGTCACCTAGAAAAGATTAGCATTAAACAGCACATATGATTAACAACGGTAATCAGCTTAGGCTCGTTGGTTTGGAGCAACGGGAAAATTTTCTATTAGAAAATTTGGAGGGTACTCCGAACTCCAGGACGAGCGCCCCGCATCGCCCCACCCCACGGCCTCGAATGAATAAACCAATCCGACATTGCATGTGTGAACTGGTCCATGTGTGTGATGCCACTACTTAGAGTATGTACAACGGTTGATAAGATAGTTTTATCTTAAGTTTTGCATGTAATTTAGAAATGACAAAAAAATGTCTGCAGTGGATTATTTCTTAGCCTTATCTTTAATAACTAGCTATTCCTAAAACGTGGTGAGACATATTGTGTTAAGAGATCATCTCTTGTCTTCTTTTAAATAAGAGAAGACAAGTCATTTCTTACGAGTTCTCTTTTCTCCACCTCATCATTTATCCTACGTGTCACTTCTAAGATAGCATCATTGTACATGCCCTAACATAACAGACATAGATACTTTTTAGGACAAGCGTCTTTTCCGCTTACCTTACCTCCTCGATCTTATCCTAATAAAGCAGATGCCCCGTGCTAGATTACAAGTAGGCAACCTGGAGATGGTGCCAAAGTCCATCGGATGGGGTCCGGCATTGTAAATGAAAACCTACGTACAAAGTACAAACAAAACCTAAACAAATAATAGTATGCAAGTTGCAATAGACCTCGTGTAGCGCTCAAAGTTTTCAATTACAATAGTTGCTAGCTGCTGATCTAAACAAACAAAACCAACGTCCTCCCACTTGTCGTCTATGGCTTGTCCAAGTGGATGCCACGTGAAAAGGCTCTAACTTCAAGTTCAAGTTGCATTGCCTAATGATACCAGCACAAAGAACAAGAACTGAAAATCGAGAAATGGATGCTGCGGCGTAACGTACTTGGTCCTTTGTTGTGAGATAAACATACGGGCTCGACCGTCAAACAAACAGGCACACATATGTAGCGACAGCCTTGGTCTGAATCTGCAAATAAAAGAGCAAAACCTCAAATTAGTGCCACACTCAACAGGGCAGCAACGAAAAATATGGCTGCTCCTATGACGCTCCTTGCGTCGTATAGGAGCGGAAACACCCACAGCGCCCTTGAGTAGGCCGGCCATGCGCGAGCCATTAACGGCCACTATCTTTTTTCAGGCCTTTTGTTTCCTTTCTTTGCAATTAGTTTTTCTTCCCTCTTTTATTTTTAGTCAGTTTCTTATGCATTCTCTTATAATTTTCTTAAAGTTTGATTTTTTTTTCAAAGACGGTGTGTGCGAAATTAAAAATGTCTGTCTTGTATTGAAAACAAATATTCATCGTGTCTTTATTAATTACTCCTATTAAACATATATCTAGAAAAATCATCATTTTTTTGAAAACATTTCATCGCATATGGAAATATTGTTCCCTGTGTTTTGAGAAGAAATTCACCGTACATTTGAAAAATGTTCATATATAAGGAAAAGTAGATTCTTGTAAATGAATTTTTAAAAAAGGTTAAACGGCCAAAAGGGGGAAATGTAAACCAACAAAAAAGGAAAGAAACCGAAATTAAATCAAAATAATAACTCCGTTGAAAATCCAAAAACCAAAAGAAAAATCAATCTCTACTCCTAATGGAGCAGTTGGTAGTCTCGCTTCCAGGTTTTTTTTCATCCCACCTCCCATGGTTTTTTTGGTACCTTCTCCCACCGTCGTTGTTTTTTTTTCGTATATTTTTTCCGTCCCCTCCCCTCAGTTCATCGGTTTATTTTCGCGTCACTCTCTCACATAACGAAAGAAATCTAAACAGATCGGAACTTTCTATATCGGCGCAAGTTATTTAGTAATGTAGAATCAATCACAAACAATATCTAAAGATCAAATCTAAATTAATTAACCTTACCTTAAATCACTCAATCACATTAATTAGAAAACAAATATTTGATTTTCAGAAAAATTGCTCAATCACATTAACCTTGCCTTAACTCACGGATGGTAATCAATTTACAAACAAAGGAAACAATACATCGAGGGAGCAGTAAATAAACTTTCTTTCTTATGACATGTATATGATCTTCCCTTCCCTCTCTATTGTCGAACGTTCTTGATTCTCGAGACCCATGCTTGGGCTGCGTCACTGGGTGGCGACGGTGCCGGAGGACGAGGACGGCGAGGCCGGGTGCCGCGGCACCGCGTTGGCCGCGGGCAGTGAAGGGGCGAAGAAGGGCGGCTTTCCTGGCCCTGACCGTGGCCATGGCCCTGGAAGTTGGTGCGGTGAAAGCGGCACTTGAAGGACCCGGCGTGGGTGGCCGGCGTGCAGACGCACTTGGAAGCGGGCCCGTGGCCCGCGCCGGACGGCGCCGACTCCGACCCGGCCCACCTCCTCCGCGTATTGTTGGAGCTGTGGCTGGCCGATTTACATGAAATTAATTCCCTCAGTTGTGGTGGCAAATATAATACACATAATCCATATTGTTATGCACTAACATATGTGTGTGAGAAATAGATGGATTATGGTCCCGATAAGATGGATATGTGTGTGTGTTAGAGAGAGAGAGGGAGAGGGGGAGAGAGAGTGTGTGTGAGGATTTGATGGTAAAAAAGGTCACCAATGTCACTTGATATGTATGAGAATATTAATATTGAACTCTTAAACTTAATGTGATCCCGTTGCAACGCACGGTCGTTCTTCTAGTAAAAGTAAATGGGCACTCAGAAATGCTAAACGTGCCTGACTCCGGACCAAGCACAAGCGAGCGTCAGACAACCTATTTGACGCCTTTGGGCGCGTGAAAGCTATGTCTTGCTTGTGACGAGTAGAATCCGTCTTGCCTGAAGGCGCCTGCATATAGTGCCGGCCCATTACCTTAAGTGCTCGTTCGATTTGTTTTATATTATTTAATTGGTTTTCTCTTAAAAAATTATCGATTTAGTTTTTCCCTTTGTTTTTTCATGGTTTTCTTAATTTCTTTCATGATTTTTGCTGGTTTTAATTTTCTTCCCTTTTTTCTTTTTTTCGTGATCTACTCTGGTTTTTATGATTTTTTTAATGTGACCTTGTTACATACACATTCAGCATGTTTACTATACATCTGAAACATTTTTTGTATACATGTTTAACATCTTTCAAATACATGATTAAATTTTTTGGAAAATTTAGTTTTTGATGTCTACTTTTCCTATACACATTGAGCATTTATTATATAGACCAGGAAGGTTTTTTTATATACACCTTTAATATTTTTTAACTACATGATTGACAATTTCTAAACATATATATTCTCTATGTCTGCTTATACCATAAACATTGTACATTTTTTTATACATCAGCAATTTTCTTATTATTTTTATATTTTCCAAATACATGGTTAATTTTCTTAACTATTTGTTTTATGCATACATTTTCAATAGACATTATACATTATTCGTTTACGATAGAAACATTTTTTTATACATGTTAAGCATTTTTCAAATGCGAGATAAACATTTTTATACCTTTGAATATAATGTGATTTTATAATACATACATGAAAAATATTTTGAAAAAAAGTAAACAATAAAGGAAAGAATGAATGCAAAAACTGTGCGAAAAAGGGAAGAAAAAGGGCCCAGAGGGCCTTCGGTGCACGTTTGGGCCGGGCCAATCTGAAGCCTGCTTGAGGCGAGATTTCCTACTATCTTGCGTCAAGCAAGGCATTGGCGTGCCATTTAGGCGTCCAGTATCCTTGGTTCTATACGAATTTTCAGTTTCGAGCGGGTGGTCTTCAATTGAAGAAAGAAGGGTCAAAATCACTAATTAAGGAGTACTCGTCGTAAAGAACACTCCACTTTTTCAGTTCACGACAAGTGGCGTACATGCAGCGCGCCACTTGTCGCAACCTGAGAGTTTTCCCTTTTTTCGTAGATCCGTTTATTCAAAACATTTTATCTCTTAAATCGTGCGTCCAAATCTCGAACCGTTTTCATCATTAGATTCCTCGCGTCGAGATCTTCAAAACTAGATCCCATGTTAATAGGTTTTGACGAATTTTTTTTCATGAAAAAACCGGACGAAAAAACCAGGCGAAAAAACCGAACCGGGAGCACGGTTTTTTTCCCTTTCCGAAAGAGTCACGCCTATGCCTCTCGCGAAATCACAACCGTGCCTCTCGTGAAAGCAAAACCGTGACTCTCGTGAAAGGAAAAAGAACAAAAAACGCTTTTTTTTCGTTTCCAAGAGGCATGGCCGTGACTCTCGCGAAGGCACAACCGTGCCTCTCGCGAAAGCAAAACCGTGACTCTCGCGAAAGAAAAAATAACAGAAAACGCGTATTTTTTTCCCTTTCCTAGAGGCACGGCCATGACTTTCGCGAAAGCACAATCGTGCCTCTCGCGGAAGCAAAACCGTGACTCTCACGAAAGAAAACAAACAGAAAACGTGTTTTGTTTTTCCCTTTCCTAGATGCACGGTCGTGACTTTCGCGAAAGCACAACCGTGCCTTTCGTGGAAGCAAAACCGTGACTCTCACGAAAGAGAAAAAAACAGAAAGCGCGTTTTGTTTTTCCCTTTTTCGATAGGCACGGCCGTGACTCTCGGAAAAGCACAACAATGCCTCTCGCGCAAGCAAAACCGTGACTCTCGCGAAAAAAAACAAAAAACGCGTTTTTTTTCGTTTCCGAAAGGCACGGCCGTGACTCTCGCTAAAGCACAACCGTGCCTCTCGCGGAAGAAAAACCATGACTTTCGCGAAAGGAAAATAAAAGAAAACGCGTTTTTTTCGTGCAAAAAAAAATTCAAAATTTTTTTGATCGAAAAGCTAAGAAAGAGCGAGGGAAAACCAAAATGTCGAAAACCCCCGAAAAAAACCCGTTTAAAAAGCCGAAAACGCGTGCGGAAAAATAAAAAAAACAAAATCTGAAGGGAGCGTCCAGAGCGCGACACGTGGCGAATGGCTGAGAGCGCGTCAAGTGGCGCTGATCGTTGCGAGGCTCCTGAAGGAGCGCTCGTTAACTAGTTGCTCCCAAGAAGGATTGTATGATTTTCAATGTGATTTCACTTTTAACTTATCATTCCGCGCAGTTGTCTTTTCATTGTACTGCAAACTATTTCCTTTAATACTTATCATATCTAAGGCCTCTTTTGGTTCATAGGATAGGATTATCATAGGAATAGGAATCTTGTAGAAAATGAGATGACATGTATCTCAAATCCTATGAGTAGGAATAGGAAACAAGATGTCATTTGGTTGACACCAAAAAAAAATTTCCATTGAGTCTAGGCTTTTTTTTATTTTCCTATGAAATGTGGAGGATAGGAACCAATCCTATGTAGGAATAGGAATTCATTCCTATGAACCAAAGGGATCTAAAGGAAAAAATCCTATAAGAATCCTATCTTCTATAATTCTTATGAAATTCCTCTAAACCAAAGAAGGCCTAAAATGCTTTTGAGTGTCTTTTCTAAATACAGAATTGGACACTAGTGCAAATCACTTCCTAACCACCATAAGAACATTTCTTAGGTGGACCATTACTTATGGTCCGAATGGCAGGCAGTGCTCCAACCAAATAATAAAAGAGCAGCGGTACAAGGTTGATAATGCTCCACCTAGTACATACTACTAGATGCAAGTGTAGATTACTCTCTCCGTTCCAAATTAGTTGTCTTAGATTTGTCTAGATACGGAGGTATCTAACACTAAAATGAGTCTAGATACATCCGTATCTAGACAAATCCAAGACAAGTAATTCGGAACGGAGGGAGTAGATGCACGCCTTGAATGGGAAATGGGTCCATACAACCCTTGGTAGCTTACCAAGCTGACCAAGCTGACCACTTGATAGTGCTATATTTGCAGCACGGTGCTATGGTGTTTCTTTGCAATTTTTGTTGATAGCTTACCAAGTTGACCACTTGGCAGTGCTATGTTGTTTCTTTGCAAGCAATAACCTGGGCGCACCCCACCTGCATATTCTACCCATCAACTAATTTTATTTATTTTGAACAACACCCATCCAATGATCGGAGATCCATGCAAACAGTGAGTTATTTCACTTGTAAGTTTTGAGTGCCCTTAAAAGAAAATTGTTGTTTGATTTTCTCCACATGATTAATTGCGGACACCTCAATAGTGCTATACACACGTGCTGAATTTAATGCTTTGTCTTAGCAGTCGGTACTAATGAAAACATTAATGACGGTTGAGGATGGTGCACTGATGGACAATTAAATTGGCCATTAGTGCAAAGTGTGACACAAATTTGACTAGGCCTAATTACGATACAAAATAGTAAAACATCTTTTACATGGGCCCAATCAAACATAGATAAAATTGTCCCCCTCATAAAAAGTACAACTATCCCTAAAAATATAGATGCACCTACAACTTTGAAGTTGGGTGTGTAGCTTGGGTTGTCCTAAACTCTGGCCTGTGGCTCAGTCTACATGCGAGGCGATGGTGTCGGCGGCGTGGACTAAGATCACCGTTCTGCCCTCCTCCCGGTGATGCTGATTGGTGTGAGCAGGGTGTGTGTGAAGGTTCGGTCAAGAGGGTTAGATCTTGGGCCTGGTCTTGGACCATGTTGTGGACAATGACGACTGTTTGCCTATATGCATGTAACAGTGTAGTTGTTTGCCTATATGCATGTACGTATGCATGCTTGTGATTGGTTTGTCAAAATCCTAGAGATCAGGTCCAATGCTAATTACATGTTGCAACCTTCTATGTTACTCCCTCCATCTTAAAAATCAATTATTTATTAGTTTGACCAAATATATATATAAGAAAATATGAACAGCTACAATATTGAGTAAATATGCTATGAAAATATCTCTAATGGTGGATATGTCAATATTGATTTGGTATTGATTATCTTAATGATTCTGTATATAGGCTTAATCAAATTTAAAAACTAGACTACTTCACTCAATGTATACGCCATCTATTTGAGGACGGAGGGATTATTTGGGAAGATGTTCTGGGGAAATTACGAACAATTAGAAGTAAGCTAGGTGTCTATATAGTTACTGTTGGGGAACGTAGTAATTTCAAAAAAATTCCTACGCACACGCAAGATCATGGTGATGCATAGCAACGAGAGGGGAGAGTGTTGTCTACGTACCCTCGTAGACTGACAGCGGAAGCTGAAGGAAATATGCCCTAGAGGCAATAATAAAATTATTATTTATTTCCTTATTTCATGATAAATGTTTATTATTCATGCTAGAATTGTATTAACCGGAAACATAATACATGTGTGAATACATAGATAAACAGAGTGTCACTAGTATGCCTCTACTTGACTAGCTCGTTAATCAAAGATGGTTATGTTTCCTAACCATAGACAAAGAGTTGTTATTTGATTCACGGGATCACATGATTAGGAGAATGATGTGATTGACTTGACCCATTCCGTTAACTTAGCACTCGATCGTTTAGTATGTTGCTATTGCTTTCTTCATGACTTATACATGTTCCTGTGACTATGAGATTATGCAACTCCCGTTTATCGGAGGAACACTTTGTGTGCTACCAAACGTCACAACGTAACTGGGTGATTATAAAGGAGCTCTACAGGTGTCTCGAAAGGTACATGTTGGGTTGGCGTATTTCAAGATTAGGATTTGTCACTCCGGTTATCGGAGAGGTATCTCTGGGCCCTCTCGGTAATGCTCATCACCTAAGCCTTGCAAGCAATGCAACTAAATGAGTTAGTTGCGAGATGATGTATTACGGAACGAGTAAAGAGACTTGCCGATAACGAGATTGAACTAGGTATTGATATACCGACGATCGAATCTCGGGCAAGTAACATACCGATGACAAAGGGAACAACGTATGTTGTTATGCGGTCTGACCGATAAAGATCTTCATAGAATATGTGGGAGCCAATATGAGCATCCAGGTTCCGCTATTGGTTATTGAACGGAGACATGTCTCGATCATGTCTACATTGTTCTCGAACCCGTAGGGTCCGCACGCTTAATGTTTCGATGACAGTTATATTATGAGTTTATGAGTTTTGATGTACCGAAGTTAGTTCGGAGTCCCGAATATGATCGCGGACATAACGAGGAGTCTCGAAATGGTCGAGACATAAAGATTGATATATTGGACGGCTATATTCGGACACTGGAAGTGTTCCGGGGAAGTTTCGGATAAAACTGGAGTACCGGGGGGTTACCGGAACCCCCCGGGGGGTTAATGGGCCTCATGGGCCTAAAGTGGAGAAGAGGAGGGGCTGCCAGGGCAGGCCGCGCGCCCCCTCTCCCCCTAGTCCGAATTGGACAAGGAGGGAGGGGCGGCGCCCCCCGCCCCCTTTCCTTCCTCTCCTCTCTCCCTTCCTGATGACGGGAAAATGGTGGGCGTGAGAACACGCGTCCACGTCATTGATACAGAGCGAATTTTAAATGCATAAAATAAAAATAGAATCAAACATTGCAGGTACTTTATTTCCAGAATTCTTATATTTACATAAAAATTCTGTTAATTACATCTCCGAAGAGAAAACCCCTGATTAAGAATTCCAACTATCCTATTATATAGAATTGCAACACATGACTACTACAAAATGATAAAGAAAAGTCGCTCCTCCTCGCTGTCGTTGACGCCGGTGTGCTCGGGGGAGCATCCTCGATCTTCTTCAAGTTATCATGTGTCTTGTTCATTTATATTTTTACCCTTGTACTATTATGAGTAGTACGTAGAGTACGAGTGCAATGTGTGTTTTTTTGCATCGGACACCTAATTTGTGTAGTCGACTTAACCAACATATGCTAGTATGACCATGCGGCTATCTTAATCAACTTTCAGGTCATTTCATTTTAACGAGTGATAAGTCGACTAGCAGAGTATCCACTTAATACATGCATGCTACATCTTTTATTGATGCATATATGACCATGCATGAGATGATGATTTACTCCATGTTAGCCTATGCGCATGCATGGAAATTTAAGAAAAAAGGGGGGTTCCAATATCAGAACCATCCAATATGTTATCTTGTTTGATTTGATATGTTTGATGATAGCATCTACTAAAGCGAGCTAGATGTAATATCCTTTATTTTTTATGGCTTACATGTATATACTCTAACCATCAGTGGGCAGTATATACGTGTTGCATAGAGTCTGTACGCTCTAGATTTCATATTTTAGATATGTAGGATTATACTTTTAACTTAACCTACACGCATTCATTTCTTTTTATGGGCATGCTATATTTTAGTGCAAAATGAGACAACTAACACTTTTATTATCTCATGTTTACCCGTTAGATTTCACTTAGCATATTCTATATGCATTAGAGTATGCTCATTTCATCATCTATATGACAGATGTATATGCCATTTGTACCTTCCTGTTTGTATTACTACTGACGTGGCATAGCATGTATGTCCGCAGTGTAACCAACAAGAGGCCTCAAATATAATTTAGCAAGCACCCGATTTATACATTTTTATGCACTAGGTATAGAGGTACATGCACAATTTACATTGTCTTATTTTGTGCAACTCAAACAAATGAAGAGTGCATTTTGTAGGCACATATTTATTCTATGATTTTATGTAGATGATCATCTAGGGTTTGGGTATGTTTCATATTTGTTTTTCCCCAAGCTTTACCTTTGCGTCACTCTCATCTACGATGGAAGGGAAAATATATCCTCCTTAGTTTTGGTTTGCCATGATCGACCAAGGAGTGAAATTTATCCTCTTTGACATAATCGCACTTTGGCTTGTATCACGATGATCAACCAAGGCAAAAAAATTACAAGAAGAAATTATATGTTGTATGCTCCTTGATTTGTATCACAATGATCCGCCAAGGAGTATTTTTGTTGTTGTTAAACATATTCGTACTTTGGCCTGTATCATGATGATCAACCAAGGCGAAATGTCAAGATGGGGCTATATGGAGAATGCTCCTTGGTTTGTATCACAATGATCAACCAAGGACAAATTTTCTTCTCTTAAATATAAGTGCTCTTTGGCTCGTATCACGATGATCAGCCAAGGCAAAATATCAAGGTGAAGATATATGGAGAATACTCCTTGGCTTGTGTCACAATGACCAACCAAGGGCAAATTTTCCTCTCCTAAACATATTCGCACTTTGGCTTGTATCATGATGATCAGGCAAGGCAAAAATGTCGAGATGAAAATACATGAGATATGTTCCTTGGTTCGTATCGCGAAGATCAACCAAGGACAAATTTTCCTTTCCTGAACATAATTGCACTTTGGCTCGTATCGCGATGATCAGCCAAGGCAAGATGTCAAGATGAGGACACATGGGCATGCTCCTTGGTTTGTATCACAATGATCAACCAAGGAGAAAGATGAAAATGATGAGAGATATAGGGAGGAGCAAGAAGATTAGAGGAGAATCATGATGCCCACCTTGTCTACCTTTCTCAGGCTTTTGACCGGACGACGGCCTTGCAGCAGCAGTAGCAGCGTGAGGCCAGAGATCAAGAATATGAGCAGGGAAAGTAGCAGCAGAGCAGCAGCGGCCGGCCGGGGGAAAAGAGAGCAGCAGTGTGCGGCAGCGCAGCGGAGCGATCAAGAAAAAAAAAGAGCAGCAGTGTGCGGCAGCGCAGCGGAGCGATCAGGAAAAAGTGAGCGCCAAGAGCAGTCCCTTTGGAGGTATTTATAGGAGGGAGCAACGGAGGAAATCAACGGAGGGATGCGCCCACGTTCTCTAGTTCGTGGGTGAGATCGTGTGAGCGTGGGGCTGCCTCCTTCTTTGTTTATTTGTTTAATCACTAATTTCTCCAACTGTGTGGTTTGGCTAGCAAGTTACGTACGTGGTTAGCTCATGTGGGCTAAACCCCTTCTTTTACTAATTAACCTATGGGCCTTGGCGTCATCCAGCATATTTTATTGGGCTAGGCTTAATCAACTATGAATGTGACATTGAGGATTATTTTCTTAGTGTGACATGACGTATATAAATACATGGAAAATGTATTTTTTATGTGGCGTTATATCCCTCATACCCATATTTCATTAGGAATGACGTGCGTCTCTTTTCCTATGTCGTCGTGATATTTTATTAGCGGCGATGAAATAATGCCCATGTATATTGCATGGTTTAATATTTGGGAAATAAGCGTCGCCCGCGATGATTTTATGTTGACATTTCACGCGGTCTAATATGTGAAGATATTAGCGCCGTCTATAATCTTGCGTCTCATGGTTATTATTTCATCGAGAATAAAACCTTTTATGGAGATTTTATTCATTTTACCAAGTTTGTGAATACCCGATATTTTCATATTCTAAGCCAATGTAAGTGCTCAACAATTATATATTGATATTTGGCTCATTCCTTTATTTCCGCGTCTGCTATTTTCTAGTAAGCAGTCAAAGTTAAACAAAGTCATTTGCTCTTCCCATTGGGTGATTCATCATTTTTGCCACTCGGATTAATTTATATTTTTATAATAGCTATTGCACCATACTTTACTTTGGCGAAATTCCGTGTCAACAGATGCCCCTCAAGTTTTGGAAGGGAATAATTCTCTGATTCACTTTCAGAACTTGAAAATATATGTAGACGAAAATATATGTGGACATATTCCGTTTCATATATATATCGCGAACGTTTTTCTTAGTGTGGGCGACACACTTATTTTGTTAAAATATCCAGCTAGATATTTATCTAGCCCTGCCTTTTGAAAGTTTGTTAGTCCCTTCGTTGGATAAGGACTCAATCTTCAAAATTTGTTACAAGACGCTGGCCGTCCGCCATGTAGTTGTAGTTGCGTCCGGCCGGAGCACATACCTTTCCTTATATATATCTTCTTCCTATCGTCTGGCAAGGGGACTCTATTTACCTCACGCATAACCCAAAGTCCAGATCTTTCTTATGATTGACCTGCTATTCTTTGGACTACTGGGTACGCAATGATGTGCACTCATTAACTGTCTTTTTCTCATCATTCTTTCGGATGATTCTCATCTCTGACTCCCTTCCTTTCTTTGTATGAAAAAGATTAGCATCTGCCGCTGAAGCACAGATCTTACGTTGGTAAGTTTGTACTTAGTTCATTCAGATAGACATCTACGTGCATGATTTACGTCTTCTGATTGCCCCTTAATTTTTGTTCCTTCAATATTGCAGGAATGTTTAGGTACAATCTGGCAAAACAACTATATTTTAGTTTTGGACGTATACCTGCTCTCTCTTTAGGTACTATACCTACTGTCTTTTTTTTTCTTTTTATATACATACCAGCATCAGAGATTGGATGAATAATTTATATATGAACCCATGCACGTAATCTCCTTTAGGCCATGAACGCCTGTGCATCTTGTCCCGTATATATGCGGAAATTTGGTCTCGCAATGACGTGCCGGCAAGTTATATACGAACTTGGTCCGACGTACAATTGTAGAGATCAATATTTTTTTATACTTAAAATTCTCGTTTTAAAGATCAAATGTATACCTTTCTCACAATTGGCGTGCCGGCAAGTTGATATGAACTTGGCCCAACGTACGAATTGTGAGATATGTCATAGAATCAACGAAACTCCCCTTTATTCATGCGGCAATTATCAACTCTTTCCAAGTTTATATAAGATGCTCGTTTAAAGATCACACGTATATCTTTTTCACAGTTGGCGTGCCGGCAGTTTATATGAACTTGGCCCGACGTACAAATTGTGAGATCAATGTTTTATTTATTTATTTATTTAAAAGATGGTCGTTTAAAGATGCAAACTTATATCTTCTTCACAGTTGGCGTGCCGGCAAGTTTATATGAACTTGGTCCGACGTACAAACTGTAGAGCTCATTTTTAAGCTACACACATATATCTTTCTCGTAATTGACGTGCCGGCAAGTTTATTTGGACTTGGTCCGACGTACAAACTGCGAGATCAATGAAGCCCCCCTTTATTTGATGCAAGAATTATCAACTCTTTCAAAGTTTTGCATATATAAACTTTTTTTTTTCAAAGTTTTGCATCTATCAACCCTTTCAAAGTTGACATTCCAGAAATCCTAGATTGGGCTTTATGCATGTATCTCTCTTTTTTTGGAGGATAATTCATTTTGCTGATATTTGACCTTTGCATAATTTTTTTAGCACTAACAATCATCATCCTTTTTTTGTAGAGTGCAAATCCTTTCTTCTTCATCAAGGGCTGGCTTTGCTCGGGCTATCGCCTCCGTGGTAAAATTTCCATTCGTTTACCATGGTTCATTTATTTTGTTGTTTTGAACACAACTTGTACCTGTACCGACACACGTATATTCTTTTGTATAGAGATGGCGCAGAAATCGCGCACGGTTCCCTCACATTGACTATCCCTTGTCGAGCTAGCCAAGCAACAGAAACTATATGAACCTAGCTCCGATGACCAAGACTGCCCCATAGTTAAAGCTATAAGTATACCAAAGGGTGAACTCGACAACGGTCCTCGCGGTTGGCAAGCGAGACAGTCCAAACTAGCTTATTCATATTACCCATTGGCGGCTTCACCGCGAACTGATACAGCTTTATGTCTGGGTACTAGGATGGTATCCAAAGGTCTGACTTGGGAACGTCATGATATTGAGTATATGCCACGTCCTTCAGGCTATAATGAATGGGGGGCAAACATTTTACGAAATCATTCTTTTTCCCTAAAAGGGCTTGGTGAAGGTTCAGATTACCTTTGTGGAGCTATTTACTGCTCTTTGGGTGATTATTCTATTTCACCTGCCTTGCTAAGATCTCTGTTAGAAAAATGGAATCCAAAAACCAACAAGTTCCTATTCTCATGTGGTGAACGTACTATTACACTCCTTGATATGTATCAAATGGCTGGTCTTCCTCTAGATGGAGACTTATATGAAGAATTTATCCCACCAGAACATGCACTAGACCCCTCCCTTTGCCAATTCCCTGACTTCTTACCGGACCTATTATCCGCACATGATCAGCTTGCCAAGAACAATGGCGGCCACGTGACTTTCCAGGTCTGGTGTGACTATTTTCACAACCGGCGAGACCATTCCGTTCCTTTCGCGTCTCTTCGTGAGGTCCGCTTGTATGTCGCGGCGTACATTGCTGTTTGGTTGTGCTACTTTGTTGTCATTGGCGCGGGAGCCTACATTCGCGCTGGCGTCCTTGTGATGGCGTCCTGGATCGCTCTAGGGCGTCGAATTTCATTAGCTCCACCAGCACTTTGTTCTATCTATTTTTTCGCTTCGTCGCATCAGCACCCATCCTGTAGGACCCTGCTACCGGATTAGGGGATGGCCCGTCCATTTCATTATCGGCTGGATGGGGGATTATCTGAAGAATGTATTTGGTAAACGAGCAAAAGTGAGCAAATTTCCAACTCCTAAGCTTTGTCCAGGGAAATTATCTATGGTGGGGACTATGTTTAGGATTCCACACGATTTTAGCCCTGAAAAGGCGCACAATTTCTTCGAGAAACACAAGAGTATTGTGTGGTACCCCTCAAATTTCTCTGACTTGGCTAGCACTCGTTGGCTGCAAAAAGCATTCACCATTTCCATCCATCGAGGGATGCTACCGTGGAGAAGGTCCGATTATGATGACGACTTGTGCATTGTTGAGCCGTATCACCCCGACCGGGTGGCTCGACAATTCAAATTGGATCAGCAAGTACCATATACTCCATTGCGCAGTTTATATATAATAGATGACATTAGTGTTGCTTATGCACACTGGTGGCATTTATTGCACTCGAATCCGAAACAGCCTCACTATATTCCCAACAAAGATTTTATGGGCAATTCCTCAGTGGCATGGACAAACTGGTGGACCATTTTCACCCAACCTTTCACCAGCGTTCTAGGCCAGCTTCGTCAAGGTAACATGCACGGGCGAGATTCCTATGAAGAAAGGCTTGCCAAATATGTGAATAATGGGAAGAAACATATTTTTTCTCGCAAGATTTTGGAAGGGGATCTTGTCGTAGTAAAGAGGGTGTCTGCTGAACGGCAAGAGGAATATCTTGCAGCTATTGAGGCGAGAGAAATGCCGACAGTGAATCATTGGAGGGACATCTTAAGAGGTTACCACTTGGATAACAATGCCCCGCCACCTTGGTTGCAACAGGTAATATATATACGTATACCTTTTTTTACTATTATGCGCCAACACCACTATTTACTAACTGATATTATTTATGCTATTTTTTTAGAAGCGGAAAAATAATCCAAATGATGTTGCTGCAAGTTCCTCTTCCAATCCCCGGCCACTTATAAGCGTGACAGTATCAGGCACACGTTTAAATGCAAGGAAGGAGGGTACTGACATTTTGGTTGATAGGAACTCAGAGGAACCTAGTCCAAATGCAACAATCTCTTCCGGTGGGGAGGAAAGACCTGCTGTAAAAAGGAAGATTGAAATTTCTCTTGGAGAAAGCCCATGTAATCTTGACGAGTTGGTTGATTTTATGCATGAACTTGATGATACAGGGACTGATGATAATGTCATAGGTTCTGATCTATCGTTTGAGGATTTTGATATATCAGAACCCTCTCTTAATCTTCCAACTCCCCCTACATATCTATACTCAGGCGTGGCCTCGCAGGCTGATATTTCAAACATTTCGCCTATCTCTACGCACGGTAGCTTTATTCGTCCTTTGTATCTTTTTCTATTTATTAACTTCATTGCAATATCATTTATCTTGCCCCTCCTTCTTATCACCAGGTGATACGGAAGGAGCTTCTAATCTCGTCAGTGGCGACGGAATAATGACACAGCTTTCAGAGCCATCCATGGATATTTCCGCTATTACCAAGCCAGTTCTGGATGCTATCGATTTGTTGCTGCAGAATGCTTTTGAAGCTTTAGATGCCCCTACATTAACAGATTCTCAGCGCCATGAGATTTTCCAGGCAGTTCGGTCGATGCTCCCGGTTGGTGATATTGTTCCTCAAATTGCCCCTGTCCGCGCGGCTTGGGAAAAATTTGTCTCGATCTCAGATACAGTGCAAGAAGCCCGCAGAACCATTGAGGGTCAGTCAAAGCAAAAGTCTGAATTTGTTACTGCAGCAGAGAGGAGGGCTGAATCCATTGAAGCGTCTCTGAAAACTTCAGTGGAAGAGATGTCATCCATGCTGGAGAAACAAGCTGAGAAGAAGGAACGTGTGGAGGCCCTCTTCGCTCAACTACAAGAAGCTACCGTTGAGTTGTGTACAGCTGAAGAAAGGGTCAAGCAACTGGAGTCAGACCGTTCCGCCAAGCAAGCTGAAGCCAAGAAGTTGCATGAAGATTTGCTCGAAGCTAATGTGAAAGCTTCCGAGGAATTGGAGGCTCTTAAAGGGAAGACATCGACGCTGGAGGACGAAGCCAAGTCTATTATTAGAAGTCTGAAGGAGTGGCGCTCCATGTCCAATTGAGTTTCTTTGTTCTTAATAAATCAGACATGTTGTCTATTTACATTTTTTACTCAGACTTGCATAAGGCGGCCAATCGGCAAACCCATTTTCTTGGGTCTTCTCGCATGCCAGTAGCACCATTCGTGTATGTTTGCATGGGATCTATTCATGTGTACTGATGGACTATGCAATGTTATTCGTATAGCCCTGCTTTCTGTGTGGAATGGATACTCTGTGCTAATTGCATGAACTAGCTTGGGTAACCCCTTTATTTATTTACATTTTTTTGCTTGAAGCTTTATTACTTTATTTCATTGTTCATTTTTATCTTTTACAAATTTATTTATATTTTTACATACACTGCCCTTTCGTACAACAGTTTAAGCTTATGAGAATTTGGAGTCTTTTTTTTACGCCATAGTTTAGACTCGTAGGATATCGGAGTAAAATTTTACGTGCCCCAGTTTATACTCTTAAGGGTATGGAGTACGCTTGATGATTTCTTTTCTTTGCATCACAGTTTACACTCGTAAGTCGTTGAAGTAATTAGTTTTTTTGTGCGCCCCAGTTTAGGCTCGTGAGGGTATGGAATATATTTTTTCTATGTGCCCCAGTTTAGACTCGTGAGGGTATGGAGTGTATTGTTTTTATGTGCCCCAGTTTAGACTCGTGAGGGTATGGAGTGTATTTTTTTTATGTGCCCCAGTTTAGACTCGTGAGGGTATGGAGTGTATTTTTTTTATGTGC
>NC_041386.1:620897538-620913866 GCF_002162155.2 Triticum dicoccoides
TGTATTTTTTTTATGCATAGTAACGCTTAAGGAATTTCCCATTTACCGGTGCCGGCGAGTATTTCCCGTCTGGTGATACGATTCTATACACGCCGCTAGAATAAACCTCTTTTATGACGAAGGGACCTTTCCATTTTGGTTCAAATTTTCCTTTCATCCGTCGCGTGATATTCATGGGACGAATGACAGCCAGAACTAAATCTCCTTGTTTGAACGACCTTTGTTTGACTCGTTTGTCGAATGCTCGCGACATCCTAGCTTGATATGCCTCAAGATTTTGCAGAGCTTGAAGTCATCTACCTTCTAGTCTCTCTAATTCATCGAGACGTAATTGTACTGATTTTCCTTCTGACAAATTTTCATGTGTAGCGACTCTCAATGACGTGATCTGTACCTCCAAAGGTAGAACGGCTTCTCCTCCAAATACTAAGGAATAAGGTGTCATTCCTGTCGGCGTGCGTGTTGTGGTTCTGTAAGCCCACAAGGCTTCGAGAAGCTTTTCATGCCAGTCACGCTTATTTTTTGATACAACTTTCTTTAGCAACTTGCAGAGGGTTTTGTTCAAAGCTTTTGCTTGTCCATTGGCGGCTGGATTATATGCCTTGGAATAATGATGGTCTATCTTAAACTTGGAGCATAACTTATCCACTTGTTTGTTTTTAAAAGGAGTTCCATTATCAGACATGATCCGGGAAGGGACGCCAAAACGATATATGAGTTGTGTTCTTATAAAATGTTCTACATTCTCCGCTTTGTCTTCCTTTAGTGGTGTAAGTTCAGCCCACTTGGAGAAATAGTCTGTTGCTGCTAAAATGAATTTGTGACCTTTGGACGATGGTGGATGAATTGGCCCAACTATATCCATTCCCCACATTTCAAAAGGCCAAGACATATTTGTCGCATGGAGTGGTTCGTGCCGCTGATGTATAAAGTCAGCATGCACTTGGCATTCATGGCATTTCTTTGCAAATTTAGTGGCATCTTCAAACATTGTAGGTCAGTAGTAGCCTAGACGCCTTAATTGGTAGTGCAATTTAGGACCTGATTGGTGTGAGCCACATATTCCATCATGCACCTCGTTTAAGGCCTCCATAATTTCATTTCCAGCAAGGCAGCGCAATAATATGCACTCATGGGAACGCCTATAGAGTATGTCATTGATGCATGTGTAATGGATTGATCTTTTTCGGATTCTAGATCTTTCGCTAGTATCAAGAGGTAGGTATCCATGAAGTAGATATTCGAGGAATGGTGCTCGCCAATCCCCTACCTCAATTTCACATATATCAGCTGTCATTGCAGAAGATATTACCGTTTCTTCTTCTTCTTCAACAAATATTGGCAATAAACTTCGTTCCTCTATGTGTGCGTCCATCATTTCATGTGAGTCTAGTGACATACTTGCAGCTAAACCGGCTAAGGCGTCAGCCTTTTCGTTTTGATTTCTAACTATGTGCTGAATATTTAGATCTTTGAACATAGCTAAGAGCTCTTTTGCCCTTTTGAAATATGGCAACAATTCTTGTTTCTTTACCATGTAGGTCCCCATCAGTTGATTAATCACTAATTGTGAGTCCCCATAAACAGAGAGCGTATCGAGCCCCATGTTTATTGCTATTTCAAGCCCAATGATAAGAGCTTCATATTCGGCTGAATTATTTGACACCACCGAAGTTAGGGTAAATGAGTACGGAATCACCCCTTCATTAGGTGTAATGAAAACGACTCCGGCACCTGACCCAGATTGCCGGCAAGCGCCATCAAAGTACACTTGCCATGTTGATTTTGTAATGGTCCTGACGAATACATCCTCATCTGGCAAGTCATCATCCATAGGAAAATCATCTGGGATCGGATGTGCCGCAAGGAAGTTAGCCAAAGCTTGGCCTTTTACGGCCTTTTGCGGTATATATGTGATGTCAAATTGTGACAAAAGCATCGCCCATTTAGCTAATCTCACTGAGAGTACCATTTTACTTAAGATATATCTGAGTGGGTCTGCTTTTGAGACTAAATGTACAGTGTGTTCTAACATGTAGTGTCGCAATTTTTATGCAGCGAACACCAGTGCGAGACATATTTTTTCCATGTCTGGATAGTTGCACTCGGCCCCTACCAAGGTGCGGCTAAGATAATACAGGGACGTTTCCTTTCCTGCATCATTATTTTGTGCCAGGAGTGCACCTAATGAAGTACGCATTGCAGCAGTATAGAGAATTAATGGTTGGTCTTTAATCGGTGAGCCTAAAATAGGAGGATTTATCAAATATTTCTTAATTTCTAGGAATGTGTTTCGGCATGCTTGATCCCATTCAAAAGGGACTCCTTTCTTCATAAGTCGCGAGAAAGGTTTGCATCTCCCAGATAAATTTGAGATAAACCTCCTAATATATGCTAGGTGGCCTTGGAAACTCTTCAGTTCACGTAAGTTAGTGGGTGGTGGCATCTTAACAATCGCCTTGATTTTACTTGGGTCGATCTGAATACCATTTTTTGTAACCACAAAACCGAGAAATTTTCCAGAGGAAACTCCGAACGCGCACTTCATGGGGTTCATTTTTAGATTATGTTGCCTAAGACGCTCAAAAACCATTTCAAGGTGTTTCAAGTGGTCTTGTTCATGCTTTGATTTCACAACTATGTCGTCTATATAGCATTCAACAATCACATATAACAACCCGTCTAAGATGATTGTCATTGCTCGTTGATATGTCGCCTTAGCATTTTTTAATCCGAAAGGCATGACTTTATAACAATATATGCCTTTAGGTGTGCGGAATGCTGTTAACTCTTCATCTTCAGGTGTCATTTTAATTTGATTATAGCCGGAACAACCATCCATGAAAGAAAATATTTCATGCCCCATAGTAGCATCGACTAGTATTTCAGAGATGGGTATTGGGAAATCATCTTTGGGGCATGCTTTATTCATATCCCTGAAATCTACATATATGCGTGTTTGACCATTCTTCTTTTTAACGGGTACAATACTAGAGACCCATATGGGGTATTTGACTTCTCTAATGAACCCTGCGGCTATGAGTTTGTCGACCTCGGCTTCTATTTGTGGAAGTATTTCAGGCCGGTATTTTCTTTGAGCTTGCTTCACTGGTGTGGCGTCATCTCGCACAGCAAGGCGATGGACGGCCATGTTTGGGTCCAACCCAGGCATTTCTTCATAAGTCCAAGCGAATACATCTCTATTTGCACGCAGGAACTCATGATATTTTAGTTTATTTTCTTGGGACAAATGTTTGCTAATAAAAATTGGACGAGGGTCATCAGCCGTACCAATATTTATTTCTTCCAAGTCATCCACGATGCATTGGTTGCCATCCTCCATTTTTGGAGATGCTTCCGTCATTTCCGTATACTCAGTCGAAGCCATACAAACCTCATATCCTAACCCATGCTTCATTTCTTTTAAAACATGGTCTTCGTGCAGAGCTTCGAGTTGTTCTTGAGATAACACCTTTTCGAATGGTGCTAGCTGTCCCCAGCCATCACATAGGGACGGGCCAGTGGCGATGTCATAACCCATTTGCTGCATCATGTACAAGACCCTGTTATCATACAAAGAAATGGGTAAAGATTCATCATCTTTGTTAAGCATAGATATTTGTGTTATATTTTTATTTTCACTTTCACCAATGTTTGAATGACGCGGCTCTTTTTGGGATTGTTTTATTCTATATTGTACCAAAGGAGGTAAAGGCGTAGGGAAATTAGTACCTTTCATGTCATGGGATTTGTCTATGACACGAAATATTGGGTCACCCTTCTTCCTTTGGTTGCTTGGTATATACTGGTAGGTCTTTTTCTTTGACGAGGGTTCTGCGACCTCTTGTTCTACCACATTTGACTCGGGTATTTTCCAGGATTTTGGCTTTTGCACCTTATCAACAGGCTCGAAGTAGAACTTTGCATCAGCATAGAAAGATTCAGCTATTGTGAATGGCTTCTTATCAGCAAATATTCTGACTGTATCACCTGTCCGATCTATATATTTGATACACTGATGTAAAGTGGATGGCACAACTTGATTCTCATGTAACCATGGGCCTCCAAGCAATGCATTATATGATGTGGCCGCATCAATCACGTGAAACTTCACGTATGTGGATAATGTATCCAATTTTAAAACCAACGAAATGGTACCCATAGCTTCTTGCCCTGATTGGTTAAATCCATGTATAACCACGTTAGACTTGCTCAAATCTCTCTTGGAATACCCAATCTTTTTGAGTGTACGCAATGGTAGCAGATTTATAGCTGACCCACCATCTATCATTATGCGATTTATCGGCAATACATCAATTTCGCCAAACATGAGAAGAGGTCTGTTGTGCTTCTTGGGGCCTAACAACATATCCTCATCTGTCAACGTCATATTTAGGACTTCAGATTCTTCTACCTCAGTTTGAGATACTTCTACTCTGTAGTCTTCTAGAAACGTGAGTGCCGTGACAAGAGCTTTACGCATATCAGATGAAAGACACAAAGCATCATACACAGAAAGCATAGCTAGTATTTTCTTCAAATGTGCGATTACATCATACTTGACTGGCACCCTACAAGCAGGGTCCGTCGAATCATTTGGAACTGCATCCTTGCTTTTTGGTTCCTTTCTAGGTGGGGGATGAGGGTCTGCTAATTGACGACCTGATCTAAGATGAACCTGATCAACTTCTAATGGTTCTTCGTCAGAGAAGCATAGAGACTCGCCATCATCCTCGAACACACCAATAGTGAGAGCGTTGAATTCTTCACTTCGTATTCTCTTGCGCTTCGTGGTGTGCTGATATATCTTCGGTGCGAAGCGCAGAGGAGGAGCTTCTTCCATCACTGGGGGTAGTACACGGCGTTTTGACCGCCGTGGCCCCCAACCTTGGGCTGCACCATTGCTGAAGGGAATGTAAGCCTCTCCTTTATGCTGATCTTGCGATTTGGCAAGGCCTGGAATTATCATAGGAGAACATCCATATTTGGAAATTAGTAATGCATCATCATAAGTACCCTTCATATTTGAAGACGCAGAACTCACCGCATCATCCTGGAGGGTGGCGACATTTGCTGAAGCCTTTTTCTTTCCCTTTGTCATGCTTTTGAGGAGATCCGCATCAATAGTCCCCTCATCGATCATTTTCTGGATGATATTCTTCACAACAAAGCAATCTTTGAGTGTATGGCCCAAAATGCGATGGTAGTGACAGAAATTTGGGTCATTAAATTTTGAAGCTTCTTCTGGCCTTTTGGGCCTAGGAAGTTCTATTAGACTCAACTCCTTTAAACCAGTGAAAAGGTCATCGATTTCTTCTACATGAAAAGAATACTCCCTGTTTTGCCGTTCGCTAAGAGTTGGCCTCCTACCAACCTGTGCATCTGGCTGCCCTTGATTCCCTATAGGTGATCTTCTGGGCTGAAACTGAGGTTTTACCGCCGTTGTCTCCATGGCTTGTGCAGACTTGGGTTTCATCGGCAACTTTTCACGCTGACCACCTTTGTCTGTAGGCTTGTTGAATGTCGTTTTTGTTCGACGAGCGACAAGCTGCATAAAATTTTCTATATCCGTGGATTTTGAAGCTAACTCTTCAAATGTGAGGGGTCTCACTCCTTGTAACTGGACAGCCACTTCCGAGCGGAGATTGTTCATGCACATACGCACTGCTTCTGGCTCAGTGATTGGCTGTGGGCAATAAAGACTTAGGTTTCTCCATCTATTTATGAAATCAGCCGCCCTCTCGTTGAACCCTTGTTCAATTTGGGTCAACTCAGTTATGCCCACCGTCCTCTGCGTTCTATAAAACCGCTCGAGGAATGAGTTTTGCATTTGTTCCCACGTTTTTATAGAGCTTGGAGGTAGCTTGCTGTACCAGGTGAAGGCAGGCCTAGACAATGTCTGTACAAACTGCCTAAGGAGAAGTGCTCCGTTGTTAGTTGTATCCTGACAAGCAGCAAGGAAGTGTGCTATGTGCTCATGGGGAGATCCACTCCCGTTGAACTTACTAAACTGTGGCTGCCTGTAATTTGTCGGGAAAGGAACTAAATCCACATCAGGTGGGTACGGCTTAACATACCCTGGCCTCATCGAGTACTGAGTTTGCATCAACTGCGACTGTACCCCTTCAGCGATCATTCTTTGGATCGCCTCAAGGTTAAGCCCTGCTCCTCCATGTTGGCTGCTAGCACTTGCGCCACCATCCCCTTCATTTCCTTTATTCTGGTTATTGCTCATCTGAATTCGAAGGGCTGCGAGCTCATCTTCCTTTTGCTGAAGTGTTGCCGTAAGGTTGGCCAATTGCTCTTCAACCGAACAAGTTTCATTCGTGGCTAGGACTTGTTTTGTATGCTCTGCACCATGGTGGAGTTCTATCTCATTTTCAGAAGGACAAGGGGTACTGTCCGATAGGGGATTATAAGACCCACCACAGCTAGACCCAAGATCTTCATGATCTAAACCTTTTTGGCTTCGTGTCTTACGACGAGGACCTTCTATGACAGTTTTGCGTGCCTTCTTCCTCTTGAAATGTGTTGATGTGGAGGATGTTTCGCTGGTCTTGTCCGACGCCGCCCTGACACCAATTGGCATTGCTTGGAACACTTCGAATGATTTATTCTTGGTCTGCTTACGAGAGGGCCATGGAGACAAGCTCGTGGCCACCTCATTTGATGGATTTGATAGCCACTTGTTCACTTTACCCCGACTGTCCTCATCTGATGGAGCGTGTTCTTCCCCTTGGACTCTGCTTGACCCAGACCTGGCCCGTACTGCCCTTTCTCTTTCTTTGTACGCCGCCCTTCTTGAACGGACACGAGCAGCTTGGTTCACATATTCTTGATGTTCAGGATATTGCTGAATGAATTCTTGGTACTCGGGTCGTTGGGCCAGGGCCTCCGCCAGTCGCATGATGGCGCCACCCTCATCGTTTTGTGATGTGGATGCACCGGGGAGCTGTGACCTTATTGCTTGACATATGCATTTAACAACATATGAGTCATCTGGATCCTGAACTTGGATCTTTGGACGAGTGTTTTTCCATCTCCCCTTGACAGACTTGCTCACATGAGAACGGTGTCGGCTCGCCGCATCTTGACCTACGGCAGCTGGAAGATCAATCCAAGATCGACGGACATTTCTCTGTCGCCGTTGATGCCGCACTGGATCAAACGAACCTTCAAAGGACTCTCGTAAGATGGGTGCTTCTTCACACAGAGGAACTAACGGTGCAGATGTTGGATCTACGTGGCCTGTTTTGAGGTCACTAGATGTAAGGCACACTCCCTTCCATTCCAGGGAACGTTTTTGCATAATTCCCAAGCGTTCCTCACTATGTTTATGGGCCAGTGAGGGGACAAACTCAGGAGCATCGGCTCGAAGTATATTCCGAGCGTTGGTGGGCCTTCCTGTTGAAGACGACGCTGACGGCAATATGACCGCAACGCCACCTCTTTTCCCAGGTAGTTTGGAGTTGGGTGTCTCCACCATCTTCTCTTTTCCCTTGTAAACAAGTGGCGGAAACTCGGATTTCTCAAACACCACTTTCTTTCCCTTGTCCTTGGACTGCTGGCGGATGGATGGCCCTGCTTCAACAATCTTTCCTTTCATTACTGACACTGGAGCATGAGTAACCACTCTTGCAGAACTCTGAGCAACCCTCTTTCTAGCAGCCCTCATTTTCCTCTTTGCAGACTTTGACAAAACAGGTGTGAACCCCTCCATTGGTGGAGAAGTGACCTCTTCTTGATCTGGTACAACTGGAGATGCAGCAGTAGTCTTCCAACTTTCACTTAGTGAGGTCACAATAGGACCAATTGGCACATCAAGCCAAAGGTCAACGAAGCGAAGGGTCACAAACTGCTGCACTTGGCCCTCCATACCTTCAAAACAAAGAAAACCATATATTAGTTTTCTCTGACTTTTTTTTGTATATGGTACATAATGTTTTATGCTTTATGTACTATGGGAATTCATATGTTGCAATCCAATGTTGGAATTCAAAGATGAGGGGAGAAATATGTCCCACTGGGCGTGCCAGAATCTGATGACGGGAAAATGGCGGGCGTGAGAACACGCGTCCACGTCATTGATACAGAGTGAATTTTAAATGCATAAAATAAAAATAGAATCAAACATTGCAGGTACTTTATTTCCAGAATTCTTACATTTACATAAAAATTCTGTTAATTACATCTTCGAAGAGAAAACCCCTGATTAAGAATTCCAACTATCCTATTACATAGAATTGCAACACATGACTACTACAGAATGATAAAGAAAAGTCGCTCCTCCTCGCTGTCGTTGACGCCGGTGTGCTCGAGGGAGCATCCTCGATCTTCTTCAAGTTATCATGTGTCTTGTTCATTTATATTTTTACCCTTGTACTATTATGAGTAGTACGTAGAGTACGAGTGCAATGTGTGTTTTTTGCATCGGACACCTAATTTGTGTAGTCGACTTAACCAACATATGCTAGTATGACCATGCGGCTATCTTAATCAACTTTCAGGTCATTTCATTTTAACGAGTGATAAGTCGACTAGCAGAGTATCCACTTAATACATGCATGCTACATCTTTTATTGATGCATATATGACCATGCATGAGATGATGATTTACTCCATGTTAGCCTATGCGCATGCATGGAAATTTAAGAAAAAAGGAGGGTTCCAATATCAGAACCATCCAATATGTTATCTTGTTTGATTTGATATGTTTGATGATAGCATCTACTAAAGCGAGCTAGATGCAATATCCTTTATTTTTTTTATGGGTTACATGTATATACTCTAACCATCAGTGGGCAGTATATACGTGTTGCATAGAGTCTGTACGCTCTAGATTTCATATTTTAGATATGTAGGATTATACTTTTAACTTAACCTACACGCATTCATTTCTTTTTATGGGCATGCTATATTTTAGTGCAAAATGAGACAACTAACACTTTTATTACCTCATGTTTACCCGTTAGATTTCACTTAGCATATTCTATATGCATTAGAGTATGCTCATTTCATCATCTATATGACAGATGTATATGCCATTTGTACCTTCCTATTTGTATTACTACTGACGTGGCATAGCATGTATGTCCGCAGTGTAACCAACAAGAAGCCTCAAATATAATTTAGCAAGCACCCGATTTATACATTTTTATGCACTAGGTATAGAGGTACATGCACAATTTACATTGTCTTATTTTGTGCAACTCAAACAAATGAAGAGTGCATTTTGTAGGCACATATTTATTCTATGATTTTATGTAGATGATCATCTAGGGTTTGGGTATGTTTCATATTTGTTTTTCCCCAAGCTTTACCTTTGCGTCACTCTCATCTATGATGGAAGGGAAAATATATCCTCCTTAGTTTTGGTTCGCCATGATCGACCAAGGAGTGAAATTTATCCTCTTTGACATAATCGCACTTTGGCTTGTATCACGATGATCAACCAAGGCAAAAAAATTACAAGAAGAAATTATATGGTGTATGCTCCTTGATTTGTATCACAATGATCCGCCAACGAGTATTTTTGTTGTTGTTAAACATATTCGCACTTTGGCCTGTATCATGATGATCAACCAAGGGGAAATGTCAAGATGGGGCTATATGGAGAATGCTCCTTGGTTTGTATCACAATGATCAACCCAAGGACAAATTTTCTTCTCTTAAATATAAGTGCTCTTTGGCTCGTATCACGATGATCAGCCAAGGCAAAATATCAAGGTGAAGATATATGGAGAATACTCCTTGGCTTGTGTCACAATGACCAACCAAGGGCAAATTTTCCTCTCCTAAACATATTCGCACTTTGGCTTGTATCATGATGATCAGGCAAGGAAAAAATGTCGAGATGAAAATACGTGAGATATGTTCCTTGGTTCGTATCGCGATGATCAACCAAGAACAAATTTTCCTTTCCCGAACATAATTGCACTTTGGCTCGTATCGCGATGATCAGCCAAGGCAAGATGTCAAGATGAGGACACATGGGCATGCTCCTTGGTTTGTATCACAATGATCAACCAAGGAGAAAGATGAACATGATGAGAGATATAGGGAGGAGCAAGAAGATTAGAGGAGAATCATGATGCCCACCTTGTCTACCTTTCTCAGGCTTTTGACCGGACGACGGCCTTGCAGCAGCAGCAGCAGCGTGAGGCCAGAGATCAAGAATATGAGCAGGGAAAGTAGCAGCAGAGCAGCAGCGGCCGGCCGGGGGAAAAGAGAGCAGCAGTGTGCGGCAGCGCAGCGGAGCGATCAAGAAAAAAAGAGCAGCGGTGTGCGGCAGCGCAGCGGAGCGATCAGGAAAAAGAGAGCGCCAAGAGCAGTCCCTTCGGAGGTATTTATAGGAGGGAGCAACGGAGGGATGCGCCCACGTTCTCTAGTTCGTGGGTGAGATCGTGTGAGCGTGGGGCTGCCTCCTTTTTTGTTTATTTGTTTAATCACTAATTTCTCCAACTGTGTGGTTTGGCTAGCAAGTTACGTACGTGGTTAGCTCATGTGGGCTAAACCCCTTCTTTTACTAATTAACCTATGGGCCTTGGCGTCATCCAGCATATTTTATTGGGCTAGGCTTAATCAACTATTAATGTGACATTGAGGATTATTTTCTTAGTGTGACATGCCGTATATAAATACATGGAAAATGTATTTTTTATGTGGCGTTATATCCCTCATACCCATATTTCATTAGGAATGACGTGCGTCTCTTTTCCTATGTCGCCGTGATATTTTATTAGCGGCGATGAAATAATGCCCATGTATATTGCATGGTTTAATATTTGGGAAATAAGCGTCGCCCGCGATGATTTTATGTTGACATTTCACGCGGTCTAATATGTGAAGATATTAGCGCCGTCTATAATCTTGCGTCTCATGGTTATTATTTCATCGAGAATAAAACCTTTTATGGAGATTTTATTCATTTTACCAAGTTTGTGAATACCCGATATTTTCATATTCTAAGCCAATGTAAGTGCTCAACAATTATATATTGATATTTGGCTCATTCCTTTATTTCTGCGCCTGCTATTTTCTAGTAAGCAGTCAAAGTTAAACAAAGTCATTTGCTCTTCCCATTGGGTGATTCATCATTTTTGCCACTCGGATTAATTTATATTTTTATAATAGCTATTGCACCATACTTTACTTTGGCGAAATTCCGTGTCAACAGATGCCCCTCAAGTTTTGGAAGGGAATATTTCTCTGATTCACTTTTAGAACTTGAAAATATATGTAGACGAAAATATATGTAGACATATTCCGTTTCATATATATATCGCGAACGTTTTTCTTAGTGTGGGCGACACACTTATTTTGTTAAAATATCCAGCTAGATATTTATCTAGCCCTGCCTTTTGAAAGTTTGTTAGTCCCTTCGTTGGATAAGGACTCAATCTTCAAAATTTGTTACAAGACGCTGGCCTTCCGCCATGTAGTTGTAGTTGCGTCCGGCCGGAGCACATACCTTTCCTTATATATATCTTCTTCCTATCGTCTGGCATGGGGACTCTATTTACCTCACGCATAACCCAAAGTCCAGATCTTTCTTATGATTGACCTGCTATTCTTTGGACTACTGGGTACGCAATGATGTGCACTCATTAACTATCTTTTTCTCATCATTCTTTCGGATGATTCTCATCTCTAACTCCCTTCCTTTCTTTGTATGAAAAAGATTAGCATCTGCCGCTGAAGCACAGATCTTACGTTGGTAAGTTTGTACTTAGTTCATTCAGATAGACATCTACGTGCATGATTTACGTCTTCTGATTGCCCCTTAATTTTTGTTCCTTCAATATTGCAGGAAGGTTTAGGTACAATCTGGCAAAACAACTATATTTTAGTTTCGGGCGTATACCTGCTCTCTCTTTAGGTACTATACCTACTGTCTTTTTTTTTCTTTTTATACACATACCAGCATCAGAGATTGGATGAATAATTTATAGATGAACCCATGCACGTAACCTCCTTTAGGCCATGAACGCCTGTGCATCTTGTCCCGTATATATGCGGAAATTTGGTCTCGCAATGACGTGCCGGCAAGTTATATACGAACTTGGTCCGACGTACAATTGTAGAGATCAATATTTTTTTATACTTAAAATTCTCGTTTTAAAGATCAAATGTATACCTTTCTCACAATTGGCGTGCCGGCAAGTTGATATGAACTTGGCCCGACGTACAAATTGTGAGATATGTCATAGAATCAACGAAACTCCCCTTTATTCATGCGGCAATTATCAACTCTTTCCAAGTTTATATAAGATGCTCGTTTAAAGATCACACGTATATCTTTTTCACAGTTGGCGTGCCGGCAAGTTTATATGAACTTGGCCCGACTTACAAACTGTGAGATCAATGTTTTATTTATTTATTTATTTATTTAAAAGATAGTCGTTTAAAGATGCAAACTTATATCTTCTTCACAGTTGGCGTGCCGACAAGTTTATGTGAACTTGGTCCGACGTACAAACTGTAGAGCTCATTTTTAAGCTACACACATATATCTTTCTCGCAATTGACGTGCCGGCAAGTTTATATGGACTTGGTCCGACGTACAAACTGCGAGATCAATGAAGCCCCCCTTTATTTGATGCAAGAATTATCAACTCTTTCAAAGTTTTGCATATATAAACTTTTTTTTCAAAGTTTTGCATCTATCAACCCTTTCAAAGTTGACATTCCAGAAATCCTAGATTGGGCTTTATGCATGTATCTCTCTTTTTTTGGAGGATAATTAATTTTGCTGATATTTGACCTTTGCATAATTTTTTTAGCACTAACAATCATCATCCTTTTTTTGTAGAGTGCAAATCCTTTCTTCTTCATCAAGGGCTGGCTTCGCTCGGGCTATCGCCTCCGTGGTAAAATTTCCATTCGTTTACCATGGTTCATTTATTTTGTTGTTTTGAACACAACTTGTACCTGTACCGACACACGTATATTCTTTTGTATAGAGATGGCGCAGAAATCGCGCACGGTTCCCTCACATTGACTATCCCTTGTCGAGCTAGCCAAGCAACAGAAACTATATGAACCTAGCTCCGATGACCAAGACTGCCCCATAGTTAAAGCTATAAGTATACCAAAGGGTGAACTCGACAACGGTCCTCGCGGTTGGCGAGCGAGACAGTCCAAACTAGCTTATTCATATTACCCATTGGCGGCTTCACCGCGAACTGATACAGCTTTATGTCTGGGTACTAGGATGGTATCCAAAGGTCTGACTTGGGAACGTCATGATATTGAGTATGTGCCACGTCCTTCAGGCTATAATGAATGGGGGGCAAACATTTTACGAAATCATTCTTTTTCCCTAAAAGGGCTTGGTGAAGGTTCAGATTACCTTTGTGGAGCTATTTACTGCTCTTTGGGTGATTATTCTATTTCACCTGCCTTGCTAAGATCTCTGTTAGAAAAATGGAATCCAAAAACCAACACGTTCCTATTCTCATGTGGTGAACGTACTATTACACTCCTTGATATGTATCAAATGGCTGGTCTTCCTCTAGATGGAGACTTATATGAAGAATTTATCCCACCAGAACATGCACTAGACCCCTCCCTTTGCCAATTCCCTGACTTCTTACCGGACCTATTATCCGCACATGATCAGCTTGCCAAGATCAATGGCGGCCACGTGACTTTCCAGGTCTGGTGTGACTATTTTCACAACCGGCGAGACCATTTCGTTCCTTTCGCGTCTCTTCGTGAGGTCCGCTTGTATGTCGCGGCGTACATTGCTGTTTGGTTGTGCTACTTTGTTGTCATTGGCGCGGGAGCCTACATTCGCGCTGGCGTCCTTGTGATGGCGTCCTGGATCGCTCTAGGGCGTCGAATTTCATTAGCTCCACCAGCACTTTGTTCTATCTATTTTTTCGCTTCGTCGCATCAGCACCCATCCTGTAGGACCCTGCTACCGGATTAGGGGATGGCCCGTCCATTTCATTATCGGCTGGATGGGGGTTTATCTGAAGAATGTATTTGGTAAACGAGCAAAAGTGAGCAAATTTCCAACTCCTAAGCTTTGTCCAGGGAAATTATCTATGGTGGGGACTATGTTTAGGATTCCACACGATTTTAGCCCTGAAAAGGCGCACGATTTCTTCGAGAAACACAAGAGTATTGTGTGGTACCCCTCAAATTTCTCTGACTTGGCTAGCACTCGTTGGCTGCAAAAAGCATTCACCATTTCCATCCATCGAGGGATGCTACCGTGGAGAAGGTCCGATTATGATGACGACTTGTGCATTGTTGAGCCGTATCATCCCGACCGGGTGGCTCGACAATTCAAATTGGATCAGCAAATACCATATACTCCATTGCACAGTTTATATATAATAGATGACATTAGTGTTGCTTATCCACACTGGTGGCATTTATTGCACTCGAATCTGAAACAGCCTCACTATATTCCCAACAAAGATTTTATGGGCAATTCCTCAGTGGCATGGACAAACTGGTGGACCATTTTCACCCAACCTTTAACCAGCGTTCTAGGCCAGCTTCGTCAAGGTAACATGCACGGGCGAGATTCCTATGAAGAAAGGCTTGCCAAATATGTGAATAATGGGAAGAAACATATTTTTTTCTCGCAAGATTTTGGAAGGGGATCTTGTCGTAGTAAAGAGGGTGTCTGCTGAACGGCAAGAGGAATATCTTGCAGCTATTGGGGCGAGAGAAATGCCGGCAGTGAATCACTGGAGGGACATCTTAAGAGGTTACCACTTGGATAACAATGCCCCGCCACCTTGGTTGCAACAGGTAATATATATACGTATACCTTTTTTTTACTATTATGCGCCAACACCACTATTTACTAACTGATATTATTTTTGCTATTTTTTAGAAGCGGAAAAATAATCCAAATGATGTTGCTGCAAGTTCCTCTTCCAATCCCCGGCCACTTATAAGCGTGACAGTATCAGGCACACGTTTAAATGCAAGGAAGGAGGGTACTGACATTTTGGTTGATAGGAACTCAGAGGAACCTAGTCCAAATGCAACAATCTCTTCCGGTGGGGAGGAAAGACCTGCTGTAAAAAGGAAGATTGAAATTTCTCTTGGAGAAAGCCCATGTAATCTTGACGAGTTGGTTGATTTTATGCATGAACTTGATGATACAGGGACTGATGATAATGTCATAGGTTCTGATCTATCGTTTGAGGATTTTGATATATCAGAACCCTCTCTTAATCTTCCAACTCCCCCTACATATCTATACTCAGGCGTGGCCTCGCAGGCTGATATTTCAAACATTTCGCCTATCTCTACGCACGGTAGCTTTATTCGTCCTTTGTATATTTTTCTATTTATTAACTTCATTGCAATATCATTTATCTTGCCCCTCCTTCTTATCACCAGGTGATACGGAAGGAGCTTCTAATCTCGTCAGTGGCGAGGGAATAATGACACAGATTTCAGCGCCATCCATGGATATTTCCGCTATTACCAAGCCAGTTCTGGATGCTATCGATTTGTTGCTGCAGAATGCTTTTGAAGCTTTAGATGCCCCTACATTAACAGATTCTCAGCGCCATGAGATTTTCCAGGCAGTTCGGTCGATGCTCCCGGTTGGTGATATTGTTCCTCAAATTGCCCCTGTCCGCGCGGCTTGGGAAAAATTTGTCTCGATCTCAGATACAGTGCAAGAAGCCCGCAGAACCATTGAGGGTCAGTCAAAGCAAAAGTCTGAATTTGTTACTGCAGCAGAGAGGAGGGCTGAATCCATTGAAGCGTCTCTGAAAACTTCAGTGGAAGAGATGTCATCCATGCTGGAGAAACAAGCTGAGAAGAAGGAACGTGTGGAGGCCCTCTTCGCTCAACTACAAGAAGCTACCGTTGAGTTGTGTACAGCTGAAGAAAGGGTCAAGCAACTGGAGTCAGACCGTTCCGCCAAGCAAGCTGAAGCCAAGAAGTTGCATGAAGATTTGCTCGAAGCTAATGTGAAAGCTTCCGAGGAATTGGAGGCTCTTAAAGGGAAGACATCGACGCTGGAGGACGAAGCCAAGTCTATTATTAGAAGTCTGAAGGAGTGGCGCTCCATGTCCAATTGAGTTTCTTTGTTCTTAATAAATCAGACATGTTGTCTATTTACATTTTTTACTCAGACTTGCATAAGGCGGCCAATCGGCAAACCCATTTTCTTGGGTCTTCTCGCATGCCAGTAGCACCATTCGTGTATGTTTGCATGGGATCTATTCATGTGTACTGATGGACTATGCAATGTTATTCGTATAGCCCTGCTTTCTGTGTGGAATGGATACTCTGTGCTAATTGCATGAACTAGCTTGGGTAACCCCTTTATTTATTTACATTTTTTT
>NC_041386.1:620914371-620932504 GCF_002162155.2 Triticum dicoccoides
TTTTATGTGCCCCAGTTTAGACTCGTGAGGGTATGGAGTGTATTTTTTTTATGTGCCCCAGTTTAGACTCGTGAGGGTATGGAGTGTATTTTTTTATGTGCCCCAGTTTAGATTCGTGAGGATATGGAGTGTATTTTTTTATGTGCCCCAGTTTAGACTCGTGAGGGTATAGAGTGTATTTTTTTTATGTATAGTAACGCTTAAGGAATTTCCCATTTACCGGTGCCGGCGAGTATTTCCCGTCTGGTGATACGATTCTATACACGCCGCTAGAATAAACCTCTTTTATGACGAAGGGACCTTTCCATTTTGGTTCAAATTTTCCTTTCATCCGTCGCGTGATATTCATGGGACGAATGACAGCCAGAACTAAATCTCCTTGTTTGAACGACCTTTGTTTGACTCGTTTGTCGAATGCTCGCGACATCCTAGCTTGATATGCCTCAAGATTTTGCAGAGCTTGAAGTCATCTACCTTCTAGTCTCTCTAATTCATCGAGACGTAATTGTACTTATTTTCCTTCTGACAAATTTTCATGTGTAGCGACTCTCAATGACGTGATCTGTACCTCCAAAGGTAGAACGACTTCTCCTCCAAATACTAAGGAATAAGGTGTCATTCCTGTCAGCGTGCGTGTTGTGGTTCTGTAAGCCCACAAGGCTTTGAGAAGCTTTTCATGCCAGTCACGCTTATTTTTTGATACAACTTTCTTTAGCAACTTGCAGAGGGTTTTGTTCAAAGCTTCTGCTTGTCCATTGGCGGCTGGATTATATGCCTTGGAATAATGATGGTCTATCTTAAACTTGGAGCATAACTTATCCACTTGTTTGTTTTTAAAAGGAGTTCCATTATCAGACATGATCCGGGAAGGGACGCCAAAACGATATATGAGTTGTGTTCTTATAAAATGTTCTACATTCTCCGCTTTGTCTTCCTTTAGTGGTGTAAGTTCAGCCCACTTGGTGAAATAGTCTGTTGCTGCTAAAATGAATTTGTGACCTTTGGACGATGGTGGATGAATTGGCCCAACTATATCCATTCCCCACATTTCAAAAGGCCAAGACATATTTGTCGCATGGAGTGGTTCGTGCGGCTGATGTATAAAGTCAGCATGCACTTGGCATTCATGGCATTTCTTTGCAAATTAAGTTGCATCTTCAAACATTGTAGGCCAGTAGTAGCCTAGACGCCTTAATTGGTAGTGCAATTTAGGACCTGATTGGTGTGAGCCACATATTCCAGCATGCACCTCGTTTAAGGCCTCCATAATTTCATTTCCAGCAAGGCAGCGCAATAATATGCACTCATGGGAACGCCTATAGAGTATGTCATTGATGCATGTGTAATGGATTGATCTTTTTCGGATTCTAGATCTTTCGCTAGTATCAAGAGGTAGGTATCCATGAAGTAGATATTCGAGGAATGGTGCTCGCCAATCCCCTACCTCAATTTCACATATATCAGCTGTCATTGCAGAAGATATTACCGTTTCTTCTTCTTCTTCAACAAATATTGGAAATAAACTTCGTTCCTCTATGTGTACGTCCATCATTTCATGTGAGTCTAGTGACATACTTGCAGCTAAACCGGCTAAGGCGTCAGCCTTTTCGTTTTGATTTCTAACTATGTGCTGAATATTTAGATCTTTGAACATAGCTAAGAGCTCTTTTGCCCTTTTGAAATATGGCAACAATTCTTGTTTCTTTACCATGTAGGTCCCCATCAGTTGATTAATCACTAATTGTGAGTCCCCATAAACAGAGAGCGTATCGAGCCCCATGTTTATTGCTATTTCAAGCCCAATGATAAGAGCTTCATATTCGGCTGAATTATTTGACACCGCCGAAGTTAGGGTAAATGAGTACGGAATCACCCCTTCATTAGGTGTAATGAAAATGACTCCGGCACCTGACCCAGATTGCCGGCAAGCGCCATCAAAGTACATTTGCCATGTTGATTTTGTAATGGTCGTGACGAATACATCCTCATCTGGCAAGTCATCATCTATAGGAAAATCATCTGGGATCGGATGTGCCGCAAGGAAGTTAGCCAAAGCTTGGCCTTTTACGGCCTTTTGCGGTATATATGTGATGTCAAATTGTGACAAAAGCATCGCCCATTTAGCTAATCTCCCTGAGAGTACCATTTTACTTAAGATATATCTGAGTGGGTCTGCTTTTGAGACTAAATGTACAGTGTGTTCTAACATGTAGTGTCGCAATTTTTATGCAGCGAACACCACTGCGAGACATATTTTTTCCATGTCTGGATAGTTGCACTCGGCCCCTACCAAGGTGCGGCTAAGATAATACAGGGACGTTTCCTTTCCTGTATCATTATTTTGTGCCAGGAGTGCACCTAATGAAGTAGGCATTGTAGCAGTATAGAGAATTAATGGTTGGTCTTTAATCGGTGAGCCTAAAACAGGAGGATTTATCAAATATTTCTTAATTTCTAGGAATGTGTTTCGGCATGCTTGATCCCATTCAAAAGGGACTCCTTTCTTCATAAGTCGCGAGAAAGGTTTGCATCTCCCAGATAAATTTGAGATAAACCTCCTAATATATGCTAGGTGGCCTTGGAAACTCTTCAGTTCACGTAAGTTAGTGGGTGGTAGCATCTTAACAATCGCCTTGATTTTACTTGGGTCGATCTCAATACCATTTTTTGTAACCACAAAACCGAGAAATTTTCCAGAGGAAACTCCGAACGCGCACTTCATGGGGTTCATTTTTAGATTATGTTGCCTAAGACGCTCAAAAACCATTTCAAGGTGTTTCAAGTGGTCTTGTTCATGCTTTGATTTCACAACTATGTCGTCTATATAGCATTCAACAATCACATATAACAACCCGTCTAAGATGATTGTCATTGCTCGTTGATATGTCGCCTTAGCATTTTTTAATCCGAAAGGCATGACTTTATAACAATATATGCCTTTAGGTGTGCGGAATGTTGTTAACTCTTCATCTTCAGGTGCCATTTTAATTTGATTATAGCCGGAACAACCATCCATGAAAGAAAATATTTCATGCCTCATAGTAGCATCGACTAGTATTTCAGAGATGGGTATTGGGAAATCATCTTTGGGGCATGCTTTATTCATATCCCTGAAATCTACATATATGCGTGTTTGACCATTCTTCTTTTTAACGGGTACAATACTAGAGACCCATATGGGGTATTTGACTTCTCTAATGAACCCTGCGGCTATGAGTTTGTCGACCTCGGCTTCTATTTGTGGAAGTATTTCAGGCCGGTATTTTCTTTGAGCTTGCTTCACTGGTGTGGCGTCATCTCGCACAGCAAGGCGATGGACGGCCATGTTTGGGTCCAACCCAGGCATTTCTTCATAAGTCCAAGCGAATACATCTCTATTTGCACGCAGGAACTCATGATATTTTAGTTTATTTTCTTGGGACAAATGTTTGCTAATAAAAATTGGACGAGGGTCATCAGCCGTACCAATATTTATTTCTTCCAAGTCATCCACGGTGCATTGGTTGCCATCCTCCATTTTTGGAGATGCTTCCGTCATTTCCGTATACTCAGTCGAAGCCATACAAACCTCATATCCTAACCCATGCTTCATTTCTTTTAAAACATGGTCTTCGTGCAGAGCTTCGAGTTGTTCTTGAGATAACACCTTTTCGAATGGTGCTAGCTGTCCCCAGCCATCACATAGGGACGGGCCAGTGGCGATGTCATAACCCATTTGCTGCATCATGTACAAGACCCTGTTATCATACAAAGAAATGGATAAAGATTCATCATCTTTGTTAAGCATAGATATTTGTGTTATATTTTTATTTTCACTTTCACCAATGTTTGAATGACGCGGCTCTTTTTGGGATTGTTTTATTCTATATTGTACCAAAGGAGGTAAAGGCGTAGGGAAATTAGTACCTTTCATGTCATGGGATTTGTCTATGACACGAAATATTGGGTCACCCTTCTTCCTTTGGTTGCTTGGTATATACTGGTAGGTCTTTTTCTTTGACGAGGGTTCTGCGACCTCTTGTTCTACCACATTTGACTCGGGTATTTTCCAGGATTTTGGCTTTTGCACCTTATCAACAGGCTCGAAGTAGAACTTTGCATCAGCATAGAAAGATTCAGCTATTGTGAATGGCTTCTTATCAGCAAATATTCTGACTGTATCACCTGTCCGATCTATATATTTGATACACTGATGTAAAGTGGATGGCACAACTTGATTCTCATGTAACCATGGGCCTCCAAGCAATGCATTATATGATGTGGCCGCATCAATCACGTGAAACTTCACGTATGTGGATAATGTATCCAATTTTAAAACCAACGAAATGGTACCCATAGCTTCTTGCCCTGATTGGTTAAATCCATGTATAACCACGTTAGACTTGCTCAAATCTCTCTTGGAATACCCAATCTTTTTGAGTGTACGCAATGGTAGCAGATTTATAGCTGATCCACCATCTATCATTATGCGATTTATCGGCAATACATCAATTTCGCCAAACATGAGAAGAGGTCTGTTGTGCTTCTTGGGGCCTAACAACATATCCTCATCTGTGAACGTCATATTTAGGACTTCAGATTCTTCTACCTCAGTTTGAGATACTTCTACTCTGTAGTCTTCTAGAAACGTGAGTGCCGTGACAAGAGCTTTACGCATATCAGATGAAAGACACAAAGCATCATACACAGAAAGCATAGCTAGTATTTTCTTCAAATGTGCGATTACATCATACTTGACTGGCACCCTACAAGCAGGGTCCGTCGAATCATTTGGAACTGCATCCTTGCTTTTTGGTTCCTTTCTAGGTGGGGGATGAGGGTCTGCTAATTGACGACCTGATCTAAGATGAACCTGATCAACTTCTAATGGTTCTTCGTCAGAGAAGCATAGAGACTCGCCATCATCCTCGAACACACCAATAGTGAGAGCGTTGAATTCTTCACTTCGTATTCTCTTGCGCTTCGTGGTGTGCTGATATATCTTCGGTGCGAAGCGCAGAGGAGGAGCTTCTTCCATCACTGGGGGTAGTACACGGCGTTTTGACCGCCGTGGCCCCCAACCTTGGGCTGCACCATTGCTGAAGGGAATGTAAGCCTCTCCTTTATGCTGATCTTGCGATTTGGCAAGGCCTGGAATTATCATAGGAGAACATCCATATTTGGAAATTAGTAATGCATCATCATAAGTACCCTTCATATTTGAAGACGCAGAACTCACCGCATCATCCTGGAGGGTGGCGACATTTGCTGAAGCCTTTTTCTTTCCCTTTGTCATGCTTTTGAGGAGATCCGCATCAATAGTCCCCTCATCGATCATTTTCTGGATGATATTCTTCACAACAAAGCAATCTTTGAGTGTATGGCCCAAAATGCGATGGTAGTGACAGAATTTTGGGTCATTAAATTTTGAAGCTTCTTCTGGCCTTTTGGGCCTAGGAAGTTCTATTAGACTCAACTCCTTTAAACCAGTGAAAAGGTCATCGATTTCTTCTACATGAAAAGAATACTCCCTGTTTTGCCGTTCGCTAAGAGTTGGCCTCCTACCAACCTGTGCATCTGGCTGCCCTTGATTCCCTATAGGTGATCTTCTGGGCTGAAACTGAGGTTTTACCGCCGTTGTCTCCATGGCTTGTGCAGACTTGGGTTTCATCGGCAACTTTTCACGCTGACCACCTTTGTCTGTAGGCTTGTTGAATGTCGTTTTTGTTCGACGAGCGACAAGCTGCATAAAATTTTCTATATCCGTGGATTTTGAAGCTAACTCTTCAAATGTGAGGGGTCTCACTCCTTGTAACTGGACAGCCACTTCCGAGCGGAGATTGTTCATGCACATACGCACTGCTTCTGGCTCAGTGATTGGCTGTGGGCAATAAAGACTTAGGTTTCTCCATCTATTTATGAAATCAGCCGCCCTCTCGTTGAACCCTTGTTCAATTTGGGTCAACTCAGTTATGCCCACCGTCCTCTGCGTTCTATAAAACCGCTCGAGGAATGAGTTTTGCATTTGTTCCCACGTTTTTATAGAGCTTGGAGGTAGCTTGCTGTACCAGGTGAAGGCAGGCCTAGACAATGTCTGTACAAACTGCCTAAGGAGAAGTGCTCCGTTGTTAGTTGTATCCTGACAAGCAGCAAGGAAGTGTGCTATGTGCTCATGGAGATATCCACTCCCGTTGAACTTACTAAACTGTGGCTGCCTGTAATTTGTCGGGAAAGGAACTAAATCCACATCAGGTGGGTACGGCTTAACATACCCTGGCCTCATCGAGTACTGAGTTTGCATCAACTGCGACTGTACCCCTTCAGCGATCATTCTTTGGATCGCCTCAAGGTTAAGCCCTACTCCTCCATGTTGGCTGCTAGCACTTGCGCCACCATCCCCTTCATTTCCTTTATTCTGGTTATTGCTCATCTGAATTCGAAGGGCTGCGAGCTCATCTTCCTTTTGCTGAAGTGTTGCCGTAAGGTTGGCCAATTGCTCTTCAACCGAACAAGTTTCATTCGCGGCTAGGACTTGTTTTGTATGCTCTGCACCATGGTGGAGTTCTATCTCATTTTCAGAAGGACAAGGGGTACTGTCCGATAGGGGATTATAAGACCCACCACAGCTAGACCCAAGATCTTCATGATCTGAACCTTTTTGGCTTCGTGTCTTACGACGAGGACCTTCTATGACAGTTTTGCGTGCCTTCTTCCTCTTGAAATGTGTTGATGTGGAGGATGTTTCGCTGGTCTTGTCCGACGCCGCCCTGACACCAATTGGCATTGCTTGGAACACTTCGAATGATTTATTCTTGGTCTGCTTACGAGAGGGCCATGGAGACAAGCTCGTGGCCACCTCATTTGATGGATTTGATAGCCACTTGTTCACTTTACCCCGACTGTCCTCATCTGATGGAGCGTGTTCTGCCCCTTGGACTCTGCTTGACCCAGACCTGGCCCGTACTGCCCTTTCTCTTTCTTTGTACGCCGCCCTTCTTGAACGGACACGAGCAGCTTGGTTCACATATTCTTGATGTTCAGGATGTTGCTGAATGAATTCTTGGTACTCGGGTCGTTGGGCCAGGGCCTCCGCCAGTCGCATGATGGCGCCACCCTCATCGTTTTGTGATGTGGATGCACCGGGGAGCTGTGACCTTATTGCTTGACATATGCATTTAACAACATATGAGTCATCTGGATCCTGAACTTGGATCTTTGGACGAGTGTTTTTCCATCTCCCCTTGACAGACTTGCTCACATGAGAACGGTGTCGGCTCGCCGCATCTTGACCTACGGCAGCTGGAAGATCAATCCAAGATCGACGGACATTTCTCTGTCGCCGTTGATGCCGCACTGGATCAAACGAACCTTCAAAGGACTCTCGTAAGATGGGTGCTTCTTCACACAGAGGAACTAACGGTGCAGATGTTGGATCTACGTGGCCTGTTTTGAGGTCACTAGATGTAAGGCACACTCCCTTCCATTCCAGGGAACGTTTTTGCATAATTCCAAAGCGTTCCTCACTATGTTTATGGGCCAGTGAGGGGACAAACTCAGGAGCATCGGCTCGAAGTATATTCCGAGCGTTGGTGGGCCTTCCTGTTGAAGACGACGCTGACGGCAATATGACCGCAACGCCACCTCTTTTCCCAGGTAGTTTGGAGTTGGGTGTCTCCACCATCTTCTCTTTTCCCTTGTAAACAAGTGGCGGAAACTCGGATTTCTCAAACACCACTTTCTTTCCCTTGTCCTTGGACTGCTGGCGGATGGATGGCCCTGCTTCAACAATCTTTCCTTTCATTACTGACACTGGAGCATGAGTAACCACTCTTGCAGAACTCTGAGCAACCCTCTTTCTAGCAGCCCTCATTTTCCTCTTTGCAGACTTTGACAAAACAGGTGTGAACCCCTCCATTGGTGGAGAAGTGACCTCTTCTTGATCTGGTACAACTGGAGATGCAGCAGTAGTCTTCCAACTTTCACTTAGTGAGGTCACAATAGGACCAATTGGCACATCAAGCCAAAGGTCAACGAAGCGAAGGGTCACAAACTGCTGCACTTGGCCCTCCATACCTTCAAAACAAAGAAAACCATATATTAGTTTTCTCTGACTTTTTTTTGTATATGGTACATAATGTTTTATGCTTTATGTACTATGGGAATTCATATGTTGCAATCCAATGTTGGAATTCAAAGATGAGGGGAGAAATATGTCCCACTGGGCGTGCCAGAATCTGATGACGGGAAAATGGCGGGCGTGAGAACACGCGTCCACGTCATTGATACAGAGTGAATTTTAAATGCATAAAATAAAAATAGAATCAAACATTGCAGGTACTTTATTTCCAGAATTCTTACATTTACATAAAAATTCTGTTAATTACATCTTCGAAGAGAAAACCCCTGATTAAGAATTCCAACTATCCTATTACATAGAATTGCAACACATGACTACTACAGAATGATAAAGAAAAGTCGCTCCTCCTCGCTGTCGTTGACGCCGGTGTGCTCGAGGGAGCATCCTCGATCTTCTTCAAGTTATCATGTGTCTTGTTCATTTATATTTTTACCCTTGTACTATTATGAGTAGTACGTAGAGTACGAGTGCAATGTGTGTTTTTTGCATCGGACACCTAATTTGTGTAGTCGACTTAACCAACATATGCTAGTATGACCATGCGGCTATCTTAATCAACTTTCAGGTCATTTCATTTTAACGAGTGATAAGTCGACTAGCAGAGTATCCACTTAATACATGCATGCTACATCTTTTATTGATGCATATATGACCATGCATGAGATGATGATTTACTCCATGTTAGCCTATGCGCATGCATGGAAATTTAAGAAAAAAGGAGGGTTCCAATATCAGAACCATCCAATATGTTATCTTGTTTGATTTGATATGTTTGATGATAGCATCTACTAAAGCGAGCTAGATGCAATATCCTTTATTTTTTTTATGGGTTACATGTATATACTCTAACCATCAGTGGGCAGTATATACGTGTTGCATAGAGTCTGTACGCTCTAGATTTCATATTTTAGATATGTAGGATTATACTTTTAACTTAACCTACACGCATTCATTTCTTTTTATGGGCATGCTATATTTTAGTGCAAAATGAGACAACTAACACTTTTATTACCTCATGTTTACCCGTTAGATTTCACTTAGCATATTCTATATGCATTAGAGTATGCTCATTTCATCATCTATATGACAGATGTATATGCCATTTGTACCTTCCTATTTGTATTACTACTGACGTGGCATAGCATGTATGTCCGCAGTGTAACCAACAAGAAGCCTCAAATATAATTTAGCAAGCACCCGATTTATACATTTTTATGCACTAGGTATAGAGGTACATGCACAATTTACATTGTCTTATTTTGTGCAACTCAAACAAATGAAGAGTGCATTTTGTAGGCACATATTTATTCTATGATTTTATGTAGATGATCATCTAGGGTTTGGGTATGTTTCATATTTGTTTTTCCCCAAGCTTTACCTTTCCGTCACTCTCATCTATGATGGAAGGGAAAATATATCCTCCTTAGTTTTGGTTCGCCATGATCGACCAAGGAGTGAAATTTATCCTCTTTGACATAATCGCACTTTGGCTTGTATCACGATGATCAACCAGGGCAAAAAAATTACAAGAAGAAATTATATGGTGTATGCTCCTTGATTTGTATCACAATGATCCGCCAACGAGTATTTTTGTTGTTGTTAAACATATTCGCACTTTGGCCTGTATCATGATGATCAACCAAGGGGAAATGTCAAGATGGGGCTATATGGAGAATGCTCCTTGGTTTGTATCACAATGATCAACCCAAGGACAAATTTTCTTCTCTTAAATATAAGTGCTCTTTGGCTCGTATCACGATGATCAGCCAAGGCAAAATATCAAGGTGAAGATATATGGAGAATACTCCTTGGATTGTGTCACAATGACCAACCAAGGGCAAATTTTCCTCTCCTAAACATATTCGCACTTTGGCTTGTATCATGATGATCAGGCAAGGAAAAAATGTCGAGATGAAAATACGTGAGATATGTTCCTTGGTTCGTATCGCGATGATCAACCAAGAACAAATTTTCCTTTCCCGAACATAATTGCACTTTGGCTCGTATCGCGATGATCAGCCAAGGCAAGATGTCAAGATGAGGACACATGGGCATGCTCCTTGGTTTGTATCACAATGATCAACCAAGGAGAAAGATGAACATGATGAGAGATATAGGGAGGAGCAAGAAGATTAGAGGAGAATCATGATGCCCACCTTGTCTACCTTTCTCAGGCTTTTGACCGGACGACGGCCTTGCAGCAGCAGCAGCAGCGTGAGGCCAGAGATCAAGAATATGAGCAGGGAAAGTAGCAGCAGAGCAGCAGCGGCCGGCCGGGGGAAAAGAGAGCAGCAGTGTGCGGCAGCGCAGCGGAGCGATCAAGAAAAAAAGAGCAGCGGTGTGCGGCAGCGCAGCGGAGCGATCAGGAAAAAGAGAGCGCCAAGAGCAGTCCCTTCGGAGGTATTTATAGGAGGGAGCAACGGAGGGATGCGCCCACGTTCTCTAGTTCGTGGGTGAGATCGTGTGAGCGTGGGGCTGCCTCCTTTTTTGTTTATTTGTTTAATCACTAATTTCTCCAACTGTGTGGTTTGGCTAGCAAGTTACGTACGTGGTTAGCTCATGTGGGCTAAACCCCTTCTTTTACTAATTAACCTATGGGCCTTGGCGTCATCCAGCATATTTTATTGGGCTAGGCTTAATCAACTATTAATGTGACATTGAGGATTATTTTCTTAGTGTGACATGCCGTATATAAATACATGGAAAATGTATTTTTTATGTGGCGTTATATCCCTCATACCCATATTTCATTAGGAATGACGTGCGTCTCTTTTCCTATGTCGCCGTGATATTTTATTAGCGGCGATGAAATAATGCCCATGTATATTGCATGGTTTAATATTTGGGAAATAAGCGTCGCCCGCGATGATTTTATGTTGACATTTCACGCGGTCTAATATGTGAAGATATTAGCGCCGTCTATAATCTTGCGTCTCATGGTTATTATTTCATCGAGAATAAAACCTTTTATGGAGATTTTATTCATTTTACCAAGTTTGTGAATACCCGATATTTTCATATTCTAAGCCAATGTAAGTGCTCAACAATTATATATTGATATTTGGCTCATTCCTTTATTTCTGCGCCTGCTATTTTCTAGTAAGCAGTCAAAGTTAAACAAAGTCATTTGCTCTTCCCATTGGGTGATTCATCATTTTTGCCACTCGGATTAATTTATATTTTTATAATAGCTATTGCACCATACTTTACTTTGGCGAAATTCCGTGTCAACAGATGCCCCTCAAGTTTTGGAAGGGAATAATTCTCTGATTCACTTTCAGAACTTGAAAATATATGTAGACGAAAATATATGTAAACATATTCCGTTTCATATATATATCGCGAACGTTTTTCTTAGTGTGGACGACACACTTATTTTGTTAAAATATCCAGCTAGATATTTATCTAGCCCTGCCTTTTGAAAGTTTGTTAGTCCCTTCGTTGGATAAGGACTCAATCTTCAAAATTTGTTACAAGACGCTGGCCTTCCGCCATGTAGTTGTAGTTGCGTCCGGCCGGAGCACATACCTTTCCTTATATATATCTTCTTCCTATCGTCTGGCATGGGGACTCTATTTACCTCACGCATAACCCAAAGTCCAGATCTTTCTTATGATTGACCTGCTATTCTTTGGACTACTGGGTACGCAATGATGTGCACTCATTAACTGTCTTTTTCTCATCATTCTTTCGGATGATTCTCATCTCTGACTCCCTTCCTTTCTTTGTATGAAAAAGATTAGCATCTGCCGCTGAAGCACAGATCTTACGTTGGTAAGTTTGTACTTAGTTCATTCAGATAGACATCTACGTGCATGATTTACGTCTTCTGATTGCCCCTTAATTTTTGTTCCTTCAATATTGCAGGAAGGTTTAGGTACAATCTGGCAAAACAACTATATTTTAGTTTCGGGCGTATACCTGCTCTCTCTTTAGGTACTATACCTACTGTCTTTTTTTTTCTTTTTATACACATACCAGCATCAGAGATTGGATGAATAATTTATAGATGAACCCATGCACGTAACCTCCTTTAGGCCATGAACGCCTGTGCATCTTGTCCCGTATATATGCGGAAATTTGGTCTCGCAATGACGTGCCGGCAAGTTATATACGAACTTGGTCCGACGTACAATTGTAGAGATCAATATTTTTTTATACTTAAAATTCTCGTTTTAAAGATCAAATGTATACCTTTCTCACAATTGGCGTGCCGGCAAGTTGATATGAACTTGGCCCGACGTACAAATTGTGAGATATGTCATAGAATCAACGAAACTCCTCTTTATTCATGCGGCAATTATCAACTCTTTCCAAGTTTATATAAGATGCTCGTTTAAAGATCACACGTATATCTTTTTCACAGTTGGCGTGCCGGCAAGTTTATATGAACTTGGCCCGACGTATAAATTGTGAGATCAATGTTTTATTTATTTATTTATTTAAAAGATGGTCGTTTAAAGATGCAAACTTATATCTTCTTCACAGTTGGCGTGCCGGCAAGTTTATATGAACTTGGTCCGACGTACAAACTGTAGAGCTCATTTTTAAGCTACACACATATATCTTTCTCGTAATTGACGTGCCGGCAAGTTTATATGGACTTGGTCCGACGTACAAACTGCGAGATCAATGAAGCCCCCCTTTATTTGATGCAAGAATTATCAACTCTTTCAAAGTTTTGCATATATAAACTTTTTTTTCAAAGTTTTGCATCTATCAACCCTTTCAAAGTTGACATTCCAGAAATCCTAGATTGGGCTTTATGCATGTATCTCTTTTTTTTTGGAGGATAATTCATTTTGCTGATATTTGACCTTTGCATAATTTTTTTAGCACTAACAATCATCATCCTTTTTTTGTAGAGTGCAAATCCTTTCTTCTTCATCAAGGGCTGGCTTCGCTCGGGCTATCGCCTCCGTGGTAAAATTTCAATTCGTTTACCATGGTTCATTTATTTTGTTGTTTTGAACACAACTTGTACCTGTACCGACACACGTATATTCTTTTGTATAGAGATGGCGCAGAAATCGCGCACGGTTCCCTCACATGGACTATCCCTTGTCGAGCTAGCCAAGCAACAGAAACTATATGAACCTAGCTCCGATGACCAAGACTGCCCCATAGTTAAAGCTATAAGTATACCAAAGGGTGAACTCGACAACGGTCCTCGCGGTTGGCGAGCGAGACAGTCCAAACTAGCTTATTCATATTACCCATTGGCGGCTTCACCGCGAACTGATACAGCTTTATGTCTGGGTACTAGGATGGTATCCAAAGGTCTGACTTGGGAACGTCATGATATTGAGTATATGCCACGTCCTTCAGGCTATAATGAATGGGGGGCAAACATTTTACGAAATCATTCTTTTTCCCTAAAAGGGCTTGGTGAAGGTTCAGATTACCTTTGTGGAGCTATTTACTGCTCTTTGGGTGATTATTCTATTTCACCTGCCTTGCTAAGATCTCTGTTAGAAAAATGGAATCCAAAAACCAACACGTTCCTATTCTCATGTGGTGAACGTACTATTACACTCCTTGATATGTATCAAATGGCTGGTCTTCCTCTAGATGGAGACTTATATGAAGAATTTATCCCACCAGAACATGCACTAGACCCCTCCCTTTGCCAATTCCCTGACTTCTTACCGGACCTATTATCCGCACATGATCAGCTTGCCAAGAACAATGGCGGCCACGTGACTTTCCAGGTCTGGTGTGACTATTTTCACAACCGGCGAGACCATTTCGTTCCTTTCGCGTCTCTTCGTGAGGTCCGCTTGTATGTCGCGGCGTACATTGCTGTTTGGTTGTGCTACTTTGTTGTCATTGGCGCGGGAGCCTACATTCGTGCTGGCGTCCTTGTGATGGCGTCCTGGATCGCTCTAGGGCGTCGAATTTCATTAGCTCCACCAGCACTTTGTTCTATCTATTTTTTCGCTTCGTCGTATCAGCACCCATCCTGTAGGACCCTGCTACCGGATTAGGGGATGGCCCGTCCATTTCATTATCGGCTGGATGGGGGTTTATCTGAAGAATGTATTTGGTAAACGAGCAAAAGTGAGCAAATTTCCAACTCCTAAGCTTTGTCCAGGGAAATTATCTATGGTGGGGACTATGTTTAGGATTCCACACGATTTTAGCCCTGAAAAGGCGCACGATTTCTTCGAGAAACACAAGAGTATTGTGTGGTACCCCTCAAATTTCTCTGACTTGGCTAGCACTCGTTGGCTGCAAAAAGCATTCACCATTTCCATCCATCGAGGGATGCTACCGTGGAGAAGGTCCGATTATGATGACGACTTGTGCATTGTTGAGCCGTATCATCCCGACCGGGTGGCTCGACAATTCAAATTGGATCAGCAAATACCATATACTCCATTGCGCAGTTTATATATAATAGATGACATTAGTGTTGCTTATCCACACTGGTGGCATTTATTGCACTCGAATCCGAAACAGCCTCACTATATTCCCAACAAAGATTTTATGGGCAATTCCTCAGTGGCATGGACAAACTGGTGGACCATTTTCACCCAACCTTTCACCAGCGTTCTAGGCCAGCTTCGTCAAGGTAACATGCACGGGCGAGATTCCTATGAAGAAAGGCTTGCCAAATATGTGAATAATGGGAAGAAACATATTTTTTTCTCGCAAGATTTTGGAAGGGGATCTTGTCGTAGTAAAGAGGGTGTCTGCTGAACGGCAAGAGGAATATCTTGCAGCTATTGGGGCGAGAGAAATGCCGGCAGTGAATCATTGGAGGGACATCTTAAGAGGTTACCACTTGGATAACAATGCCCCGCCACCTTGGTTGCAACAGGTAATATATATACGTATACCTTTTTTTTACTATTATGCGCCAACACCACTATTTACTAACTGATATTATTTTTGCTATTTTTTAGAAGCGGAAAAATAATCCAAATGATGTTGCTGCAAGTTCCTCTTCCAATCCCCGGCCACTTATAAGCGTGACAGTATCAGGCACACGTTTAAATGCAAGGAAGGAGGGTACTGACATTTTGGTTGATAGGAACTTAGAGGAACCTAGTCCAAATGCAACAATCTCTTCCGGTGGGGAGGAAAGACCTGCTGTAAAAAGGAAGATTGAAATTTCTCTTGGAGAAAGCCCATGTAATCTTGACGAGTTGGTTGATTTTATGCACGAACTTGATGATACAGGGACTGATGATAATGTCATAGGTTCTGATCTATCGTTTGAGGATTTTGATATATCAGAACCCTCTCTTAATCTTCCAACTCCCCCTACATATCTATACTCAGGCGTGGCCTCGCAGGCTGATATTTCAAACATTTCGCCTATCTCTACGCACGGTAGCTTTATTCGTCCTTTGTATCTTTTTCTATTTATTAACTTCATTGCAATATCATTTATCTTGCCCCTCCTTCTTATCACCAGGTGATACGGAAGGACCTTCTAATCTCGTCAGTGGCGAGGGAATAATGACACAGATTTCAGCGCCATCCATGGATATTTCCGCTATTACCAAGCCAGTTCTGGATGCTATCGATTTGTTGCTGCAGAATGCTTTTGAAGCTTTAGATGCCTCTACATTAACAGATTCTCAGCGCCATGAGATTTTCCAGGCAGTTCGGTCGATGCTCCCGGTTGGTGATATTGTTCCTCAAATTGCCCCTGTCCGCGCGGCTTGGGAAAAATTTGTCTCGATCTCAGATACAGTGCAAGAAGCCCGCAGAACCATTGAGGGTCAGTCAAAGCAAAAGTCTGAATTTGTTACTGCAGCAGAGAGGAGGGCTGAATCCATTGAAGCGTCTCTGAAAACTTCAGTGGAAGAGATGTCATCCATGCTGGAGAAACAAGCTGAGAAGAAGGAACGTGTGGAGGCCCTCTTCGCTCAACTACAAGAAGCTACCGTTGAGTTGTGTACAGCTGAAGAAAGGGTCAAGCAACTGGAGTCAGACCGTTCCGCCAAGCAAGCTGAAGCCAAGAAGTTGCATGAAGATTTGCTCGAAGCTAATGTGAAAGCTTCCGAGGAATTGGAGGCTCTTAAAGGGAAGACATCAACGCTGGAGGACGAAGCCAAGTCTATTATTAGAAGTCTGAAGGAGTGGCGCTCCATGTCCAATTGAGTTTCTTTGTTCTTAATAAATCAGACATGTTGTCTATTTACATTTTTTACTCAGACTTGCATAAGGCGGCCAATCGGCAAACCCATTTTCTTGGGTCTTCTCGCATGCCAGTAGCACCATTCGTGTATGTTTGCATGGGATCTATTCATGTGTACTGATGGACTATGCAATGTTATTCGTATAGCCCTGCTTTCTGTGTGGAATGGATACTCTGTGCTAATTGCATGAACTAGCTTGGGTAACCCCTTTATTTATTTACATTTTTTTGCTTGAATCTTTATTACTTTATTTCATTGTTCATTTTTATCTTTTACAAATTTATTTATATTTTTACATACACTGCCCTTTCGTACAACAGTTTAAGCTTATGAGAATTTGGAGTCTTTTTTTTACGCCATAGTTTAGACTCGTAGGATATCGGAGTAAAATTTTACGTGCCCCAGTTTATACTCTTAAGGGTATGGAGTACGCTTGATGATTTCTTTTCTTTGCATCACAGTTTACACTCGTAAGTAGTTGAAGTAATTAGTTTTTTTGTGCGCCCCAGTTTAGGCTCGTGAGGGTATGGAATATATTTTTTCTATGTGCCCCAGTTTAGACTCGTGAGGGTATGGAGTGTATTGTTTTTATGTGCCCCAGTTTAGACTCGTGAGGGTATGGAGTGTATTTTTTTTATGTGCCCCAGTTTAGACTCGTGAGGGTATGGAGTGTATTTTTTTATGTGCCCCAGTTTAGATTCGTGAGGATATGGAGTGTATTTTTTTATGTGCCCCAGTTTAGACTCGTGAGGGTATAGAGTGTATTTTTTTTATGTATAGTAACGCTTAAGGAATTTCCCATTTACCGGTGCCGGCGAGTATTTCCCGTCTGGTGATACGATTCTATACACGCCGCTAGAATAAACCTCTTTTATGACGAAGGGACCTTTCCATTTTGGTTCAAATTTTCCTTTCATCCGTCGCGTGATATTCATGGGACGAATGACAACCAGAACTAAATCTCCTTGTTTGAACGACCTTTGTTTGACTCGTTTGTCGAATGCTCGCGACATCCTAGCTTGATATGCCTCAAGATTTTGCAGAGCTTGAAGTCATCTACCTTCTAGTCTCTCTAATTCATCGAGACGAAATTGTACTGATTTTCCTTCTGACAAATTTTCATGTGTAGCGACTCTCAATGACGTGATCTGTACCTCCAAAGGTAGAACGGCTTCTCCTCCAAATACTAAGGAATAAGGTGTCATTCCTGTCAGCGTGCGTGTTGTGGTTCTGTAAGCCCACAAGGCTTTGAGAAGCTTTTCATGCCAGTCACGCTTATTTTTTGATACAACTTTCTTTAGCAACTTGCAGAGGGTTTTGTTCAAAGCTTCTGCTTGTCCATTGGCGGCTGGATTATATGCCTTGGAATAATGATGGTCTATCTTAAACTTGGAGCATAACTTATCCACTTGTTTGTTTTTAAAAGGAGTTCCATTATCAGACATGATCCGGGAAGGGACGCCAAAACGATATATGAGTTGTGTTCTTATAAAATGTTCTACATTCTCCGCTTTGTCTTCCTTTAGTGGTGTAAGTTCAGCCCACTTGGAGAAATAGTCTGTTGCTGCTAAAATGAATTTGTGACCTTTGGACGATGGTGGATGAATTGGCCCAACTATATCCATTCCCCACATTTCAAAAGGCCAAGACATATTTGTCGCATGGAGTGGTTCGTGCGGCTGATGTATAAAGTCAGCATGCACTTGGCATTCATGGCATTTCTTTGCAAATTTAGTGGCATCTTCAAACATTGTAGGCCAGTAGTAGCCTAGACGCCTTAATTGGTAGTGCAATTTAGGACCTGATTGGTGTGAGCCACATATTCCAGCATGCACCTCGTTTAAGGCCTCCATAATTTCATTTC
>NC_041386.1:620934218-620963917 GCF_002162155.2 Triticum dicoccoides
TGCTAGGTGGCCTTGGAAACTCTTCAGTTCACGTAAGTTAGTGGGTGGTGGCATCTTAACAATCGCCTTGATTTTACTTGGGTCGATCTGAATACCATTTTTTGTAACCACAAAACCGAGAAATTTTCCAGAGGAAACTCCGAACGCGCACTTCATGGGGTTCATTTTTAGATTATGTTGCCTAAGACGCTCAAAAACCATTTCAAGGTGTTTCAAGTGGTCTTGTTCATGCTTTGATTTCACAACTATGTCGTCTATATAGCATTCAACAATCACATATAACAACCCGTCTAAGATGATTGTCATTGCTCGTTGATATGTCGCCTTAGCATTTTTTAATCCGAAAGGCATGACTTTATAACAATATATGCCTTTAGGTGTGCGGAATGCTGTTAACTCTTCATCTTCAGGTGCCATTTTAATTTGATTATAGCCGGAACCACCATCCATGAAAGAAAATATTTCATGCCCCATAGTAGCATCGACTAGTATTTCAGAGATGGGTATTGGGAAATCATCTTTGGGGCATGCTTTATTCATATTCCTGAAATCTACATATATGCGTGTTTGACCATTCTTCTTTTTAACGGGTACAATACTAGAGACCCATATGGGGTATTTGACTTCTCTAATGAACCCTGCGGCTATGAGTTTGTCGACCTCGGCTTCTATTTGTGGAAGTATTTTAGGCTGGTATTTTCTTTGAGGTTGCTTCACTGGTGTGGCGTCATCTCGCACAGCAAGGCGATGGACGGCTATGTTTGGGTCCAACCCAGGCATTTCTTCATAAGTCCAAGCGAATACATCTCTATTTGCACGCAGGAACTCATGATATTTTAGTTTATTTTCTTGGGACAAATGTTTGCTAATAAAAATTGGACGAGGGTCATCAGCCGTACCAATATTTATTTCTTCCAAGTCATCCACGGTGCATTGGTTGCCATCCTCCATTTTTGGAGATGCTTCCGTCATTTCCGTATACTCAGTCGAAGCCATACAAACCTCATATCCTAACCCATGCTTCATTTCTTTTAAAACATGGTCTTCGATCAGAGCTTCGAGTTGTTCTTGAGATAACACCTTTTCGAATGGTGCTAGCTGTCCCCAGCCATCACATAGGGACGGGCCAGTGGCGATGTCATAACCCATTTGCTGCATCATGTACAAGACCCTGTTATCATACAAAGAAATGGGTAAAGATTCATCATCTTTGTTATGCATAGATATTTGTGTTATATTTTTATTTTCACTTTCACCAATGTTTGAATGACGCGGCTCTTTTTGGGATTGTTTTATTCTATATTGTACCAAAGGAGGTAAAGGCGTAGGGAAATTAGTACCTTTCATGTCATGGGATTTGTCTATGACACGAAATATTGGGTCACCCTTCTTCCTTTGGTTGCTTGGTATATACTGGTAGGTCTTTTTCTTTGACGAGGGTTCTGCGACCTCTTGTTCTACCACATTTGACTCGGGTATTTTCCAGGATTTTGGCTTTTGCACCTTATCAACAGGCTCGAAGTAGAACTTTGCATCAGCATAGAAAGATTCAGCTATTGTGAATGGCTTCTTATCAGCAAATATTCTGACTGTATCACCTGTCCGATCTATATATTTGATACACTGATGTAAAGTGGATGGCACAACTTGATTCTCATGTAACCATGGGCGTCCAAGCAATGCATTATATGATGTGGCCGCATCAATCACGTGAAACTTCACGTATGTGGATAATGTATCCAATTTTAAAACCAACGAAATGGTACCCATAGCTTCTTGCCCTGATTGGTTAAATCCATGTATAACCACGTTAGACTTGCTCAAATCTCTCTTGGAATACCCAATCTTTTTGAGTGTACGCAATGGTAGCAGATTTATAGCTGACCCACCATCTATCATTATGCGATTTATCGGCAATACATCAATTTCGCCAAACATGAGAAGAGGTCTGTTGTGCTTCTTGGGGCCTAACAACATATCCTCATCTGTGAACGTCATATTTAGGACTTCAGATTCTTCTACCTCAGTTTGAGATACTTCTACTCTGTAGTCTTCTAGAAACGTGAGTGCCGTGACAAGAGCTTTACGCATATCAGATGAAAGACACAAAGCATCATACACAGAAAGCATAGCTAGTATTTTCTTCAAATGTGCGATTACATCATACTTGACTGGCACCCTACAAGCAGGGTCCGTCGAATCATTTGGAACTGCATCCTTGCTTTTTGGTTCCTTTCTAGGTGGGGGATGAGGGTCTGCTAATTGACGACCTGATCTAAGATGAACCTGATCAACTTCTAATGGTTCTTCGTCAGGGAAGCATAGAGACTCGCCATCATCCTCGAACACACCAATAGTGAGAACGTTGAATTCTTCACTTCGTATTCTCTTGCGCTTCGTGGTGTGCTGATATATCTTCGGTGCGAAGCGCAGAGGAGGAGCTTCTTCCATCACTGGGGGTAGTACACGGCGTTTTGACCGCCGTGGCCCCCAACCTTGGGCTGCACCATTGCTGAAGGGAATGTAAGCCTCTCCTTTATGCTGATCTTGCGATTTGGCAAGGCCTGGAATTATCATAGGAGAACATCCATATTTGGAAATTAGTAATGCATCATCATAAGTACCCTTCATATTTGAAGACGCAGAACTCACCGCATCATCCTGGAGGGTGGCGACATTTGCTGAAGCCTTTTTCTTTCCCTTTGTCATGCTTTTGAGGAGATCCGCATCAATAGTCCCATCATCGATCATTTTCTGGATGATATTCTTCACAACAAAGCAATCTTTGAGTGTATGGCCCAAAATGCGATGGTAGTGACAGAAATTTGGGTCATTAAATTTTGAAGCTTCTTCTGGCCTTTTGGGCCTAGGAAGTTCTATTAGACTCAACTCCTTTAAACCGGTGAAAAGGTCATCAATTTCTTCTACATGAAAAGAATACTCGCTGTTTTGCCGTTCGCTAAGAGTTGGCCTCCTACCAACCTGTGCATCTCGCTGCCCTTGATTCCCTATAGGTGATCTTCTGGGCTGAAACTGAGGTTTTACCGCCGTTGTCTCCATGGCTTGTGCAGACTTGGGTTTCATCGGCAACTTTTCACGCTGACCACCTTTGTCTGTAGGCTTGTTGAATGTCGTTTTTGTTCGACGAGCGACAAGCTGCATAAAATTTTCTATATCCGTGGATTTTGAAGCTAACTCTTCAAATGTGAGGGGTCTCACTCCTTGTAACTGGACAGCCACTTCCGAGCGGAGATTGTTCATGCACATACGCACTGCTTCTGGCTCAGTGATTGGCTGTGGGCAATAAAGACTTAGGTTTCTCCATCTATTTATGAAATCAGCCGCCCTCTCGTTGAACCCTTGTTCAATTTGGGTCAACTCAGTTATGCCCACCGTCCTCTGCGTTCTATAAAACCGCTCGAGGAATGAGTTTTGCATTTGTTCCCACGTTTTTATAGAGCTTGGAGGTAGCTTGCTGTACCAGGTGAAGGCAGGCCTAGACAATGTGTGTACAAACTGCCTAAGGAGAAGTGCTCCGTTGTTAGTTGTATCCTGACAAGCAGCAAGGAAGTGTGCTATGTGCTCATGGGGAGATCCACTCCCGTTGAACTTACTAAACTGTGGCTGCCTGTAATTTGTCGGGAAAGGAACTAAATCCACATCAGGTGGGTACGGCTTAACATACCCTGGCCTCATCGAGTACTGAGTTTGCATCAACTGCGACTTTACCCCTTCAGCGATCATTCTTTGGATCGCCTCAAGGTTAAGCCCTGCTCCTCCATGTTGGCTGCTAGCACTTGCGCCATCATCCCCTTCATTTCCTTTATTCTGGTTATTGCTCATCTGAATTCGAAGGGCTGCGAGCTCATCTTCCTTTTGCTGAAGTGTTGCCGTAAGGTTGGCCAATTGCTCTTCAACCGAACAAGTTTCATTCGCGGCTAGGACTTGTTTTGTATGCTCTGCACCATGGTGGAGTTCTATCTCATTTTCAGAAGGACAAGGGGTACTGTCCGATAGGGGATTATAAGACCCACCACAGCTAGACCCAAGATCTTCATGATCTGAACCTTTTTGGCTTCGTGTCTTACGACGAGGACCTTCTATGACAGTTTTGCGTGCCTTCTTCCTCTTGAAATGTGTTGATGTGGAGGATGTTTCGCTGGTCTTGTCCGACGCCGCCCTGACACCAATTGGCATTGCTTGGAACACTTCGAATGATTTATTCTTGGTCTGCTTAGGAGAGGGCCATGGAGACAAGCTCGTGGCCACCTCATTTGATGGATTTGATAGCCACTTGTTCACTTTACCCCGACTGTCCTCATCTGATGGAGCGTGTTCTGCCCCTTGGACTCTGCTTGACCCAGACCTGGCCCGTACTGCCCTTTCTCTTTCTTTGTACGCCGCCCTTCTTGAACGGACACGAGCAGCTTGGTTCACATATTCTTGATGTTCAGGATGTTGCTGAATGAATTCTTGGTACTCGGGTCGTTGGGCCAGGGCCTCCGCCAGTCGCATGATGGCCCCACCCTCATCGTTTTGTGATGTGGATGCACCGGGGAGCTGTGACCTTATTGCTTGACATATGCATTTAACAACATATGAGTCATCTGGATTCTGAACTTGGATCTTTGGACGAGTGTTTTTCCATCTCCCCTTGACAGACTTGCTCACATGAGAACGGTGTCGGCTCGCCGCATCTTGACCTACGGCAGCTGGAAGATCAATCCAAGATCGACGGACATTTCTCTGTCGCCGTTGATGCCGCACTGGATCAAACGAACCTTCAAAGGACTCTCGTAAGATGGGTGCTTCTTCACACAGAGGAACTAACGGTGCAGATATTGGATCTACGTGGCCTGTTTTGAGGTCACTAGATGTAAGGCACACTCCCTTCCATTCCAGGGAACGTTTTTGCATAATTCCCAAGCGTTCCTCACTATGTTTATGGGCCAGTGAGGGGACAAACTCAGGAGCATCGGCTCGAAGTATATTCCGAGCGTTGGTGGGCCTTCCTGTTGAAGACGACGCTGACGGCAATATGACCGCAACGCCACCTCTTTTCCCAGGTAGTTTGGAGTTGGGTGTCTCCACCATCTTCTCTTTTCCCTTGTAAACAAGTGGCGGAAACTCGGATTTCTCAAACACCACTTTCTTTCCCTTGTCCTTGGACTACTGGCGGATGGATGGCCCTGCTTCAACAATCTTTCCTTTCATTACTGACACTGGAGCATGAGTAACCACTCTTGCAGAACTCTGAGCAACCCTCTTTCTAGCAGCCCTCATTTTCCTCTTTGCAGACTTTGACAAAACAGGTGTGAACCCCTCCATTGGTGGAGAAGTGACCTCTTCTTGATCTGGTACAACTGGAGATGCAGCAGTAGTCTTCCAACTTTCACTTAGTGAGGTCACAATAGGACCAATTGGCAGATCAAGCCAAAGGTCAACGAAGCGAAGGGTCACAAACTGCTGCACTTGGCCCTCCATACCTTCAAAACAAAGAAAACCATATATTAGTTTTCTTTGACTTTTTTTTGTATATGGTACATAATGTTTTATGCTTTATGTACTATGGGAATTCATATGTTGCAATCCAATGTTGGAATTCAAAGATGAGGGGAGAAATATGTCCCACTGGGCGTGCCAGAATCTGATGACGGGAAAATGGCGGGCGTGAGAACACGCGTCCACGTCATTGATACAGAGTGAATTTTAAATGCATAAAATAAAAATAGAATCAAACATTGCAGGTACTTTATTTCCAGAATTCTTACATTTACATAAAAATTCTGTTAATTACATCTTCGAAGAGAAAACCCCTGATTAAGAATTCCAACTATCCTATTACATAGAATTGCAACACATGACTACTACAGAATGATAAAGAAAAGTCGCTCCTCCTCGCTGTCGTTGACGCCGGTGTGCTCGAGGGAGCATCCTCGATCTCCTTCAAGTTATCATGTGTCTTATTCATTTATATTTTTACCCTTGTACTATTATGAGTAGTACGTAGAGTACGAGTGCAATGTGTGTTTTTTGCATCGGACACCTAATTTGTGTAGTCGACTTAACCAACATATGCTAGTATGACCATGCGGCTATCTTAATCAACTTTCAGGTCATTTCATTTTAACGAGTGATAAGTCGACTAGCAGAGTATCCACTTAATACATGTATGCTACATCTTTTATTGATGCATATATGACCATGCATGAGATGATGATTTACTCCATGTTAGCCTATGCGCATGCATGGAAATTTAAGAAAAAAGGAGGGTTCCAATATCAGAACCATCCAATATGTTATCTTGTTTGATTTGATATGTTTGATGATAGCATCTACTAAAGCGAGCTAGATGCAATATCCTTTATTTTTTTATGGGTTACATGTATATACTCTAACCATCAGTGGGCAGTATATACGTGTTGCATAGAGTCTGTACGCTCTAGATTTCATATTTTAGATATGTAGGATTATACTTTTAACTTAACCTACACGCATTCATTTCTTTTTATGGGCATGCTATATTTTAGTGCAAAATAAGACAACTAACACTTTTATTACCTCATGTTTACCCGTTAGATTTCACTTAGCATATTCTATATGCATTAGAGTATGCTCATTTCATCATCTATATGACAGATGTATATGCCATTTGTACCTTCCTATTTGTATTACTACTGACGTGGCATAGCATGTATGTCCGCATTGTAACCAACAAGAAGCCTCAAATATAATTTAGCAAGCACCCGATTTATACATTTTTATGCACTAGGTATAGAGGTACATGCACAATTTACATTGTCTTATTTTGTGCAACTCAAACAAATGAAGAGTGCATTTTGTAGGCACATATTTATTCTATGATTTTATGTAGATGATCATCTAGGGTTTGGGTATGTTTCATATTTGTTTTTCCCCAAGCTTTACCTTTGCGTCACTCTCATCTATGATGGAAGGGAAAATATATCCTCCTTAGTTTTGGTTCGCCATGATCGACCAAGGAGTGAAATTTATCCTCTTTGACATAATCGCACTTTGGCTTGTATCACGATGATCAACCAAGGCAAAAAAATTACAAGAAGAAATTATATGGTGTATGCTCCTTGATTTGTATCACAATGATCCGCCAACGAGTATTTTTGTTGTTGTTAAACATATTCGCACTTTGGCCTGTATCATGATGATCAACCAAGGGGAAATGTCAAGATGGGGCTATATGGAGAATGCTCCTTGGTTTGTATCACAGTGATCAACCCAAGGACAAATTTTCTTCTCTTGAATATAAGTGCTCTTTGGCTCGTATCACGATGATCAGCCAAGGCAAAATATCAAGGTGAAGATATATGGAGAATACTCCTTGGCTTGTGTCACAATGACCAACCAAGGGCAAATTTTCCTCTCCTAAACATATTCGCACTTTGGCTTGTATCATGATGATCAGGCAAGGAAAAAATGTCGAGATGAAAATACGTGAGATATGTTCCTTGGTTCGTATCGCGATGATCAACCAAGGACAAATTTTCCTTTCCCGAACATAATTGCACTTTGGCTCGTATCGCGATGATCAGCCAAGGCAAGATGTCAAGATGAGGACACATGGGCATGCTCCTTGGTTTGTATCACAATGATCAACCAAGGAGAAAGATGAACATGATGAGAGATATAGGGAGGAGCAAGAAGATTAGAGGAGAATCATGATGCCCACCTTGTCTACCTTTCTCAGGCTTTTGACCGGACGACGGCCTTGCAGCAGCAGCAGCAGCGTGAGGCCAGAGATCAAGAATATGAGCAGGGAAAGTAGCAGCAGAGCAGCAGCGGCCGGCCGGGGGAAAAGAGAGCAGCAGTGTGCGGCAGCGCAGCGGAGCGATCAAGAAAAAAAGAGCAGCGGTGTGCGGCAGCGCAGCGGAGCGATCAGGAAAAAGAGAGCGCCAAGAGCAGTCCCTTTGGAGGTATTTATAGGAGGGAGCAACGGAGGGATGCGCCCACGTTCTCTAGTTCGTGGGTGAGATCGTGTGAGCGTGGGGCTGCCTCCTTTTTTGTTTATTTGTTTAATCACTAATTTCTCCAACTGTGTGGTTTGGCTAGCAAGTTACGTACGTGGTTAGCTCATGTGGGCTAAACCCCTTCTTTTACTAATTAACCTATGGGCCTTGGCGTCATCCAGCATATTTTATTGGGCTAGGCTTAATCAACTATTAATGTGACATTGAGGATTATTTTCTTAGTGTGACATGCCGTATATAAATACATGGAAAATGTATTTTTTATGTGGCGTTATATCCCTCATACCCATATTTCATTAGGAATGACGTGCGTCTCTTTTCCGATGTCGCCGTGATATTTTATTAGCGGCGATGAAATAATGCCCATGTATATTGCATGGTTTAATATTTGGGAAATAAGCGTCGCCCGCGATGATTTTATGTTGACATTTCACGCGGTCTAATATGTGAAGATATTAGCGCCGTCTATAATCTTGCGTCTCATGGTTATTATTTCATCGAGAATAAAACCTTTTATGGAGATTTTATTCATTTTACCAAGTTTGTGAATACCCGATATTTTCATATTCTAAGCCAATGTAAGTGCTCAACAATTATATATTGATATTTGGCTCATTCCTTTATTTCCGCGCCTGCTATTTTCTAGTAAGCAGTCAAAGTTAAACAAAGTCATTTGCTCTTCCCATTGGGTGATTCATCATTTTTGCCACTCGGATTAATTTATATTTTTATAATAGCTATTGCACCATACTTTACTTTGGCGAAATTCCGTGTCAACAGATGCCCCTCAAGTTTTGGAAGGGAATATTTCTCTGATTCACTTTCAGAACTTGAAAATATATGTAGACGAAAATATATGTAGACATATTCCGTTTCATATATATATCGCGAACGTTTTTCTTAGTGTGGGCGACACACTTATTTTGTTAAAATATCCAGCTAGATATTTATCTAGCCCTGCCTTTTGAAAGTTTGTTAGTCCCTTCGTTGGATAAGGACTCAATCTTCAAAATTTGTTACAAGACGCTGGCCTTCCGCCATGTAGTTGTAGTTGCGTCCGGCCGGAGCACATACCTTTCCTTATATATATCTTCTTCCTATCGTCTGGCAAGGGGACTCTATTTACCTCACGCATAACCCAAAGTCCAGATCTTTCTTATGATTGACCTGCTATTCTTTGGACTACTGGGTACGCAATGATATGCACTCATTAACTGTCTTTTTCTCATCATTCTTTCGGATGATTCTCATCTCTGACTCCCTTCCTTTCTTTGTATGAAAAAGATTAGCATCTGCCGCTGAAGCACAGATCTTAAGTTGGTAAGTTTGTACTTAGTTCATTCAGATAGACATCTACGTGCATGATTTACGTCTTCTGATTGCCCCTTAATTTTTGTTCCTTCAATATTGCAGGAAGGTTTAGGTACAATCTGGCAAAATAACTATATTTTAGTTTCGGGCGTATACCTGCTCTCTCTTTAGGTACTATACCTACTATCTTTTTTTTTCTTTTTATACACATACCAGCATCAGAGATTGGATGAATAATTTATAGATGAACCCATGCACGTAACCTCCTTTAGGCCATGAACGCATGTGCATCTTGTCCCGTATATATGCGGAAATTTGGTCTCGCAATGACGTGCCGGCAAGTTATATACAAACTTGGTCCGACGTACAATTGTAGAGATCAATATTTTTTTATACTTAAAATTCTCGTTTTAAAGATCAAATGTATACCTTTCTCACAATTGGCGTGCCGGCAAGTTGATATGAACTTGGCCCGACGTACAAATTGTGAGATATGTCATAGAATCAACGAAACTCCCCTTTATTCATGCGGCAATTATCAACTCTTTCCAAGTTTATATAAGATGCTCGTTTAAAGATCACTCGTATATCTTTTTCACAATTGGCGTGCCGGCAAGTTTATATGAACTTGGCCCGACTTACAAACTGTGAGATCAATGTTTTATTTATTTATTTATTTAAAAGATGGTCGTTTAAAGATGCAAACTTATATCTTCTTCACAGTTGGCGTGCCGGCAAGTTTATATGAACTTGGTCCGACGTACAAACTGTAGAGCTCATTTTTAAGCTACACACATATATCTTTCTCGCAATTGACGTGCCGGCAAGTTTATATGGACTTGGTCCGACGTACAAACTGCGAGATCAATGAAGCCCCCCTTTATTTGATGCAACAATTATCAACTCTTTCAAAGTTTTGCATATATAAACTTTTTTTTCAAAGTTTTGCATCTATCAACCCTTTCAAAGTTGACATTCCAGAAATCCTAGATTGGGCTTTATGCATGTATCTCTCTTTTTTTGGAGGATAATTCATTTTGCTGATATTTGACCTTTGCATAATTTTTTTAGCACTAACAATCATCATCCTTTTTTTGTAGAGTGCAAATCCTTTCTTCTTCATCAAGGGCTGGCTTCGCTCGGGCTATCGCCTCCGTGGTAAAATTTCCATTCGTTTACCATGGTTCATTTATTTTGTTGTTTTGAACACAACTTGTACCTGTACTGACACACGTATATTCTTTTGTATAGAGATGGCGCAGAAATCGCGCACGGTTCCCTCACATCGACTATCCCTTGTCGAGCTAGCCAAGCAACAGAAACTATATGAACCTAGCTCCGATGACCAAGACTGCCCCATAGTTAAAGCTATAAGTATACCAAAGGGTGAACTCGACAACGGTCCTCACGGTTGGCGAGCGAGACAGTCCAAACTAGCTTATTCATATTACCCATTGGCGGCTTCACCGCGAACTGATACAGCTTTATGTCTGGGTACTAGGATGGTATCCAAAGGTCTGACTTGGGAACGTCATGATATTGAGTATATGCCACGTCCTTCAGGCTATAATGAATGGGGGGCAAACATTTTACGAAATCATTCTTTTTCCCTAAAAGGGCTTGGTGAAGGTTCAGATTACCTTTGTGGAGCTATTTACTGCTCTTTGGGTGATTATTCTATTTCACCTGCCTTGCTAAGATCTCTGTTAGAAAAATGGAATCCAAAACCCAACACGTTCCTATTCTCATGTGGTGAACGTACTATTACACTCCTTGATATGTATCAAATGGCTGGTCTTCCTCTAGATGGAGACTTATATGAAGAATTTATCCCACCAGAACATGCACTAGACCCCTCCCTTTGCCAATTCCCTGACTTCTTACCGGACCTATTATCCGCACATGATCAGCTTGCCAAGAACAATGGCGGCCACGTGACTTTCCAGGTCTGGTGTGACTATTTTCACAACCGGCGAGACCATTTCGTTCCTTTCGCGTCTCTTCGTGAGGTCCGCTTGTATGTCGCGGCGTACATTGCTGTTTGGTTGTGCTACTTTGTTGTCATTGGCGCGGGAGCCTACATTCGCGCTGGCGTCCTTGTGATGGCGTCCTGGATCGCTCTAGGGCGTCGAATTTCATTAGCTCCACCAGCACTTTGTTCTATCTATTTTTTCGCTTCGTCGCATCAGCACCCATCCTGTAGGACCCTGCTACCGGATTAGGGGATGGCCCGTCCATTTCATTATCGGCTGGATGGGGGTTTATCTGAAGAATGTATTTGGTAAACGAGCAAAAGTGAGCAAATTTCCAACTCCTAAGCTTTGTCCAGGGAAATTATCTATGGTGGGGACTATGTTTAGGATTCCACACGATTTTAGCCCTGAAAAGGCGCACGATTTCTTCGAGAAACACAAGAGTATTGTGTGGTACCCCTCAAATTTCTCTGACTTGGCTAGCACTCGTTGGCTGCAAAAAGCATTCACCATTTCCATCCATCGAGGGATGCTACCGTGGAGAAGGTCCGATTATGATGACGACTTGTGCATTGTTGAGCCGTATCACCCCGACCGGGTGGCTCGACAATTCAAATTGGATCAGCAAGTACCATATACTCCATTGCGCAGTTTATATATAATAGATGACATTAGTGTTGCTTATGCACACTGGTGGCATTTATTGCACTCGAATCCGAAACAGCCTCACTATATTCCCAACAAAGATTTTATGGGCAATTCCTCAGTGGCATGGACAAACTGGTGGACCATTTTCACCCAACCTTTCACCAGCGTTCTAGGCCAGCTTCGTCAAGGTAACATGCACGGGCGAGATTCCTATGAAGAAAGGCTTGCCAAATATGTGAATAATGGGAAGAAACTTATTTTTTTCTCGCAAGATTTTGGAAGGGGATCTTGTCGTAGTAAAGAGGGTGTCTGCTGAACGGCAAGAGGAATATCTTGCAGCTATTGGGGCGAGAGAAATGCCGGCAGTGAATCATTGGAGGGACATCTTAAGAGGTTACCACTTGGATAACAATGCCCCGCCACCTTGGTTGCAACAGGTAATATATATACGTATACCTTTTTTTTACTATTATGCGCCAACACCACTATTTACTAACTGATATTATTTATGCTATTTTTTTAGAAGCGGAAAAATAATCCAAATGATGTTGCTGCAAGTTCCTCTTCCAATCCCCGGCCACTTATAAGCGTGACAGTATCAGGCACATGTTTAAATGCAAGGAAGGAGGGTACTGACATTTTGGTTGATAGGAACTCAGAGGAACCTAGTCCAAATGCAACAATCTCTTCCGGTGGGGAGGAAAGACCTGCTGTAAAAAGGAAGATTGAAATTTCTCTTGGAGAAAGCCCATGTAATCTTGACGAGTTGGTTGATTTTATGCATGAACTTGATGATACAGGGACTGATGATAATTTCATAGGTTCTGATCTATCGTTTGAGGATTTTGATATATCAGAACCCTCTCTTAATCTTCCAACTCCCCCTACATATCTATACTCAGGCGTGGCCTCGCAGGCTGATATTTCAAACATTTCGCCTATCTCTACGCACGGTAGCTTTATTCGTCCTTTGTATCTTTTTCTATTTATTAACTTCATTGCAATATCATTTATCTTGCCCCTCCTTCTTATCACCAGGTGATACGGAAGGAGCTTCTAATCTCGTCAGTGGCGAGGGAATAATGACACAGATTTCAGCGCCATCCATGGATATTTCCGCTATTACCAAGCCAGTTCTGGATGCTATCGATTTGTTGCTGCAGAATGCTTTTGAAGCTTTAGATGCCCCTACATTAACAGATTCTCAGCGCCATGAGATTTTCCAGGCAGTTCGGTCGATGCTCCCGGTTGGTGATATTGTTCCTCAAATTGCCCCTGTCCGCGCGGCTTGGGAAAAATTTGTCTCGATCTCAGATACAGTGCAAGAAGCCCGCAGAACCATTGAGGGTCAGTCAAAGCAAAAGTCTGAATTTGTTACTGCAGCAGAGAGGAGGGCTGAATCCATTGAAGCGTCTCTGAAAACTTCAGTGGAAGAGATGTCATCCATGCTGGAGAAACAAGCTGAGAAGAAGGAACGTGTGGAGGCCCTCTTCGCTCAACTACAAGAAGCTACCGTTGAGTTGTGTACAGCTGAAGAAAGGGTCAAGCAACTGGAGTCAGACCGTTCCGCCAAGCAAGCTGAAGCCAAGAAGTTGCATGAAGATTTGCTCGAAGCTAATGTGAAAGCTTCCGAGGAATTGGAGGCTCTTAAAGGGAAGACATCGACGCTGGAGGACGAAGCCAAGTCTATTATTAGAAGTCTGAAGGAGTGGCGCTCCATGTCCAATTGAGTTTCTTTGTTCTTAATAAATCAGACATGTTGTCTATTTACATTTTTTACTCAGACTTGCATAAGGCGGCCAATCGGCAAACCCATTTTCTTGGGTCTTCTCGCATGCCAGTAGCACCATTCGTGTATGTTTGCATGGGATCTATTCATGTGTACTGATGGACTATGCAATGTTATTCGTATAGCCCTGCTTTCTGTGTGGAATGGATACTCTGTGCTAATTGCATGAACTAGCTTGGGTAACCCCTTTATTTATTTACATTTTTTTGCTTGAAGCTTTATTACTTTATTTCGTTGTTCATTTTTATCTTTTACAAATTTATTTATATTTTTACATACACTGCCCTTTCGTACAACAGTTTAAGCTTATGAGAATTTGGAGTCTTTTTTTTACGCCATAGTTTAGACTCGTAGGATATCGGAGTAAAATTTTACGTGCCCCAGTTTATACTCTTAAGGGTATGGAGTACGCTTGATGATTTCTTTTCTTTGCATCACAGTTTACACTCGTAAGTCGTTGAAGTAATTAGTTTTTTTGTACGCCCCAGTTTAGGCTCGTGAGGGTATGGAATATATTTTTTCTATCTGCCCCAGTTTAGACTCGTGAGGGTATGGAGTGTATTGTTTTTATGTGCCCCAGTTTACACTCGTGAGGGTATGGAGTGTATTTTTTTTATGTGCCCCAGTTTAGACTCGTGAGGGTATGGAGTGTATTTTTTTATGTGCCCCAGTTTAGATTCGTGAGGATATGGAGTGTATTTTTTTATGTGCCCCAGTTTAGACTCGTGAGGGTATGGAATGTATTTTTTTTATGCATAGTAACGCTTAAGGAATTTCCCATTTACCGGTGCCGGCGAGTATTTCCCGTCTGGTGATACGATTCTATACACGCCGCTAGAATAAACCTCTTTTATGACGAAGGGACCTTTCCATTTTGGTTCAAATTTTCCTTTCATCCGTCGCGTGATATTCATGGGACGAATGACAGCCAGAACTAAATCTCCTTGTTTGAACGACCTTTGTTTGACTCGTTTGTTGAATGCTCGCGACATCCTAGCTTGATATGCCTCAAGATTTTGCAGAGCTTGAAGTCATCTACCTTCTAGTCTCTCTAATTCATCGAGACGTAATTGTACTGATTTTCCTTCTGACAAATTTTCATGTGTAGCGACTCTCAATGACGTGATCTGTACCTCCAAAGGTAGAACGGCTTCTCCTCCAAATACTAAGGAATAAGGTGTCATTCCTGTCGGCGTGCGTGTTGTGGTTCTGTAAGCCCACAAGGCTTCGAGAAGCTTTTCATGCTAGTCACGCTTATTTTTTGATACAACTTTCTTTAGCAACTTGCAGAGGGTTTTGTTCAAAGCTTCTGCTTGTCCAATGGCGGCTGGATTATATGCCTTGGAATAATGATGGTCTATCTTAAACTTGGAGCATAACTTATCCACTTGTTTGTTTTTAAAAGGAGTTCCATTATCAGACATGATCCGGGAAGGGACGCCAAAACGATATATGAGTTGTGTTCTTATAAAATGTTCTACATTCTCCGCTTTGTCTTCCTTTAGTGGTGTAAGTTCAGCCCACTTGGAGAAATAGTCCGTTGCTGCTAAAATGAATTTGTGACCTTTGGACGATGGTGGATGAATTGGCCCAACTATATCCATTCCCCACATTTCAAAAGGCCAAGACATATTTGTCGCATGGAGTGGTTCGTGCGGCTGATGTATAAAGTCAGCATGCACTTGGCATTCATGGCATTTCTTTGCAAATTTAGTGGCATCTTCAAACATTGTAGGCCAGTAGTAGCCTAGACGCCTTAATTGGTAGTGCAATTTAGGACCTGATTGGTGTGAGCCACATATTCCAGCATGCACCTCGTTTAAGGCCTCCATAATTTCATTTCTAGCAAGGCAGCGCAATAATATGCCGTCATGGGAACGCCTATAGAGTATGTCATTGATGCATGTGTAATGGATTGGTCTTTTGCGGATTCTAGATCTTTCGCTAGTATCAAGAGGTAGGTATCCATGAAGTAGATATTCGAGGAATGGTGCTCGCCAATCCCCTACCTCAATTTCACATATATCAGCTGTCATTGCAGAAGATATTACCGTTTCTTCTTCTTCTTCAACAAATATTGGCAATAAACTTCGTTCCTCTATGTGTACGTCCATCATTTCATGTGAGTCTAGTGACATACTTGCAGCTAAACCGGCTAAGGCGTCAGCCTTTTCGTTTTGATTTCTAACTATGTGCTGAATATTTAGATCTTTGAACATAGCTAAGAGCTCTTTTGCCCTTTTGAAATATGGCAACAATTCTTGTTTCTTTACCATGTAGGTCCCCATCAGTTGATTAATCACTAATTGTGAGTCCCCATAAACAGAGAGCGTATCGAGCCCCATGTTTATTGCTATTTCAAGCCCAATGATAAGAGCTTCATATTCGGCTGAATTATTTGACACCGCCGAAGTTAGGGTAAATGAGTACGGAATCACCCCTTCATTAGGTGTAATGAAAACGACTCCGGCACCTGACCCAGATTGCCGGCAAGCGCCATCAAAGTACATTTGCCATGTTGATTTTGTAATGGTCGTGACGAATACATCCTCATCTGGCAAGTCATCATCTATAGGAAAATCATCTGGGATCGGATGTGCCGCAAGGAAGTTAGCCAAAGCTTGGCCTTTTACGGCCTTTTGCGGTATATATGTGATGTCAAATTGTGACAAAAGCATCGCCCATTTAGCTAATCTCCCTGAGAGTACCATTTTACTTAAGATATATCTGAGTGGGTCTGCTTTTGAGACTAAATCTACAGTGTGTTCTAACATGTAGTGTCACAATTTTTATGCAGCGAACACCAGTGCGAGACATATTTTTTCCATGTCTGGATAGTTGCACTCGGCCCCTACCAAGGTGCGGCTAAGATAATACAGGGACGTTTCCTTTCCTGCATCATTATTTTGTGCCAGGAGTGCACCTAATGAAGTAGGCATTGCAGTAGTATAGAGAATTAATGGTTGGTCTTTAATCGGTGGGCCTAAAACAGGAGGATTTATCAAATATTTCTTAATTTCTAGGAATGTGTTTCGGCATGCTTGATCACATTCAAAAGGGACTCCTTTCTTCATAAGTCGCGAGAAAGGTTTGCATCTCCCAGATAAATTTGAGATAAACCTCCTAATATGTGCTAGGTGGCCTTGGAAACTCTTCAGTTCACGTAAGTTAGTGGGTGGTGGCATCTTAACAATCGCCTTGATTTTACTTGGGTCGATCTGAATACCATTTTTTGTAACCACAAAACCAAGAAATTTTCCAGAGGAAACTCCGAACGCGCACTTCATGGGGTTCATTTTTAGATTATGTTGCCTAAGACGCTCAAAAACCATTTCAAGGTGTTTTAAGTGGTCTTGTTCATGCTTTGATTTCACAACTATGTCGTCTATATAGCATTCAACAATCACATATAACAACCCGTCTAAGATGATTGTCATTGCTCGTTGATATGTCGCCTTAGCATTTTTTAATCCGAAAGGCATGACTTTATAACAATATATGCCTTTAGGTGTGCGGAATGTTGTTAACTCTTCATCTTCAGGTGCCATTTTAATTTGATTATAGCCGGAACAACCATCCATGAAAGAAAATATTTCATGCCCCATAGTAGCATCGACTAGTATCTCAGAGATGGGTATTGGGAAATCATCTTTGGGGCATGCTTTATTCATATCCCTGAAATCTACATATATGCGTGTTTGACCATTCTTCTTTTTAACGGGTACAATACTAGAGACCCATATGGGGTATTTGACTTCTCTAATGAACCCTGCGGCTATGAGTTTGTCGACCTCGGCTTCTATTTGTGGAAGTATTTCAGGCCGGTATTTTCTTTGAGCTTGCTTCACTAGTGTGGCGTCATCTCGCACAGCAAGGCGATGGACGGCTATGTTTGGGTCCAACCCAGGCATTTCTTCATAAGTCCAAGCGAATACATCTCTATTTGCACGCAGGAACTCATGATATTTTAGTTTATTTTCTTGGGACAAATGTTTGCTAATAAAAATTGGACGAGGGTCATCAGCCGTACCAATATTTATTTCTTCCAAGTCATCCACGGTGCATTGGTTGCCATCCTCCATTTTTGGAGATGCTTCCGTCATTTCCGTATACTCAGTCGAAGCCATACAAACCTCATATCCTAACCCATGCTTCATGTCTTTTAAAACATGGTCTTCGTGCAGAGCTTCGAGTTGTTCTTGAGATAACACCTTTTCGAATGGTGCTAGCTATCCCCAGCCATCACATAGGGACGGGCCAGTGGCGATGTCATGACCCATTTGCTGCATCATGTACAAGACCCTGTTATCATACAAAGAAATGGGTAAAGATTCATCATCTTTGTTAAGCATAGATATTTGTGTTATATTTTTATTTTCACTTTCACCAATGTTTGAATGACGCGGCTCTTTTTGGGATTGTTTTATTCTATATTGTACCAAAGGAGGTAAAGGCGTAGGGAAATTAGTACCTTTCATGTCATGGGATTTGTCTATGACACGAAATATTGGGTCACCCTTCTTCCTTTGGTTGCTTGGTATATACTGGTAGGTCTTTTTCTTTGACGAGGGTTCTGCGACCTCTTGTTCTACCACATTTGACTCGGGTATTTTCTAGGATTTTGGCTTTTGCACCTTATCAACAGGCTCGAAGTAGAACTTTGCATCAGCATAGAAAGATTCAGCTATTGTGAATGGCTTCTTATCAGCAAATATTCTGACTGTATCACCTGTCCGATCTATATATTTGATACACTGATGTAAAGTGGATGGCACAACTTGATTCTCATGTAACCATGGGCGTCCAAGCAATGCATTATATGATGTGGCCGCATCAATCACGTGAAACTTCACGTATGTGGATAATGTATCCAATTTTAAAACCAACGAAATGGTACCCATAGCTTCTTGCCCTGATTGGTTAAATCCATGTATAACCACGTTAGACTTGCTCAAATCTCTCTTGGAATACCCAATCTTTTTGAGTGTATGCAATGGTAGCAGATTTATAGCTGACCCACCATCTATCATTATGCGATTTATCGGCAATACATCAATTTCGCCAAACATGAGAAGAGGTCTGTTGTGCTTCTTGGGGCCTAACAACATATCCTCATCTGTGAACGTCATATTTAGGACTTCAGATTCTTCTACCTCAGTTTGAGATACTTCTACTCTGTAGTCTTCTAGAAACGTGAGTGTCGTGACAAGAGCTTTACGCATATCAGATGAAAGACACAAAGCATCATACACAGAAAGCATAGCTAGTATTTTCTTCAAATGTGCGATTACATCATACTTGACTGGCACCCTACAAGCAGGGTCCGTCGAATCATTTGGAACTGCATCCTTGCTTTTTGGTTCCTTTCTAGGTGGGGGATGAGGGTCTGCTAATTGACGACCTGATCTAAGATGAACCTGATCAACTTCTAATGGTTCTTCGTCAGGGAAGCATAGAGACTCGCCATCATCCTCTAACACACCAATAGTGAGAACGTTGAATTCTTCACTTCGTATTCTCTTGCGCTTCGTGGTGTGCTGATATATCTTCGGTGCGAAGCGCAGAGGAGGAGCTTCTTCCATCACTGGGGGTAGTACACGGCGTTTTGACCGCCGTGGCCCCCAACCTTGGGCTGCACCATTGCTCAAGGGAATGTAAGCCTCTCCTTTATGCTGATCTTGCGATTTGGCAAGGCCTGGAATTATCATAGGAGAACATCCATATTTGGAAATTAGTAATGCATCATCATAAGTACCCTTCATATTTGAAGACGCAGAACTCACCGCATCATCCTGGAGGGTGGCGACATTTTCTGAAGCCTTTTTCTTTCCCTTTGTCATGCTTTTGAGGAGATCCGCATCAATAGTCCCCTCATCGATCATTTTCTGGATGATATTCTTCACAACAAAGCAATCTTTGAGTGTATGGCCCAAAATGCGATGGTAGTGACAGAAATTTGGGTCATTAAATTTTGAAGCTTCTTCTGGCCTTTTGGGCCTAGGAAGTTCTATTAGACTCAACTCCTTTAAACCAGTGAAAAGGTCATCAATTTCTTCTACATGAAAAGAATACTCCCTGTTTTGCCGTTCGCTAAGAGTTGGCCTCCTACCAACCTGTGCATCTCGCTGCCCTTGATTCCCTATAGGTGATCTTCTGGGCTGAAACTGAGGTTTTACCGCCGTTGTCTCCATGGCTTGTGCAGACTTGGGTTTCATCGGCAACTTTTCACGCTGACCACCTTTGTCTGTAGGCTTGTTGAATGTCGTTTTTGTTCGACGAGCGACAAGCTGCATAAAATTTTCTATATCCGTGGATTTTGAAGCTAACTCTTCAAATGTGAGGGGTCTCACTCCTTGTAACTGGACAGCCACTTCCGAGCGGAGATTGTTCATGCACATACGCACTGCTTCTGGCTCAGTGATTGGCTGTGGGCAATAAAGACTTAGGTTTCTCCATCTATTTATGAAATCAGCCGCCCTCTCGTTGAACCCTTGTTCAATTTGGGTCAACTCAGTTATGCCCACCGTCCTCTGCGTTCTATAAAACTGCTCGAGGAATGAGTTTTGCATTTGTTCCCACGTTTTTATAGAGCTTGGAGGTAGCTTGCTGTACCAGGTGAAGGCAGGCCTAGACAATGTCTGTACAAACTGCCTAAGGAGAAGTGCTCCGTTGTTAGTTGTATCCTGACAAGCAGCAAGGAAGTGTGCTATGTGCTCATGGGGAGATCCACTCCCGTTGAACTTACTAAACTGTGGCTGCCTGTAATTTGTCGGGAAAGGAACTAAATCCACATCAGGTGGGTACGGCTTAACATACCCTGGCCTCATCGAGTACTGAGTTTGCATCAACTGCGACTTTACCCCTTCAGCGATTATTCTTTGGATCGCCTCAAGGTTAAGCCCTGCTCCTCCATGTTGGCTGCTAGCACTTGCGCCACCATCCCCTTCATTTCCTTTATTCTGGTTATTGCTCATCTGAATTCGAAGGGCTGCGAGCTCATCTTCCTTTTGCTGAAGTGTTGCCGTAAGGTTGGCCAATTGCTCTTCAACCGAACAAGTTTCATTCGCGGCTAGGACTTGTTTTGTATGCTCTGCACCATGGTGGAGTTCTATCTCATTTTCAGAAGGACAAGGGGTACTGTCCGATAGGGGATTATAAGACCCACCACAGCTAGACCCAAGATCTTCATGATCTGAACCTTTTTGGCTTCGTGTCTTACGACGAGGACCTTCTATGACAGTTTTGCGTGCCTTCTTCCTCTTGAAATGTGTTGATGTGGAGGATGTTTCGCTGGTCTTGTCCGACGCCGCCCTGACACCAATCGGCATTGCTTGGAACACTTCGAATGATTTACTCTTGGTCTGCTTACGAGAGGGCCATGGAGACAAGCTCGTGGCCACCTCATTTGATGGATTTGATAGCCACTTGTTCACTTTACCCCGAATGTCCTCATCTGATGGAGCGTGTTCTGCCCCTTGGACTCTGCTTGACCCAGACCTGGCCCGTACTGCCCTTTCTCTTTCTTTGTACGCCGCCCTTCTTGAACGGACACGAGCAGCTTGGTTCACATATTCTTGATGTTCAGGATGTTGCTGAATGAATTCTTGGTACTCGGGTCGTTGGGCCAGGGCCTCCGCCAGTCGCATGACGGCGCCACCCTCATCGTTTTGTGATGTGGATGCACCGGGGATCTGTGACCTTATTGCTTGACATATGCATTTAACAACATATGAGTCATCTGGATTCTGAACTTGGATCTTTGGACGAGTGTTTTTCTATCTCCCCTTGACAGACTTGCTCACATGAGAACGGTGTCGGCTCGCCGCATCTTGACCTACGGCAGCTGGAAGATCAATCCAAGATCGACGGACATTTCTCTGTCGCTGTTGATGCCGCACTGGATCAAACGAACCTTCAAAGGACTCTCGTAAGATGGGTGCTTCTTCACACAGAGGAACTAACGGTGCAGATGTTGGATCTACGTGGCCTATTTTGAGGTCACTAGATGTAAGGCACACTCCCCTCCATTCCAGGGAACGTTTTTGCATAATTCCCAAGCGTTCCTCACTATGTTTATGGGCTAGTGAGGGGACAAACTCAGGAGCATCGGCTCGAAGTATATTCCGAGCGTTGGTGGGCCTTCCTGTTGAAGACGACGCTGACGGCAATATGACCGCAACGCCACCTCTTTTCCCAGGTAGTTTGGAGTTGGGTGTCTCCACCATCTTCTCTTTTCCCTTGTAAACAAGTGGCGGAAACTCAGATTTCTCAAACACCACTTTCTTTCCCTTGTCCTTGGACTGCTGGCGGATGGATGGCCCTGCTTCAACAATCTTTCCTTTCATTACTGACACTGGAGCATGAGTAACCACTCTTGCAGAACTCTGAGCAACCCTCTTTCTAGCAGCCCTCATTTTCCTCTTTGCAGACTTTGACAAAACAGGTGTGAACCCCTCCATTGGTGGAGAAGTGACCTCTTCTTGATCTGGTACAACTGGAGATGCAGCAGTAGTCTTCCAACTTTCACTTAGTGAGGTCACAATAGGACCAATTGGCACATCAAGCCAAAGGTCAACGAAGCGAAGGGTCACAAACTGCTGCACTTGGCCCTCCATACCTTCAAAACAAAGAAAACCATATATTAGTTTTCTTTGACTTTTTTTTGTATATGGTACATAATGTTTTATGCTTTATGTACTATGGGAATTCATATGTTGCAATCCAATGTTGGAATTCAAAGATGAGGGGAGAAATATGTCCCACTGGGCGTGCCAGAATCTGATGACGGGAAAATGGCGGGCGTGAGAACACGCGTCCACGTCATTGATACGGAGTGAATTTTAAATGCATAAAATAAAAATAGAATCAAACATTGCAGGTACTTTATTTCCAGAATTCTTACATTTACATAAAAATTCTGTTAATTACATCTTCGAAGAGAAAACCCCTGATTAAGAATTCCAACTATCCTATTACATAGAATTGCAACACATGACTACTACAGAATGATAAAAAAAAGTCGCTCCTCCTCGCTGTCGTTGACGCCGGTGTGCTCGAGGGAGCATCCTCGATCTTCTTCAAGTTATCATGTGTCTTGTTCATTTATATTTTTACCCTTGTACTATTATGAGTAGTACGTAGAGTACGAGTGCAATGTGTGGTTTTTGCATCGGACACCTAATTTGTGTAGTCGACTTAACCAACATATGCTAGTATGACCATGCGGCTATCTTAATCAACTTTCAGGTCATTTCATTTTAACGAGTGATAAGTCGACTAGCAGAGTATCCACTTAATACATGCATGCTACATCTTTTATTGATGCATATATGACCATGCATGAGATGATGATTTACTCCATGTTAGCCTATGCGCATGCATGGCAATTTAAGCAAAAAGGGGGGTTCCAATATCAGAACCATCCAATATGTTATCTTGTTTGATTTGATATGTTTGATGATAGCATCTACTAAAGCGAGCTAGATGCAATATCCTTTATTTTTTTTATGGGTTACATGTATATACTCTAACCATCAGTGGGCAGTATATACGTGTTGCATAGAGTCTGTACGCTCTAGATTTCATATTTTAGATATGTAGGATTATACTTTTAACTTAACCTACACGCATTCATTTCTTTTTATGGGCATGCTATATTTTAGTGCAAAATGAGACAACTAACACTTTTATTACCTCATGTTTACCCGTTAGATTTCACTTAGCATATTCTATATGCATTAGAGTATGCTCATTTCATCATCTATATGACAGATGTATATGCCATTTGTACCTTCCTATTTGAATTACTACTGACGTGGCATAGCATGTATGTCCGCAGTGTAACCAACAAGAAGCCTCAAATATAATTTAGCAAGCACCCGATTTATACATTTTTATGCACTAGGTATAGAGGTACATGCACAATTTACATTGTCTTATTTTGTGCAACTCAAACAAATGAAGAGTGCATTTTGTAGGCACATATTTATTCTATGATTTTATGTAGATGATCATCTAGGGTTTGGGTATGTTTCATATTTGTTTTTCCCCAAGCTTTACCTTTGCATCACTCTCATCTATGATGGAAGGGAAAATATATCCTCCTTAGTTTTGGTTCGCCATGATCGACCAAGGAGTGAAATTTATCCTCTTTGACATAATCGCACTTTGGCTTGTATCACGATGATCAACCAAGGCAAAAAAATTACAAGAAGAAATTATATGGTGTATGCTCCTTGATTTGTATCACAATGATCCGCCAACGAGTATTTTTGTTGTTGTTAAACATATTCGCACTTTGGCCTGTATCATGATGATCAACCAAGGGGAAATGTCAAGATGGGGCTATATGGAGAATGCTCCTTGGTTTGTATCACAATGATCAACCCAAGGACAAATTTTCTTCTCTTAAATATAAGTGCTCTTTGGCTCGTATCACGATGATCAGCCAAGGCAAAATATCAAGGTGAAGATATATGGAGAATACTCCTTGGCTTGTGTCACAATGACCAACCAAGGGCAAATTTTCCTCTCCTAAACATATTCGCACTTTGGTGTATCATGATGATCAGGCAAGGAAAAAATGTCGAGATGAAAATATGTGAGATATGTTCCTTGGTTCGTATCGCGATGATCAACCAAGGACAAATTTTCCTTTCCCGAACATAATTGCACTTTCGCTCGTATCGCGATGATCAGCCAAGGCAAGATGTCAAGATGAGGACACATGGGCATGCTCCTTGGTTTGTATCACAATGATCAACCAAGGAGAAAGATGAACATGATGAGAGATATAGGGAGGAGCAAGAAGATTAGAGGAGAATCATGATGCCCACCTTGTCTACCTTTCTCAGGCTTTTGACCGGACGACGGCCTTGCAGCAGCAGCAGCAGCGTGAGGCCAGAGATCAAGAATATGAGCAGGGAAAGTAGCAGCAGAGCAGCAGCGGCCGGCCGGGGGAAAAGAGAGCAGCAGTGTGCGGCAGCGCATCGGAGCGATCAAGAAAAAAAGAGCAGCGGTGTGCGGCAGCGCAGCGGAGCGATCAGGAAAAAGAGAGCGCCAAGAGCAGTCCCTTTGGAGGTATTTATAGGAGGGAGCAACGGAGGGATGCGCCCACGTTCTCTAGTTCGTGGGTGAGATCGTGTGAGCGTGGGGCTGCCTCCTTTTTTGTTTATTTGTTTAATCACTAATTTCTCCAACTGTGTGGTTTGGCTAGCAAGTTACGTACGTGGTTAGCTCATGTGGGCTAAACCCCTTCTTTTACTAATTAACCTATGGGCCTTGGCGTCATCCAGCATATTTTATTGGGCTAGGCTTAATCAACTATTAATGTGACATTGAGGATTATTTTCTTAGTGTGACATGCCGTATATAAATACATGGAAAATGTATTTTTTATGTGGCGTTATATCCCTCATATACCCATATTTCATTAGGAATGACGTGCGTCTCTTTTCCTATGTCGCCGTGATATTTTATTAGCGGCGATGAAATAATGCCCATGTATATTGCATGGTTTAATATTTGGGAAATAAGCGTCGCCCGCGATGATTTTATGTTGACATTTCACGCGGTCTAATATGTGAAGATATTAGCGCCGTCTATAATCTTGCGTCTCATGGTTATTATTTCATCGAGAATAAAACCTTTTATGGAGATTTTATTCATTTTACCAAGTTTGTGAATACCCGATATTTTCATATTCTAAGCCAATGTAAGTGCTCAACAATTATATATTGATATTTGGCTCATTCCTTTATTTCCGCGCCTGCTATTTTCTAGTAAGCAGTCAAAGTTAAACAAAGTCATTTGCTCTTCCCATTGGGTGATTCATCATTTTTGCCACTCGGATTAATTTATATTTTTATAATAGCTATTGCACCATACTTTACTTTGGCGAAATTCCGTGTCAACAGATGCCCCTCAAGTTTTGGAAGAGAATATTTCTCTGATTCACTTTCAGAACTTGAAAATATATGTAGACGAAAATATATGTAGACATATTCCGTTTCATATATATATCGCGAACGTTTTTCTTAGTGTGGGCGACACACTTATTTTGTTAAAATATCCAGCTAGATATTTATCTAGCCCTGCCTTTTGAAAGTTTGTTAGTCCCTTCGTTGGATAAGGACTCAATCTTCAAAATTTGTTACAAGACGTTGGCCTTCCGCCATGTAGTTGTAGTTGCGTCCGGCCGGAGCACATACCTTTCCTTATATATATCTTCTTCCTATCGTCTGGCAAGGGGACTCTATTTACCTCACGCATAACCCAAAGTCCAGATCTTTCTTATGATTGACCTGCTATTCTTTGGACTACTGGGTACGCAATGATGTGCACTCATTAACTGTCTTTTTCTCATCATTCTTTCGGATGATTCTCATCTCTGACTCCCTTCCTTTCTTTGTATGAAAAAGATTAGCATCTGCCGCTGAAGCACAGATCTTACGTTGGTAAGTTTGTACTTAGTTCATTCAGATAGACATCTACGTGCATGATTTACGTCTTCTGATTGCCCCTTAATTTTTGTTCCTTCAATATTGCAGGAAGGTTTAGGTACAATCTGGCAAAACAACTATATTTTAGTTTCGGGCGTATACCTGCTCTCTCTTTAGGTACTATACCTACTGTCTTTTTTTTTCTTTTTATACACATACCAGCATCAGAGATTGGATGAATAATTTATAGATGAACCCATGCACGTAACCTCCTTTAGGCCATGAATGCCTGTGCATCTTGTCCCGTATATATGCGGAAATTTGGTCTCGCAATGACGTGCCGGCAAGTTATATACGAACTTGGTCCGACGTACAATTGTAGAGATCAATATTTTTTATACTTAAAATTCTCGTTTTAAAGATCAAATGTATACCTTTCTCACAATTGGCGTGCCGGCAAGTTGATATGAACTTGGCCCGACGTAAAAATTGTGAGATATGTCATAGAATCAACGAAACTCCCCTTTATTCATGCGGCAATTATCAACTCTTTCCAAGTTTATATAAGATGCTCGTTTAAAGATCACACGTATATCTTTTTCACAGTTGGCGTGCCGGCAAGTTTATATGAACTTGGCCCGACTTACAAACTGTGAGATCAATGTTTTATTTATTTATTTATTTAAAAGATGGTCGTTTAAAGATGCAAACTTATATCTTCTTCACAGTTGGCGTGCCGGCAAGTTTATATGAACTTGGTCCGACGTACAAACTGTAGAGCTCATTTTTAAGCTACACACATATATGTTTCTCGCAATTGACGTGCCGGCAAGTTTATATGGACTTGGTCCGACGTACAAACTGCGAGATCAATGAAGCCCCCCTTTATTTGATGCAAGAATTATCAACTCTTTCAAAGTTTTGCATATATAAACTTTTTTTCAAAGTTTTGCATCTATCAACCCTTTCAAAGTTGACATTCCAGAAATCCTAGATTGGGCTTTATGCATGTATCTCTCTTTTTTTGAGGATAATTCATTTTGCTGATATTTGACCTTTGCATAATTTTTTTAGCACTAACAATCATCATCCTTTTTTTGTAGAGTGCAAATCCTTTCTTCTTCATCAAGGGCTGGCTTCGCTCGGGCTATCGCCTCCGTGGTAAAATTTCCATTCGTTTACCATGGTTCATTTATTTTGTTGTTTTGAACACAACTTGTACCTGTACTGACACACGTATATTCTTTTGTATAGAGATGGCGCAGAAATCGCGCACGGTTCCCTCACATCGACTATCCCTTGTCGAGCTAGCCAAGCAACAGAAACTATATGAACCTAGCTCCGATGACCAAGACTGCCCCATAGTTAAAGCTATAAGTATACCAAAGGGTGAACTCGACAACGGTCCTCGCGGTTGGCGAGCGAGACCGTCCAAACTAGCTTATTCATATTACCCATTGGCGGCTTCACCGCGAACTGATATAGCTTTATGTCTGGGTACTAGGATGGTATCCAAAGGTCTGACTTGGGAACGTCATGATATTGAGTATACGCCACGTCCTTCAGGCTATAATGAATGGGGGGCAAACATTTTACGAAATCATTCTTTTTCCCTAAAAGGGCTTGGTGAAGGTTCAGATTACCTTTGTGGAGCTATTTACTGCTCTTTGGGTGATTATTCTATTTCACCTGCCTTGCTAAGATCTCTGTTAGAAAAATGGAATCCAAAAACCAACACGTTCCTATTCTCATGTGGTGAACGTACTATTACACTCCTTGATATGTATCAAATGGCTGGTCTTCCTCTAGATGGAGACTTATATGAAGAATTTATCCCACCAGAACATGCACTAGACCCCTCCCTTTGCCAATTCCCTGACTTCTTACCGGACCTATTATCCGCACATGATCAGCTTGCCAAGAACAATGGCGGCCACGTGACTTTCCAGGTCTGGTGTGACTATTTTCACAACCGGCGAGACCATTTCGTTCCTTTCGCGTCTCTTCGTGAGGTCCGCTTGTATGTCGCGGCGTACATTGCTGTTTGGTTGTGCTACTTTGTTGTCATTGGCGCGGGAGCCTACATTCGCGCTGGCGTCCTTGTGATGGCGTCCTGGATCGCTCTAGGGCGTCGAATTTCATTAGCTCCACCAGCACTTTGTTCTATCTATTTTTTCGCTTCGTCGCATCAGCACCCATCCTGTAGGACCCTGCTACCGGATTAGGGGATGGCCCGTCCATTTCATTATCGGCTGGATGGGGGTTTATCTGAAGAATGTATTTGGTAAACGAGCAAAAGTGAGCAAATTTCCAACTCCTAAGCTTTGTCCAGGGAAATTATCTATGGTGGGGACTATGTTTAGGATTCCACACGATTTTAGCCTTGAAAAGGCGCACGATTTCTTCGAGAAACACAAGAGTATTGTGTGGTACCCCTCAAATTTCTCTGACTTGGCTAGCACTCGTTGGCTGCAAAAAGCATTCACCATTTCCATCCATCGAGGGATGCTACCGTGGAGAAGGTCCGATTATGATGAAGACTTGTGCATTGTTGAGCCGTATCATCCCGACCGGGTGGCTCGACAATTCAAATTGGATCAGCAAGTACCATATACTCCATTGCGCAGTTTATATATAATAGATGACATTAGTGTTGCTTATGCACACTGGTGGCATTTATTGCACTCGAATCCGAAACAGCCTCACTATATTCCCAACAAAGATTTTATGGGCAATTCCTCAGTGGCATGGACAAACTGGTGGACCATTTTCACCCAACCTTTCACCAGCGTTCTAGGCCAGCTTCGTCAAGGTAACATGCACGGGCGAGATTCCTATGAAGAAAGGCTTGCCAAATATGTGAATAATGGGAAGAAACATATTTTTTCTCGCAAGATTTTGGAAGGGGATCTTGTCGTAGTAAAGAGGGTGTCTGCTGAACGGCAAGAGGAATATCTTGCAGCTATTGGGGCGAGAGAAATGCCGGCAGTGAATCATTGGAGGGACATCTTAAGAGGTTACCACTTGGATAACAATGCCCCGCCACCTTGGTTGCAACACGTAATATATATACGTATACCTTTTTTTTACTATTATGCGCCAACACCACTATTTACTAACTGATATTATTTTTGCTATTTTTTTAGAAGCGGAAAAATAATCCAAATGATGTTGCTGCAAGTTCCTCTTCCAATCCCCGGCCACTTATAAGCGTGACAGTATCAGGCACACGTTTAAATGCAAGGAAGGAGGGTACTGACATTTTGGTTGATAGGAACTCAGAGGAACCTAGTCCAAATGCAACAATCTCTTCCGGTGGGGAGGAAAGACCTGCTGTAAAAAGGAAGATTGAAATTTCTCTTGGAGAAAGCCCATGTAATCTTGACGAGTTGGTTGATTTTATGCATGAACTTGATGATACAGGGACTGATGATAATGTCATAGGTTCTGATCTATCGTTTGAGGATTTTGATATATCAGAACCCTCTCTTAATCTTCCAACTCCCCCTACATATCTATACTCAGGCGTGGCCTC
>NC_041386.1:621011207-621019095 GCF_002162155.2 Triticum dicoccoides
CCCCCCCCCCTTTCCTTCCTCTCCTCTCTCCCTTCCTTCCCCCTCTCCTACTTGGACAAGGAAAGGGAGGGGAGTCCTACTCCCGGTAGGAGTAGGACTCCTCCTGCGCGCCTCCTACTAGGGCTGGCCGCACCCCCTTGGCTCCTTTATATACAGAGGCAGGGGGCACCCCTAGAGACACAAGTTGATCCACGTGATTTCTTTCTTAGCCGTGTGCGGTGCCTCCTTCCACCATAATCCTCGATAATATTGTAGTGGTGCTTAGGCGAAGCCCTGCGACAGTTGAACATCAAGATCATCACCGCGCCGTCGTGCTGACGGAACTCTTCCCCGACACTTTGCTGGATCGGAGTCCGGGGATCATCATCAAGCTGAACGTGTGCTGAAACTCGGAGGTGTCGTAGTTTCGGTGCTTGGATCGGTTGGATCGTGAAGACGTACGACTACATCAACCGCGTTGATATAACGCTTCCGCTGTCGGTCTACAAGGGTACGTAGATCACACTCTCCCCTCATTGCTATGCATCACCATGATCTTGCGTGTGCGTAGGAAAATTTTGAAGTTACTACGTTCCCCAACAGAAGCGTTATGACAACGCGGTTGATGTAGTCGTACGTCTTCACGGCCCGACCGATCAAGCACAGAAACTACGGCACCTCCGAGTTTTAGCACATGTTCAGCTCGATGACGATCCCCGGACTCTGATCCAGCAAAGTGTCGGGGAAGAGTTCCGTCAGCACGACGGCGTGGTGACGATCTTGATGTTCTACCATCGCAGGGCTTCGCCTAAGCACCACTATAATATTATCGAGGAGTATGGTGGAAGGGGGCACCGCACACGGCTAAGAAAACGATCACGAGGATCAACTTGTGTGTCTAGAGGTGCCCCCCTGTCCCCGTATATAAAGGAGCAAGGGGGGAGGCCGGCCGGCCCTTGGGCGCGCCAAGGAGGAGGAGTCCTCCTCCTAGTAGGAGTAGGACTCCCCTCTTTCCTACTCCTACTAGGAGGGGGAAAGGAAGGGGGAGAGGGAGAAGGAAAGGGGGGCGCCGCCCCCCCTCTCCTAGTCCAATTTGGACCAGAAGGGGAGCGGGCGCGCGGCCCACCCTGGCCGCCCCTCTCTCTCTCCACTAAGGCCCATAAGGCCCATTACTTCTCCCGGGGGGTTCCGGTAACCCTCCAGCACTCCGGTTTTCTCCGAAATCACCCGGAACACTTTCGGTGTCCGAATATAGCCGTCCAATATATCAATCTTTATGTCTCGACTATTTAGAGACTCCTCGTCATGTCTGTGATCACATCTGGGACTCCGAACAAACCTCGGTACATCAAAATATATAAACTCATAATGAAACTGTCATCGTAACGTTAAGCGTGCGGACCCTACGGGTTCGAGAACAATGTAGACATGACCGAGACATGTCTCCGGTCAATAAGCAATAGAGGAACCTGGATGCTCATATTGGCTCCCACATATTCTTCGAAGATCTTTATCGGTCAGACCGCATAACAACATACTTTGTTCCCTTTGTCATCGGTATGTTACTTGCCCGAGATTCGATCATCGGTATCTCAATACCTAGTTCAATATCGTTACCGGCAAGTCTCTTTACTCGTTTCGTAATACATCATCTCGCAACTAACTCATTAGTTGCAATGCTTGCAAGGCTTATGTGATGTGCATTACCGAGAGGGCCCAGAGATACCTCTCCGACAATCGGAGTGACAAATCCTAATCTCGAAATACGCCAACCCAACATGTACCTTCGGAGACACCTATAGAGCTCCTTTATAATCACCCAGTTATGTTGTGACGTTTGGTAGCACACAAAGTGTTCCTCCGGTAAACGGGAGTTGCATAATCTCATAGTTATAGGAACATGTATAAGTCATGAAGAAAGCAATAGCAACATACTAAACGATCAAGTGCTAAGCTAACGAAATGGGTCAAGTCAATCACATCATTCTCCTAATGATGTGATCCCGTTAATCAAATGACAACTCATGTCTATGGCTAGGAAACTTAACCATCTTTGATCAACGAGCTAGTCAAGTAGAGGCATACTAGTGACACTCTGTTTGTCTATGTATTCACACATGTATTATGTTTCCGGTTAATACAATTCTAGCATGAATAATAAAGATTTATCATGAAATAAGGAAATAAATAATAACTTTATTATTGCCTCTAGGGCATATTTCCTTCAGTCTCCCACTTGCACTAGAGTCAATAATCTAGTTCACATCGCCTGATTTAACATCAATAGTTCACATCACCATGTGATTAACACCCATAGTTCACATCGTCATGTGACCAACACTCAAAGGGTTTACTAGAGTCAGTAATCTAGTTCACATCTCTATGTGATTAACACCCAAAGAGTACTAAGGTGTGATCATGTTTTGCTTGTGAGAGAAGCTTAGTCAACGGGTCTGCCAAAATTCAGATCTGTATGTATTTTGCAAATTTCTATGTCTACAATGCTCTGCATGGAGCTACTTTAGCTAATTGCTCCCACTTTCAATATGTATCCAGATGAAGACTTAGAGTCATCCGGATCAGTGCCAAAACTTGTATCGACGTAACCCTTTTACGACGAACCTTTTGTCACCTCCGTAATCGAGAAACACATCCTTATTCTAGTAAGGATAATTTCGACCACTGTCCATTGATCTACTCCTAGATCACTATTGTACTCCCTTGCCAAACTCAGTGGTAGGGTATACAATAGATCTAGTACACAGCATGGCATACTTTATAGAACCTATGGTTGAGGCATAGGGAATGACTTTCATTCTCTTTCTATTTTCTGCTATGGTCGGGTTTTGAGTCTTACTCAATTTCACACCTTGTAACACAGGCAAGAACTTTCCCTTTGACTGTTCCATTTTGAACTACTTCAAAATCTTGTTAAGGTATGTACTCATTGAAAAAACTTATCAAGCGTCTTGATCTATCTCTATAGATCTTGATGCTCAATATGTAAGCAGCTTCACCGAGGTCTTTCTTTGAAAAACTCCTTTCAAATACTCCTTTATGCTTTGCAGAATAATTCTACATTATTTCCGATCAACAATATGTCATTCACATATACTTTTCAGAAATGTTGTAGTTCTCCCACTTGCTTTCTTGTAAATACAGGCTTCACCACAAGTCTGTATAAAATTATATGCTTTGATCAACTTATCAAAGCGTATATTCCAACTCCGAGATGCTTGCACCAGTCCATAGATTGATCGCTGGAGCTTGCACATTTTGTTAACACTTTTAGGATTGACAAAACCTTCTGGTTGCGTCATATACAACTCTTCTTTAAGAAATCCATTAAGGATTGCAGTTTTGTTATCCATTTGCCAGATTTCATAAAATGTGGCAATTGCTAACATGATTCGGACAGACTTTAAGCATCGATACGAGTGAGAAAATCTCATCGTAGTCAATACCTTTGAACTTTGTCAAAACCTTTTTCGACAAGTCTGGCTTTGTAGATAGTAACACAACTATCAGCGTCCGTCTTCCTCTTGAAAATCCATTTATTTTCTATGGCTTCCCGATCATCGGGCAAGTCAACCAAAGTCCATACTTTGTTCTCATACATGGATCCTATCTCAGATTTCATGGCCTCAAACCATTTCGCGGAATCTGGGCTCATCATCGCTTCCTCATAGTTCGCAAGTTCGTCATGGTCTAGTAACATGACTTTCAGTACAGGATTATCGTACCACTCTGGTGCGGATCTCACTCTGGTTTACCTACGAGATTCGGTAGTAACTTGATCTGAAGTTACATGATCATCATCATTAGCTTCCTCACTAATTGGTGTATTAGTCACAGGAACAGATTTCTATGATGAACTACTTTCCAATAAGGGAGAAGGTACAATTACCTTATCAAGTTCTACTTTCCTCCCACTCACTTCTTTCGAGAGAAACTCCTTCTCTAGAAAGGATCCATTCTTAGCAACGAATGTCTTGCCTTCGGATCTATGATAGAAGGTGTACCCAACTTTCTCCTTTGGGTATCCTATGAAGACACATTTCTCCGATTTGGGTTTGAGCTTATCAGGATGAAACTTTTTCACATAAGCATCGCAACCCCAAACTTTAAGCAACGACAACTTTGGTTTCTTGCCAAACCACAGTTCATATTGTGTCATCTCAACGGACTTAGATGGTGCCCCTTTTTAACGTGAATGCAGTTGTATTTAATGCATGACCCCAAAAATAATAGTGGTAAATCGGTAAGAAACATCATAGATCGCACCATATCTAATAAAGTACGGTTATGACGTTCAGACACACCATTACAGTGTGGTGTTCCAGGTGGCGTGAGTGGTGAAACTATTTCACATTGTTTTAATTGAAGGCCAAACTCGTAACTCAAATATTCTCTTCCATGATTAGATCGTAGAAACTTTATTTTCTTGTTACGATGATTTTCCACTTCACTCTGAAATTCTTTGAACTTTTCAAATGTTTCAGACTTATGTTTCATCAAGTAGATATACCCATATCTGCTCAAATCATCTGTGAAGTTCAGAAAATAACGATACTTGCCGCGAGCCTTAATACTCATCGGACTGCATACATCAGTATGTATTATTTCCAATAAGTTTGTTGCTCGCTCCATTGTTCCAGAGAACGGAGTCTTAGTCATCTGGCCCAAGAGACATGGTTCGCAAGCATCAAGTGATTCCAAAATCCCATCAGCATGGAGTTTCTTCATGCGCTTTACACCAATATGACTTAAACGGCAGTGCCACAAATAAGTTGCACTATCATTATTAACTTTGCATCTTTTGGCTTCAATATTATGAATATGTGTATCACTACGATCGAGATCCAACAAACCATTTTCGTTGGTGTGTATGACCATAGAAGGTTTTATTCATGTAAACAGAACAACAATTGTTCTCTAACTTAAATGACTAACCGTATTGCAATAAACATGATCAAATCATATTCATGCTCAACGCAAACACCAAATAACACTTATTTAGTTTCAACACTAATCCCGAAAGTATAGGGAGAGTGCGATGATGATCATATCAATCTTGGAACTACTTCCAACACACATTGTCACCTCGACTTTTACTAGTTTCTGTTTATTCTGCAACTCCCGTTTCGAGTTACTACTCTTAGTAACTGAACCAGTATCAAATGCCGAGGGGTTGCTATAAACAGTAGTAAAGTACACATCAATAACATGTATATCCAATATACCTTTGTTCACTTTGCCATCCTTCTTATCCACCAATTACTTGGGGTAGTTCCGCTTCTAGTGACCAGTCCCTTTGCAGTAAAAGCACTCAGTCTCAGGCTTAGGTTCAGACTTGGGCTTCTTCACTTGAGTAGCAACTTGCTTGCCGTTCTTCTTGAAGTTCCCCTTCTTCCCTTTGCCCTTTTCTTGAAACTAGTGGTCTTGTTAACCATCAACACTTGATGTTTTTCTTGATTTCTACCTTCGTCGATTTCAGCATCACGAAGAGCTTGGGAATTACTTTCGTCATCCCTTGCATATTATAGTTCATCACGAAGTTCTACTAACTTGGTGATGGTGACTAGAGAATTTTGTCAATCACTATTTTATCTGGAAGATTAACTCCCACTTGATTCAAGCGATTGTAGTACCCAGACAATCTGAGCACATGCTCACTGCTTGAGCGATTCTCCTCCATCTTTTAGCTATAGAACTTGTTGGAGACTTCATATCTCTCAACTCGGGTATTTGCTTGAAATATTAACTTCAACTTCTTGGAACATCTCATATGGTCCATGACGTTCAAAACGTCTTTGAAGTCCCGATCCTAAGCCGTTAAGCATGATGCACTAAACTATCAAGTAGCCATCATATTGAGCTAGCCAAACATTCATAACGTCTGCATCTGCTCCTGCAATAGGTCTGTCACCTAGCGGTGCATCAAGGACATAATTCTTCTGTGCAGCAATGAGGATAAACCTCAGATCACGGATTCAATCCGCATCATTGCTACTAACATCTTTCAACTTAGTTTTCTCTAGGAACATATCAAAATAAACACAGGGAAGCAACAATGCGAGCTATTGATCTACAACATAATTTGCAAAATACTATCAGGACTAAGTTCATGATAAATTTAAGTTCAATTTAATCATATTACTAAAGAACTCCCACTTAGATAGACATCCGTCTAATCCTCTAAGTGATCACGTGATCCAAATCAACTAAACCATGTTCGATCATCACGTGAGATGGAGTAGCTTCATTGGTGAACATCACTATGTTGATCATATCTACTATATGATTCACGCTCGACCTTTTGGTCTCCGTGTTCTGAGGCCATATCTGTGTATGCTTGGCTCGTCAAGTATAACCTGAGTATTCCGCGTGTGCAACTGTTTTGCACCCATTGTATTTGAACGTAGAGCCTATCACACCTGATCATCACGTGGTGTCTCAGCACGAAGAACTTCCGCAATGGTGCATACTCAGGGAGAACACTTCTTGATAATCAGTGAGAGATCATCTTAAAATGCTACCATCAAACTAAGCAAAATAAGATGTATAAAAGATAAACATCATATGCAATCAAAATATGTGACATGATATGGCCATCATCATCTTGCACCTTTGATCTCCATCTCCAAAGTACTGTCATGATCTCTATCGTCACCGGCATGACACCATGATCTCCATCATCTTGATCTATATCAATGTGTCGTCACACGGTCGTCTCGCCAACTATTGCTCTTGCAACTATTGATATCGCATAGCGATAAAGTAAAGCAATTATTTGGCGCTTGCATCTTATGCAATAAAGAGACAACCATAAGGCTTTTGCCAGTTGTCGATAACTTCAACAAAACATGATCATCTCATACAAACACTTATATCTCATCACGTCTTGACCATATCACATCACAACATGCCCTGCAAAAACAAGTTAGACGTCCTCTACTTTGTTGTTGCAAGTTTTACGTGGCTGCTACGGGCTTAGCAAGAACCGTTCTTACCTACGCATCAAAAACCACAATGATAGTTTGTCAAGTTGGTGCTGTTTTAACCTTCGCAAGGACCGGGCGTAGCCACACTCGGTTCAACTAAAGTTGGAGAAACTGACACCCGCCAGCCACCTGTGTGCAAAGCACGTCGGTAGAACCAGTCTCGCGTAAGCGTACGCGTAATGTCGGTCCGGGCCGCTTCATCCAACAATACCGCTGAACCAAAGTATGACATGCTGGTAAGCAGTATGACTTATATCGCCCACAACTCACTTGTGTTCTACTCGTGCACAACATCAACGCATAAAACCTAGGCTCGGATGCCACTGTTGGGGAACGTAGTAATTTCAAAAAAATTCCTACGCACATGCAAGATCATGGTGATGCATAGCAACGAGAGGGGAGAGTGTTGTCTACGTACCCTCGTAGACTGACAGCGGAAGCGTTATGACAACGCGGTTGATGTAGTCGTACGTCTTCATGGCCCGACCGATCAAGCACCGAGACTACGGCACCTCCGAGTTTTAGCACACGTTCAGCTCGATGACGATCCCCGGACTCCGATCCAGCAAAGTGTTGGGGAAGAGTTCCGTTAGCACGACGGCGTGGTGACGATCTTGATGTTCTACCGTCGCAGGGCTTCGCCTAAGCACCGCTACAATATTATCGAGGAGTATGGTGGAGGGGGGTACCGCACACGGCTAAGAAAACGATCACAAGGATCAACTTGTGTGTCTAGAGGTGCCCCCCTGCCCCCGTATATAAAGGAGCAAGGGGGGAGGCCGGCCGGCCCTTGGGCGCGCCAAGGAGGAGGAGTCCTCCTCCTAGTAGGAGTAGGACTCCCCTCTTTCCTACTCCTACTAGGAGGGGGAAAGGAAGGGGGAGAGGGAGAAGGAAAGGGGGGCGCC
>NC_041386.1:621019343-621024663 GCF_002162155.2 Triticum dicoccoides
CCCATAAGGCCCATTACTTCTCCCGGAGGGGGGGGGTTCCGGTAACCCTCCGGCACTCCGGTTTTCTCCGAGATCACCCGGAACACTTCTGGTGTCCGAATATAGCCGTCCAATATATCAATCTTTATGTCTCGACTATTTCGAGACTCCTCGTCATGTCCGTGATCACATCCGGGACTCTGAACAAACTTCGGTACATCAAAATATATAAACTCATAATAAAACTGTCATCGTAACGTTAAGCGTGCGGACCCTACGGGTTCGAGAACAATGTAGACATGACCGAGACATGTCTCCGGTCAATAAGCAATAGCGGAACCTGGATTCTCATATTGGCTCCCACATATTCTTCGAAGATCTTTATCGGTCAGACCGCATAACAACATACTTTGTTCCCTTTGTCATCGGTATGTTACTTGCCCGAGATTTGATCGTCGTTATCTCAATACCTAGTTCAATCTCGTTACCGGCAAGTCTCTTTACTCGTTTCGTAATACATCATCTCGCAACTAACTCATTAGTTGCAATGCTTGCAAGGCTTATGTGATGTGCATTACCGAGAGGGCCCAGAGATACATCTCGACAATCGGAGTGACAAATCCTAATCTCGAAATACGCCAACCCAACATGTACCTTCGGAGACACCTGTAGAGCTCCTTTATAATCACCCAGTTACGTTGTGACGTTTGGTAGCACACAAAGTGTTCCTCCGGTAAACGGGAGTTGCATAATCTCATAGTTATAGGAACATGTATAAGTCATGAAGAAAGCAATAGCAACATACTAAACGATCAAGTGTTAAGCTAACGAAATGGGTCAAGTCAATCACATCATTCTCCTAATGATGTGATCCCGTTAATCAAATGACAACTCATGTCTATGGCTAGGAAACTTAACCATCTTTGATCAACGAGCTAGTCAAGTAGAGGCATACTAGTGACACTCTGTTTGTCTATGTATTCACACATGTATTATGTTTCCGATTAATACAATTCTAGCATGAATAATAAAGATTTATCATGAAATAAGGAAATAAATAATAACTTTATTATTGCCTCTAGGGCATATTTCCTTCAGTTACTTTATGAGAAGGTATTCTTCTAGTAAAAAAATGTTGCTTCGAGAAGGAAAACACGCAACTTATAATCTTGGCCTTTTAAAACAAAGGTTGATTGGATACTTAATTTGATGTCTTGATCCACTAGTTGCAGTTTTATAAACTGCACTTAGGGTGACATATTAGGAGTCAGATTTATGTCAAAGATGGATGTTCACACCCATGCCAAAATTAAGGAAACTGCTTGAAAAAATTGAATGTTTAAGTTAAGAGATTGTGCTACTTGGTTGATTTGGGAATTTTTTTGTCGATCCGGGATGATAAATAAGTACTTACCGTCATTGCCACTCATTCACTGCCATAACTATGAGCGTCGAGTCGGTAAATTCCACACAAAAAAGTTAGTACAAAAAGAAGCTGCTAAGTTTCAACGTGATGTGGTGGCAAGAAAACTAATTACCAGGAGATGGTATGGTTGAATGTGGAGCAGCTAGACAACTAGTTTAAGATGATGTACCTGTATGTGAAGGCAAACACAAGCTAGTCTTAAGGGACGATCGTGTAGTTATATACAAGACTTTTATATATCCATGGACTATGTGACGTGTCACACATTCACATTAATTTGCATAAAGGTTGTGAATAATACCCAGACATTCATTCTATTTTTAGGAAGCTGTGATCCCGTGAGAACATTTAGAGAATCATCTCAAATATCAACCACTACACTTTACACCACCGGTAACAAAGCAACATGCCCAAGGCCACCATCTACTGGAGTAGTATATATACAACTACTCTACTATGTATGTTGTTGAAAATTCACTAGAAAGGACATATATATAGATGAAACATGTGTTAGATGGTGTGTTTCGATATGGATGTATGGATGCGATGCATGTAGGGTGTTAATTTTATTTGTTGGAATTGTGGGCATTGGGAAAGACCTAGTAAGTGCCATGCAAGATCCTTGTAGTTGCTTGCCTGCATGAATGCTAGCATGCATGTAATTGGGTTGTGCCATTGATCCTAAAAGGGTCCAACATATATATTAGGTCACCAGCAATGCTGATGCTTGTAGAGATCCCACAAAAGATGGTTTGGAATTACGAATTGCTAGGATTTATAAAGTTCAACGGAGGATGTTATAGCATGACTAATAAAAATGAAATAAAGGAAAGGAGCTCTCTTGTGCTAGCTCATAGAGATCTAGTGCTTAAACATGCCGCCATTGCACAATTTCTTTTTTGTCCATCCAAAATTCGGAAGTTGTTTAAGCTTTCATAATGGAATTAGAGGCGTTGTTTCTTCTCCAAAGAAGAAGAAGGAAATCCGCTAAAATTGACCAAACAATGAGAACCACGTCTAAACACGAGATTCAGCCACTAAAATTCTTCCGTCTAGCCAAACTTTCTCCATCAATTAATGTCGAGAATTAAGTAGGATGTGTCACTAGAATTCAAGAGATGCCAGGAGGATGGATGCACTACAAACCATCAATCATCTTAAATCCGTACGATGGTAGGAAAGAGTCACCACACCTCAATGAAATCAAACAAATCTAGAGTTTTTACTGGAAACAAATCCAGCCGTCAAAAGGAGATTCGAGGGTCCGGTGGGACGCTAGGACTACTGCCTCGTTACGTCCGTCCCCAACCCCACGCCGCAATCAACCTCGCTTCCTCCGTCACTGTCGCTCTCCCTCCTGTCATCTACTACGAGGCTGCGGCACCGCCCACACGTGCCCCCTCCCTCCCATGGGTGACACTCTGGTCCAACCCAATCCAGAGAGGAGTCAAGTAGGATGACATATTAGGAGTTATATTTATGATAGAAATGGATGTTCTCACTAATGCCGAAATTTAAATGTTTAAGTTAAGAGATTGTGCTACTTGGTAGATTTGTTTGTTGCATTGAAGTGTGAGCACTATCATAACTGTGAGCACCAAGTCGGTAAACCCCACAGAGAAGAAGTTAGTGCAAAGAGGAGCTGCTAAATTTCCACATATGTGATGGTAAGAGAACTAGTTTACCAGGAAATGTTATGATTGACTGTTGAGGAGCTAGGGTAAGATGACGGCCCCCCATGTGAAGGCAAACACAAACTGACTTGTAGGGTACGCTTGTTTATTTATATATAGTATTTTTATATATCCATGGACAATGTGATGTGTCACACTTTCACATTAATTTGGGAAATAGTTGTGAATAGTATCTTCGACATTCATTCTATTTTTATAGGAAACTGTACTATGAGAACCTTTAGAAAGTTATCTCAAATATCAACAACCACACTTTACACCATCACTAATAAAACAACATGCCCAAGGCACATACACACTATCCACTGGAGTAGTATATATACAACTACTCTACTATGTGCTGTTGAGAAATCATTGGAAATGATATTTATAGATGACACATGTGTTAGAAGGTGTCTACCGATATGGATGTATGGATGTGATGCATGTTGGGTTTTGATTTTATTTGTTGGAATTGCAGGCATTGGGAAAGATATAGGCAGTGTATCAGAAAATATCTGTAGTAACTTGCCTGCATGACTGTTAGCATGCGTGTGATTGGCTTGTGGCTTTTTTCTTGAACCGGTCCAACATATATTATATGTTACATGCCAGTCGTCTGAAAGAGGTGAATACCAGCAAAGATGGCTCAGAACTACGAAGTGCTAGGATTTATAAAGTTTAAGAAATGATCTACGGGACTAACAAAAAATTAAATAAAGAAAATGTGCTCTCCTGTGCTGGCTCATAGAGATCGATGCTTACACATGTCGTTGTTATTATACTTGCACAATTTCTATTTTGTATATCCAAAATTCAAAATCTGTTCTAGCTTCTGTAACAAAATCAGAGGCAGTGTTTGCTCTCCAAAGAAGAAGGAAAAGCTTGTAACTTTGACCTAATTAACAATGAGAACATCACCTCAACACGAGATTCAACCACTACAATTCTTTCATGTAGCAAAGCTCCTTGCCTCCTCTGCCTCCGCCTCTGCCGGCCAAATGGCGGCGCTCCGTCCGCCGCGCCTCCTCCTCTGCCCGGGCTCCCTGCCGACCCGGCCTCCTCGCCTCCTCCGCAAAGATAAGGTAAATGCGGACTAATTTGCAGGGGACAGATGTGTTAGTTATATATGGTTGAATGTGGATGAACTAGACAGCTAAGGTAAGATGATGTTCCTGCATGTGAAGGCAAACACAGACTAATTTGCAGATGATGTTCCTCCTCAAGGCATTCATGTCTTTTCTTCTGGGCAAATCAAAGCATGCATGTTATTGATAAGTTAATTTTTTGGCGCTAGTTATTGTTTGGACATGGACGGTATGTGTTGAACGCTTGGAAGAAAAATATATAGTCTGTGTTTCACTTTTTTTGTTAAAAGATGTCAACGTGTTAAGTCCAGTCCAAAATAATATATTTCTATTTATCATTTTGTCGCATACTTTCTAGAATTTAGTTTCTGTATAATGTAAACCAAGAACACTCTTACATTTGTTTTATTAGTTTTAATTGTTTTTAGAGATCTATTTATGCATTTTTTTAAGAAAACCCAATTTTTGGGACAACATGCGGAGCATCATCTAGTTTTTATATGCACAATACATATAGAATGAGCATGTGTACGTCACCGTTTTTTTCTCATCTATTTGACTTTATTTGTTAAATTCATAGGTGATCTGTTGCATTGCTCTTACATGTCTTGCTCTAAACTAGTAAGATACTACAACTAAGGGGGGTAAGCTTGCATGTTTCTGATCTAAACGGCTCCAAAGTATTCCCCGTTCATTGCATGCGTGTACAAGTGTGTGGTGCATGGACGTGCAAGTTACTCTTCTACTCCTTCCGTACCTAAATATTTGTCTCTTTAGAGATTTCGAATGGACTACCACATACGGATGTATATAGACATATTTTAGAGTGTAGATTCACTCATTTTACTTTGTATGTAGTCACTTATTGAAATCTCTAGAAAAACAAATATTTAGAAAGGAAGGGAGTATTTTGCGAAGAATAAATTTGAGGCACCAAAAGCTACTTGGTTTATGTATGCTTGGATCGACCTGTTGTGGGCTGGTGAGCTTTCCAGCTTGGTGTGTGTCCACACCCAGCTGGTTAATCTGTAGTGATTCGCTATTTGCTTGTAATAAGATTGAGGTTGTTGGTTGTGTGCATCATGATGATGCGGAGGCCGGGATCTCTCTTTCTTGAAAAAAAAATGCTGTGTGACTACTGATTGATGAACTAT
>NC_041386.1:621025166-621053242 GCF_002162155.2 Triticum dicoccoides
GTTTGTAGGGGATGCGATATGGTGTTGTTGTCACTGTCATCGATCTACTCTAATTTACAAATACATGGCCACTACTTTAAGCTGAAGCCTTGCATTCCATGTGTCTTGGCTTGTACTGCATGATACAAGAGGAAGAAGACGATGCCAGCCTTGTATATCAGTATCTGTGTCTTTGTCGGGAGGACATCGAAGGTCGTTGTGCTTTCATTGGAGGTCTTTTTTTTTAGGGCTTGCTTTCTCATTTGAGATGAAATGGATGTATGCTTAGTATTACGCTTCTGTGATGAGTCTTCCAGACCATGTTTCTGGTCTAAACGGTTTCAAAGTATTCCCCATGCCGAATGAATGTATTCATCCACCATCCCAGCCAGTTATAGCCAGGACCAAGGAGTACAACGTTAGCACAAGTGCTCAGATTTAGGTCTCGGGCTACATGTCTTTACGATCGTGAGCCCGCATGCAGTTGGGCTGAGGGACTAACTTAGTAAAGCGCCGTGGTTGGAAGTAGTAGATTGGATCCATAAACAAAGAAAGCCAAAATCCTATTGGACGCCTTTAGCGTCCGATACAGTGTTTTTTTAAGCAACCATATATTTCATTAGACAATCTGTTCACAGAGATTACACATATGGTCATCATACGAGACAGAAATGCTTGTCAAGCAACTTTCCATAAAGAATTCCACAAGAGGTAAAATTACTATTCCACCCTTGCAGAAACTCGTGCCTCGCCGAAACATAGTCCACAAACGTCCTCCGCCGCCACCATGGCAACGCCGGAAAAAGATGAGAACATGCGTCATACCAAGATTTGTGAGAGCACCATCGCATACAAAGATGCTTTTTGAGCCGATGAAGCGGGTCGCCGCAAGCGACGAGACCGAGTCTTTGTGGGACTTACGTCGAGGATCTTTCCTGTGGTCACCAGATCTCGATGCCGTCAACTTCATTCGATGTAGTTGAAGAAGAGGAACGCCGCCACCTGCTGTCATCCACACACTCAACTGCAAGACAGTAAACACAACTACAGCAGCCGACATGACCGCCACCCGCGAGAGTGCCGTCGGCGAACCACCAGACACGAACCTCGCCGGATCCAAAGATCGGAGAGACGACCGGGCCACCTGCTCCCCGACGCCACCGGTTACAGCGACGACATCTAGATGAAGGAAGAGCAGAGGCAAATTATTCCGATGCGACGCCACCTCCTCCATGGAAACAACAACTCAAGGAAGTACTAGGCCAAACCTAACTACAGACCTATGCCAGAGCACCAGGGTCCCCACCCCCTTCGGCCGCTGGAGCAGCGGACGGAGGAGGCAGGGACCGGCGGCAGCGGCTTGGAGGCCGGTGTGGTTGGGGGCAGATGGATCACCCCGATCTGCAGGGCTGGGAGCGAGTGGAAACTGTCTCGCGGAAGTTGTTAAGAGATAGACTTACTGGGTAGACGCGATGTGTAGTAACCAATATGCCAGGAAGTCTCTTCGTAAATCATTCTATCTATTCTTCTTCTTCACTCATGCCCCAAATTGTTTTTTTTTCTATTTTTTTCATTTTCCTTTTTCTTTTTATTTTTTCTAGTTCCTTTTCCTTTTTCGTTTTTATTTTCTGTTCCATTTGTTTTAATTTTTTCCTTTTCAAATTTGATGATATTTGTTTTCAAATATGTGAACTATTTAAGGTTCGATGATCTTTTTTGTAAAACGGTGAACTTTTTCCAATTTCGGTGAACTTTTTTATTTTGATGATTTTTTTTCAAAATAGATGAACTTTTTCCCAAATTCAATGAACTTTTTTCAAGTTCAATGAACAATTTTCAAAATCAACGATTTCCAACATTGATGAACATTTTTCAAAATCAATGAACTTTTTCCAACATTGATGAACTTTTTTTCAAATTTGTGAACTACTTTCGAATTTAATGAACTTATTTTCAAATTTTATGAACTTTTTTCAAAATGAGTGAACCAGTTTTCAATTTTTTTTCATGTTTTTTTTAAATCTATGAACCTTGGTTCAAGGTCAATAATTTTTTTCCAACTTTTTGAACTTTTCCCAAAATTTGGATGAACTTTTTACTATCTTTGTTTTTTTATTTTGAATACTTTTTTCTGAATTATTGATTTTTATTCTAAAAAATTCAATGCTCAATGGTTGCCCTGTAAGGGTTGACCGGTCAAGGAGAAACCGATCGATCAGGGAAGCCGCGGGAGGCGCGCGTGTCGTGAGCCGGCCCATGTACCTAGGCGCGTGGGCGCTGGTTTTATTTACTCGCGCATAAGGCACCAGTGAGGAGGTCTCACAAATAAAACTATGGCACGGTAAATGCTACTTTTGCCTAGAGAAGAACTTGTGTAGTACTTTTCAGGAAAACTTGCTAATTTTTTATATTGATTATCAATTATGTTTTTCTTCCAGGCGATCATCGGCCCGAGATAGCGCGGAGGGTTAGAAAATAAACATTGGTGGTATGCACTACAAAAGTACGAATGCAGTGGCTCGTGATAAGAAACCAAAAGGTTACATTGCTTTATATATCGACATACTCCCTTCGTCCACGAATAAGTGTACATCTAGCTTTTGTCTTAAGTCAAAGTTTTAAAACTTTGACCACCTTTCTAGGAAAAAGTAGAAACATTTATGGCACCAAATTAGTGTCACTAGATTCATTTTGAAATGAACTTTGATAGTATATTAATTTGATGTTATATATGTTACGACTATTTTCTATAAAATTGGTCAAAATTTTAAAACTTTGAATTAGAACAAAAGCTACATGTACACTTATTCACGGACGGAGGGAGTAATATTTTGCCTTTTATCCGCATTAATTTTTCCTTTGGTGGGCATGGACAATTAATTAGACATCGGTGTAAATAGACTTCCCTACACCCTAAGTACTGTACGGACTAATATGGCATTTCTTAGGTGGACCATTACTCATGGTCCGAATGACAAGGACGGCCGCAAATAAAGAGTAGTAGTACTCCCTGGTCCTTTTTAGTTCGCATATAAGATTTAACTGAAGTCAAGCCTCGTAAAGTTTGACCAACTTTATAGAAAAAAGTATCAACATTCACAATCTAAAATCAATATCAATAGATGTGTCATGACTTAAAATTTTATATTGTATAACTTTAGCATGGCAGATGTTGATATTTTTTCATATAAATACGGTCAAACTTTGTGAAGTTTGACTTCAGAGAATTCTAATATGCAGAGTAAAAAGGACCGGAGGGAGTACCAGGTCGATAATATTCCTTCTGGTAGTAGACTGGATCCATAAACTATGGCACCGTAAATGTTGTACCTAGAGAAAAACTTATGCAGTGGGATATTGAAGTAACCTTTTTAAGGCATGGGATGATTGAACCCTCCCCTTTACCGTTGTTCTATACGATTTTCAATCTTTAGCAGGCAGCATACAACTGGAGGAAGAATGCTAGTATGATTTATATGTGTTTGTACTTTTTACTTATCGTTCCGCATCTAATTATCTTTTCATTATACTGGAAACAGCCTCCTTTAATAATTATTATCAGATCTAAAATGCTTTTGATTGTCTTTTCTAAATAAAGAATTAGACACTATTGTAAATACACTTCCTAACCACCGTACGGAACATTTCTTTGGTGGACCATTACTCATGGTCCGAACCAAAATAATAAAAGAGCAGCAGTACAAGGTTGATAATGCTCCATCTAAGTACGTAGTACTAGATGCAACGGGACCAGGTTGTATATTAGATGTGCGCCTTCAATGAGAAATGAGTTCATCCGTCCATGCAACCCTCGCATCGGTGCCATGCTCTTTCTTGGCAAGGAATACCCGGGTGCAGCCCTCCTGTGCATATTCTACCCATCAATTGATTTTATTTATTTTGAACAACACCCATCAAATGAACCGAGATCCGTGCAAACAGCGAGTTATTTCACTTGAGTTCCCTCAAAAAAAAACTTGTAGTTTTGATTTTCTGCACATGATTAACTGCGGACACCTCATTAGTCAGCTATACTCACATACTGAAATCAATGCTTTGTCTTGGCGATCGGTACTAATGAAAACATTAATGATGGCTTAGGACGGTGCACTGACGGACAATTAAATTGGCAATTAGTGCAAACCGCGACACAACCTTGCCTACGCCTAACTACGGTACAAAATAATTACTCATAACACAAATGCAACTATCCCTAAAAAACATAGATGCAACTGTCCCCTCATAAAACAATGCAACTTAACTATCCCCTCATTTGAAGTTGTGGCACTAGTAGAAAAAGGGCCTTCAGTCCTGGTTCATAAGGGCCTTTAGTCCCGGTTCTGGAACCGGGACTAAAATGTCGGTACTAATGCCTCTTCCTTTAGTCCCGGTTCAATCCAGAACCGGGACTAAAGGGCGCGGCCACGTGGAGCTCCATCTTTAGTCCCGGTTTGATTAGAGGATAAATTGAGAAGTGATGAGGGGTGGTGATTACAGACTAGAGGTTAAAATAATTCAGAAACCAACCGGGACTAAAGGAAATTTTATGATTTTTTTTTGAAAAAAAAATTTGGAAATTTTTTTTGAATTTTTTTTATTTTCAAATTTCTGAATTATTTTAACCTCTAGTCTGTAATCACCACCCCTCATCACTTCTCAATTTATCCTCTAATCACCCCTCGTCATTCCAAATCATCTAACTTCCCGAGCGGTCACCCATCCTCCCACTCCCCCAGCCTGAGCACGCTTAACTTCCGGGTTCTATTCTCCCTCGCTCCAAGTCTGCACTTGTTGTTTTCCTGACAATACTGAGATGTCAATCCTATTAACCTTCAGGAATTTTGCTTGAGAAAGTGACACATTTCATAGTTTTATTTTGAAACTATTGTTTTAAAAAACAATAATTATTTAGTAACACTAATATTTCTTGAATAATTAGTTTGACCATTGTTTGACCACAGTTTGACCAGATTTGACCAAAATTGAAATAACAAAAATAATTATTTAGTAACACTAATATTCTAGAATAATTAGTTTGACCATTGTTTGACCACAGTTTGCCCACCGTTTGAATATTTTTCAATTTTTCCACTCTAGATCTTAAAAGCCCTGTAACTTTTTTCTATTAGGTTTTTGAGAATTTTGCAAATGTTTAACGGGGTTCTGAAAAGGCGATTCAGGGGGGGTAGAGTTTGAAAATGGGACCTTTAGTACCGGTTCGTGGCACGAACCGGGACTAAAGGTCTCAACCCCATTAGTCCCGGTTCATGCGTCAAACCGGGACTAAAGGTGTAATCTTTAGTCCCGGTTTGAGGCACGAACCGGGACTAATGGTCATCGCACCCTTCAGTCCCGGTTCATGTCTTAAACCGGGACTAAAGGGCCCGAGTGAACCGGGACTAATGCCTTAGCCGCATGAACCGGGACCAATGCTCACATTAATCCCGGTTCGTGACTGAACCGGGACTAATGTGAATATTGCCCCGTGACCATAGCCCTGTTTTCTACTAGTGTGGGTGTAGCTTGGGTTGTCCTAGCTCTGACCTATGACTTAGTCTAGATGTTTGGTTGGTGATGCGAGGCGATGGCGTTAGGGGCGTGGATAAAGATCACCCCATTCTGCCCTCCTCCCAGCGATGCTGATTAGTGTGAGCAGGGTGTGTGTGGAGGTTCGGTCAGGAGGGTTAGATCTTGGTCCAGGTCTTGACGATGTTGCCGTAACAATGTAGTTGTTTGCCTATATGCATGTACGCAACTACGCATGCATGCTTGTGATTTGTTGGTCAAAATCCTAGAGATCAGGTCCAACGCTAATTACATGTTGCAACCTTCTGTGTTACTCCCTCCATCTTCAAATAGGTGGCGTATAAATTCAACTTAAAATCAATTATTTATTAGTTTGACTAAATATATATACAAAAATATGAACAACTACAATATTGAATAAATACATTATGATAATATCTCTAACGGTGGGTATGCATATATTGATTGGGTATTGATTATCTTAATGATTTTGTATATATGCTGGATCAAACTTAAAACAATGACTTTTTCACTCAATGTATACGCCAACTATTTTAGGATAGAGGGAGCATTTGTGAAGATGTTGTGGGGGGAATTACGAACAACTAGAAGTAAGCTAGGTGTCCATACAGTTACTTTATGAGAAGGTATTTTTGTAGCAAAAAATGTTGCTTCAAGAAGGAAAACACTTGATTTATAATCTTGACCTTTTAAAACAAAGGTTGATCGGATACTTAATTTGATGTCTTCATGCACTAGTTGCAGTTTTATAAACTGCACTTTAGGAGTGATATTTATGTTAAAGATGGATGTTTACACTCATGCCGAAATTAAGTAAGAAAACTACTTGAGGAAAATTGAATGTTTATAAGTGAAGAGATTGAGCCACGGTGTAGATTTGTTAATTTTGTTTGCTGAATTCGGATGATAAATATCGCAATTCAGGCACTATCATAAATTGTGTAGTTTGCATAAAGGGTTGTGAATAATATCTCCAACTAGAAGTTGTCCTATGAGAACATTCAGAAAATCATCTTAAATACCAACCACCACACATTACATCACCGCTAAGAGAGCAACATGCCCAAGACCATTATCCACCGGAGTATTATATATACAACTACTCCGCTATGTGTGTTGTTGAAAAGTCACCAGGAATGGTATATATAGATGAAACATGACATGTATTAGTTGGTGTGTATCGATATGGATGTATGGATGCGATGCATGTAGGATGTTAACTTTATTTATTGGAATTGTAGGCATAGGGAAAGAGCTAGGCAGTTTCACTGAAACAGTTTGTAGTTGCTTGCCTGCATGAATGTTAGCATGCGTGTGATTGGATCGTGGCCTTTTTCTTCTAGAGTAGATTAGCTGTCAATCTGATGTTTGTGGAGATACTACAAGAGATGGTTTAGAATTACGAACCGCTAGGATTTGTGAAGTTTAATAGGGATGTTATAGCATGACTTATTACAAAATTAAATTAAAAAGTGCTCTCCTGAGCAGGCTCATAGGGGTCGGTACGTATACATGTCCAGCAAAACTTTGTTTCATCAATTAATGTGGAGAATTAAGCAGAACGCGTCACTCGAATTCAAGAGACATCACGAGGGTGAACGTACAACCATCAACCGTCTTAAATCCATATACGAGGGCAGGAAAGAGTCACCTCAAACCAGTGGCGAATCTACACAGAAAATGGAGGGTAGGCTGGACTGCCTATGTCATATGAATATATGTTGTTTTGAACTGACAAACGACTGGATTGGGCCTTTAAACTGGTAGTAGAAGCCCCCTAGTAGATTCGCCGCTGCCTCAAACCAAACAAATCCAGAGTTTTTCGTTGGAAACAAATACAGCCGTCGGATAGGGATCCGAGGGCCGAGGGGCGCTGCCGGCGCCGCCACCTCGTTCCGTCCGTTCCCACCGCTCCGCGCCGCAACCAACCTCGTCTCCTCCGTCGCTCTCGCTTTCCATCCTCATCTATCTACTACGACTACGAGGCCGCCAGCACGTGCCACCTCCCTCCCGTGGCCGTGGGTGACACTGACACTCCATTGTCCCAGTCCGGTCCGGAGAGGCCGCCCGTTCGTCGGCGCGCGCGAGATGCTCCTCGCCTCCTCCGGCCAAATGGCGGCGCTCCGCCCGCCGCGCCTCCTCCTCCTCCCGCCCCGCCCGGCCGCGCTGCCGCTCCGGCGCCGTCCCAGCATGGGCGCCTCCTCGGCGAGGCGGCGTGGCGGCGCTGGCCGCGTCTGCGTGCCCCGGTGCACGGGCGCCACCACCCCTCCGCAAACCTCCGCCGGCGGCTCCGCGGTTAGTCCCCCCTGTCCGTCGCTCCAGCCCCTAAATTTCTACTGATTTCTAGAGCAAGCAGGTAGATTTAAAGCGGCCTCGAAATTGTCAGGACAGGCATCTCCCTTTTCCAGAGAAAGCAATAATAACAAGCTCGTTAAGCTTTTGGGGCCGATTTGCCTCTGCCAAAAGAGGAATATATTTTTTCTCAGAAAAAGGGGTAGAATTTCTCTGGAACAAGAGACAAGTATAATTAATTCAGCCTGAAAAACTAGGGGAGGCAAAAGGGTAGCTTTCACCGGGTGCCAGTCATCGTGAGTCTCAGTGTTGTGAAGCAAGAAGATAAGCATGATTTGCATCAGGAGTAGAGAGTTTGGACTCCATGTGTGAAAACAAAGGGGTGGAAAAGGGTAGCTTTTACCTGGTGTCAATCGCCGTCAAGTCGGTGCAACAGAGCGCCGCAACAGAGTCAGACAAGTCATGATCCATGGCCATTAACGGGGCGTATCTGAGCTGCGGTAGTCGAAAATAACACTGGTTCTCCGTACCTCTGCCGGAGTATGCCTTTTATTGCGTGCATCGAATCACAAATGAATTCCATGGCTGGACATGGTCAGGTTTTAACTGTCTGCGTGATGAGTCTTTCAGTGTTGTGAATGCAGGCGAATAATAGTTATAGTTTTACAAAGTAGGCATGTTTTGCATCAGGCGTACAGAGTTTGGGCTCCACATGTGAATTTTTTGCCTGAAACTTCCACGAATCGACATTGCAGGTACAAGTCCCAGCTCGCAGAAAGTGCTCGCCGTTGCTTGATAGTGCTCTATTGCCTGGTGGAAGTGAATTGGCTGTGCATGAATGGAAGGCCGTCCCAGATATTTGGAGGACAGCAGCAGAAAAATACGCTGACCGTGTAGCTCTGAGAGATCCTTATCATGATCCTCCCTCTGAATTGACTTATAAGCAGGTACTTGTTGAACTACCATAACCTTCTCTTCATGCCTGATTATCTACGACATTTTCTCTTGAAATAGACATAGTTAGGCTTACATTTTCTTTTGTTACTGAAAACTACTTAAAAGCTTGTGCAGTGGACTGCAACTTACATATAAACCTCAATACTGTTTCAAATAAATAAATTGAACCCTTTGTGATTGATTAGAGCTAGGAACTATATATTTAGTTCCAATCCATTGTACAGTTGGCAATCCTTGTTTTTTAAATATATTTTATTTGACGTACGTTCTTTATTCAGCTTGAACAACAAATATTGGATTTCTCTCATGGTCTGCGGGTTGTTGGTGGCGCTCCAGACGAAAAGATAGCCCTTTTTGCTGACAACTCATGTCGGTGGCTAGTAGCAGATCAAGGTAATTTGCCTTTTTTTGTTGGTTTCAAGATGTTTGACATGTAGTATGCTGAAGAAGTGAAGAGCACAAATCACCAGAAACTAAGCTTGCAGTTTCTGCACGAGTCCCACTGTTACTTTCCTAGCATAGAGAAAATTATGGAAGCAACCAAATAATAACGGCTTTGCTATGCATTAGGCTGTTAAAAGAAAAGATACTGAACTACAAATGTCAGCTTTTTTTCTTAACTGAATAAATGTCAGCTTGTTGAATGATGTGCTTACCATTTGTTGTGTTAGCTATCTAGGGGAGTTCATGTAACTGTCTTCAAATGGATGACCATATATGTTCATCAGTAATCATGCCACTGACACATGCAATCCAGGAATCATGGCTACTGGTGCGATCAATGTTGTTAGAGGAACAAAATCTTCTGATGAAGAACTGTTCCAAATATACAGTCACTCAGAAAGGTATGTGTCAAGTCCTTTTGAAATGTGAATTGAAATTATTCTATTTTGCTTTTAATGATTGATTATGCAGTCTAGGAGCCGGTATAAATCTTAGTCACGCACAACATAAATGAAATTTCATTCACTTGTCCCTTTCTACCCTTTGAACTGTTGAGCCACAGGCCTGTCAGGATTTAGGACCTGGCTAATACAAGCCAATAAACCATTTTGATATGCCTATTTAAATGCTTCCTCTTATTTTGTTTGATGGAATGTTATAACTGGGAGAGGTGTGGACTGTTAAGGGGATATGGAATTTGAGGTGCAAGTTTGGCATGGTGTTGCCATCTATAGTTAAAGAAAAAACTGGATGGATTACCTTTCAGATCAGACTTCTCTTAGCTCGTGAAAAAAGTACTGTTGTGAGGAGTTAGTTGCAAATAGGAAAGTGAGAAGGGTTAAAATGTAAATGTAGTTTGTATATACTGAGACAAGGAGGAATGAATCGGGAGATAAGGCTCTTCCAGAAATCCCTAGCTTCCCCCCTTAGCTTCCTGACTAGAGAAGAGAAATCCACAAAATCCAACAACATGGTGTCAGAGCAGGTGCTGTAGCCGCCGCCGGCGACCAAGGGAATGGTGGCGCTCCTTGCTGTGGTCGAGGAGAGAAGAGGAGTGCTTCTGGTGGTGGACTGGAGCGAATAGAAGGAGCTGCGGCCAGGGTGTGAGGCGGTGCAGCGGGTTGGAGTTGAAGCTGGTGGCTGTGCGACCTGGGAGTGGTGCTCCTGCTTGTAGCCTTGTGCAGGCTGCTCGAAATCGGAAGCCTCGGCAAGGGTGTCGCCGGCAGAGAGAGCCAGCGCACGGATTGTGTTCGGTTGGAGGCGAGCAGAATTGTAGGTGTGGAAGCAGGCTGGAGGTGCCAAGCAGAGGTGTAGGAGAGTGTTCCCTGGAGGTGGTTGCGTGGTGTTGCTGGGAAAGATTTGTGTCCAGGAGGAGGCAGGAGCTGCTGTTGTGTTGCAACAGAGAAAGAAGCACCAAAGGTCACAAGTGTGCTTGGTCCTGAAGCAAGAGGATTTCTGGGCTGCTGAAGACCAGGTCAGAGCAGCACATCAAGGAGAGGTTTGCAACGATGGGTGACAAGGATGCCGCTCCATCGGGAGTCACGGCAGGGGAGCTTGCAGCGGTGTTGCAAGCCATGGATGATAAATACAGATTGTTGTTCGAGGCTATGAGCAAGCAAGGAGGGAGTTCAAAACCAGAAGCAGAGGTCAAGGAGGAGGTTCATCCATTGCAAATGCCCCTGGTGAAGTTAGATGGGTCTGAAACCTATGCAAGTTGGGCAGAGCACGCAGAGACAATTCTTGTCTCAAGAAGTCTAGAGGGCTATATACATGGGGCAATTGAAAAACCAGCTGACGAGAACTCCAAGGAAGGCCAGAAGTGGAAGATGACCAACGCATTGGTGAGAGCATGGCTGCTGAGTTCAGTCTCACCTCAAATTGCTAAGCAGGTGGAAAGGATTAAGGAGGCGTCAGAAATTTGGCGGCTACTGAAAGGTACATATTCTGGAGTCGGTAATGAGATGCTTGCTTGTAAAATTCAGAAGGAGCTGCAGGGGTTGAGTCAGGGTGACAAATCAGTTGTGGATTATGTGTCCGAATTGAAGAGATTGTGGAGTGAGATTGATTACTTTGATCCAATTGATATGGAGTGTGGTAAGTGTATTGAGAAATTTAACAAGTGGACGGAAAAGAGACGTGTGAGGGACTTCCTAAATGGACTTCATTCTAAGTATGAAAACAGGAGGGCTGCACTATATGGTAGCGGAAAGCTTCCTACACTGGAGCAGGCAATATCAGCTATCATTAGTGAGGAAACCAGATTGAAATTAGAGGCAGCCGGGTCAGTGATGCAAGGTATCATGCAGCGGCGATCAGCACTCTATGCAGTAGAGGGTGGAAATTATCAAAGGTTGGGATCAAATACAACTGAGAAGAAATGCTTCGAGTGCGGTCAGCCAGGACATTTGAAGTTTTCATGCCCTGAGTTAATGGGAGGCGGCAGAGGAAGAGGGCAGGACTGGCGTGGAAGAGGCCGTGGCCGTGGGCTTGAAGGACGAGGCTACCGTGGGCGAGGTACACGCCCTGCTGCTAAAGCAAACACGTCGGTGATCAATGAAAATACCACCCAAACTATGAGTGTTGAGATGACTGCTGAGGATTGGGAGAAGTGGTGCCAATTCAAGGGGCTTTCTCTAGGTGACAAGACAACTGTTGAAGCGCCTACCTCTGCTGCCTTAGCAAATTTTGGTGGTAACAACTCTCACACTGTGATAGATAAGTCCATTGATGCACCATGGTTATTAGATTCAGGTGCATCTAGACATATGGCTGGTTCCTACAGAAATTTTATTGACTATACTCCTGATTTAAATAAGAAAACCGTTAAATTAGCTGATGGCTCCTCCCAAACCATTATGGGATCAGGAACAATTATGTGTAGCACTGATATGTCTTTGTCATCTGTTTTGCATGTTCCCTCGTTCCCAATAAATCTGCTATCCATCAGTTGCATCACAAATGAACTTAATTGTGTTGCTATCTTCTTTCCATCATGGTGCTTGTTTCAGGAACTTGGGACTGGAAGAAGACTTGGGACGGGGATCATGCATGATGGACTGTATTATCTGGATAATAATATGCCACCTGTGGTTGCAGCTGTTGCGTCCCTTTCACCACTTGACGAATTCCTTCTTCACCACCGCAGGCTAGGACATATGTCTTTTGTCACCCTTGGTAGGCTTTATCCTGCTCTTTATAGTAAAGTTAACCAGGGGAGTCTAGTATGTGACGCTTGTCAATATGGTAAACAAACACGTAGCTCCTATACATCGTCTGATAATAGAAGTGACACGCCACTTCAAGTTATACATTCTGATGTGTGGGGTCCTAGTGGAGTTTCATCTTTAAATGGATATCGCTCGTTTGTTACCTTTATTGACTGTTGTACTAGAGTGACTTGGGTTTATGTGTTGAAGAACAAGAACGATGTGTTTGAATGCTTTGTTGATTTTCATAATATGATCAGAACGCAATATAATGCTTGTGTGAAAACATTTCGCACTGATAATGGCACAGAGTATGTGAACAAGGAATTTAATGAGTACTTATCCAGTTTTGGGATTATTCATCACACAACTTGTCCAGGTACTTCAGAGCAGAATGGTTTGGCAGAAAGGAAGAATAGACATCTTCTGGAAATCACTCGTTGCATAATGATATCTATGAATGTTCCTAAGTTTTTGTGGGGTGAAGCTGTAATGACAGCTGCTTACTTGATGAATAGAATGCCATCCAGGGTACTTGGTTATAAAACACCGTTAGAGTGTCTAACGGGTGAAACAAAATATGTGGTTCCACCTAAGGTCTTTGGGTGTGTTTGTTTTGTGAAGGATTACAGACCATCTGTTGGCAAGCTAGATCCAAAGGCGTTAAAGTGTGTATTTGTGGGGTACTCTGGTAAGCAGAAGGGATATAAATGTTGGTGTCCATCTGAAAGGAGAATGTTTGTGAGTATGGATGTGGTATTTAGGGAGCAGGAACCATTCTATGGTGAACCGACGGATTTAACTGATGTCTTCCCTGATTTGTTTGCTAATGAAAATTTAGATGCAGATTGTGAGACAGGGGGAGATAAGGAAGAGGAAGATGATGCAACATCAAGAAAGATGATAGTTGGGGTAATTCCAGTGGAAACAGAGCAAGAACGAAGACATGAGCAGCAGTATGATACATCAAGTGAAGCATTCCGGTGGCCAAAACCAAATGAGGAAAGGGGGATTCAGGTGTATACACGAAGACGTCGTATTGAGGAGGAAAGGACGCAAGTGTTGGAACCTGAGCCCGAGGCTTATGGGCAACATGGTGAGCAAGAGAAGGAGGCTGACCAACAAGATAATACTCAAGTTCAAACTAGTGATACTGGACCTTCCTTGGACAGTGGTAACATCTCTTCTCAATATGATGACCTTGATGTCCCAATAGCTTATAGAAAGCAACCACGAGCTAGTGCCAGAAAATTGCCCTCTAAATTGGATCCTTATAATGTCTCCAACTATGTCTCTTATGACATTGTTGGTCCTTCTTACAAGTCCTTTATTGCAGCGCTGGATTCTGCAGAACCCTTACCACGGGACTGGCAGGAGGCAAACTATGTCTCTTATGACATTGTTGGTCCTTCTTACAAGTCCTTTATTGCAGCGCTGGATTCTGCAGAACCCTTACCACGGGACGAGCTAGTGCCAGAAAATTGCCCTCTAAATTGGATCCTTATAATGTCTCCAACTATGTCTCTTATGACATTGTTGGTCCTTCTTACAAGTCCTTTATTGCAGCGCTGGATTCTGCAGAACCCTTACCACGGGACTGGCAGGAGGCAAAATTAAACCCAAAGTGGAGGGCAGCAATGCTTGAGGAGATGTCTGCTCTCGACAAGAATAATACATGGGTAATTACTCCACTTCCTTGTAACAAGAAAGTGGTAGGTTGCAAATGGGTGTTTACCATAAAACATACACCCGAAGGGAAAGTAGATAGATATAAGGCGAGACTTGTGGCGAAAGGTTATAGCCAGACATATGGAGTGGACTATGATGAAACCTTCGCCCCAGTTGCAAAGATGAACACCATCAGAGCTTTAATCTCGGTGGCAGCAAATAACAAGTGGAAGTTGTTTCAGCTAGATGTGAAGAATGCATTTCTTCATGGAGATTTGAAAGAAGAAGTTTATATGGAGATTCCACCAGGGTTCAGTGGGCCTGAGACAATGGGTAAAGTGTGTAGATTGAAGAAATCACTTTATGGACTTAAACAGTCACCAAGGGCTTGGTTTGGGAGATTTCGCAAGGAAGTCTGCACTTTGGGTTTTCGACAAAGCAATGCTGACCATACCCTTTTCTTTAAGCACCACGGAAATAAAACTGTCGTATTGGTCGTATATGTTGATGACATTGTGATCACAGGGAATGATGATGTGGAGATAAAGAACTTGAAGAAAATGTTGGCGAAATCATTTGAAGTCAAAGACCTTGGCTTCCTCCACTTCTTCCTGGCAATAGAAGTAGCTTATGGAGCTCAAGGTATCTATCTCTCTCAAAGGAAATATGTGCTTGATCTTCTCGCTGAAACTAGGATGCTTGAAAGTAAACCAGCTGCCACACCAATTGAACCAAACCTTCGTATTACAGCCAATTCAGGAGAACCTGTTGATAGGGGGAGATACCAGAGACTTGTGGGACGTTTAATTTATCTATCCCATACTAGACCAGACATTGCATATGCCGTGAGCCTGGTGAGTAGATATATGCATGATCCTCGATCAGGTCATCTAGATGCAGTAAATAGAATTCTGCGGTATCTCAAAGGTTGTCCTGGAAAAGGAATTCTCCTTTCCAACCATGGGCATCTAGAAGTTGAGGGATACACAGACGCTGATTGGGCTGGGTGCTTGGATGACAGGAGATCCACTTCAGGTTATTGCGTCTTCTTGGGAGGAAATTTAGTCAGTTGGAGGAGTAAGAAGCAAAGTGTTGTCGCCAGATCCACGGCAGAAGCAGAGCTGCGATCCATGGCTTCAGGGCTATGTGAGTTGTTATGGCTTCGATTATTATTAACTGAACTTCGGTTGTTTAAAGGAGGACCACTCAGGCTCCATTGTGATAATCAAGCCGCAATCAACATTGTCAACAATCCGGTTCAGCATGATAGAACAAAACATATCGAAATTGATAGACATTTTATTAAGGAGAAACTTGATGAGGGAGTACTTCAAGTAGGTTTTGTTAAAACTGGAGACCAACTTGCTGATGTATTAACAAAGGGCGTGAGTGTTGTATCCTTCTTTAAGTTGTGTGGCAAGATGGGGCTCTTAGACATTTTCACCCCATCTTGAGGGGGAGTGTTGTGAGGAGTTAGTTGCAAATAGGAAAGTGAGAAGGGTTAAAATGTAAATGTAGTTTGTATATACTGAGACAAGGAGGAATGAATCGGGAGATAAGGTTCTTCCAGAAATCCCTAGCTTCCCCCCTTAGCTTCCTGACTAGAGAAGAGAAATCCACAAAATCCAACAACAAGTACCAACATCTGCATTCTAATTTTGACATCTTGACATCTTTACTGGACCAAAATGTCCATAATATGCTATTATTATCATGCGCATGGCTGGCCACAAACTTAATCTCTCAAAGTATGCTTGCTTGGTTATTGCTTTGCATCTGGAATGTTTTACCTCAAACATAGCATGGCGTATATAGTACATTGACTCTAGAAATATGGATTGTTAGTTAATGTTATTATGATGAGTATCTTTATGCTTATGCTGTGTAATTTTTTATATGAATATCAGTTTTTTACTTTCATGTTATAATACGACTCTGTTGTTTTTTCCCCATCACAGTATTGCACTTGTTGTGGACAGTCCTCAATTCTTTAACCGGCTTGCAGAATCTTTCATTTCAAGGATTAATGCAAGATTCGTTGTGCTACTTTGGGGTGATAAATCATCCCTAAATAGTAAAGCTGTGATGGACATACCAGTTTATGACTACAATGATATCACTGAACTTGGACGAGAAAATCGCAATGCATTATGCTACTCAAGCGAGCTATCCGAGCAAGGTATCTTTGCATGATGTCATAATGTGATATGAATCACAAGAAATGTTTAGCTGAAGATATATGGAGTACGTTTCTTCCAATTTGTTGGTACTTCACTTTCTTCTGCATTTCTGACATTGAATGTCACATAAGTTGCTAATCATTTGCTTCATGTAAGATGTCTTACCATCCAATAAGCTAAGCATCCCAGTACCAGTAAACAATTGATAGATGTGCCTAGTCTTGTTAGTTTTGCAAGCTTGTTATTTAATGGTTGGCTCAGTCATTTAGTTATATCCAGAGCTCGGCACTCAAGTTCCTTGCAGCCAACACCAATTGGTTTCTTTCTTAATAGCTTTGGTATCTGTTGTTTTAAAGAGGAGCACTTAATTTTTGTTTCTTTACAGAATATGACGTCACTAGGAAACTCTACGATTTTTTATTTCTTTAGAAAAAACTTCTTCTATTTCTGTACTTCCAAGCAGTCAACTTGCATCCAATAATATGGTTCTTCTTCTTCCAACCATGTCCTAGTTTATTACAACTTTTTCTTCCTTCAGGTCAGCAAGGTGTCTTCGAAGCTATTGGTCCAGAAGACGTTGCGACCCTAATATATACTAGTGGAACAGGTGGCACGCCAAAAGGCGTGATGCTTACACACCGAAATCTCTTGCATCAGGTTAAACATGCAGCAATGATGAAATTTTGTCAATGAACTTTTAGTAATACTATGATGTCTGCAATAAGCCAATAACTTCTACTTTGTTTTTCCTTGATGTAATATCCTATTATATGAACATGGGTACTTGTGCTGATCATGTTTTTCTGGATTTTCTAGAAGTATCCCAAGTCTGAAGCACCTTGATTTTTTTGAACTGGATTGCTAAGTTTTTTTAATGTATTCCTCTTGTATCCACATTAATCTTTACGCTATTTATGTTCTTCAGATAAATAACTTATGGGAGATTGTTCCAGCAGTACCTGGTGATAGGTTCCTAAGCATGCTTCCACCCTGGCATGCATACGAGCGTTCTACTGAGTACTTCATCTTCACTCATGGAATTCAACAAGTTTACACTACTGTGAAGCACCTGAAGGTATGATTTTGGTGTTTTCCATCATAAAATACTTCATTTTAGTTGGCAAGAGGCCTAGTGATGTCATTAAGAAGTTATTGCGACGTAGTAGTATTCATGTGCTCATGGGTTATGCTTGGATAGATTTAGCAGCCTACTGAAAGCTGCAAACTTAGTGATGGACATTGCATTAACATGTGCAGTCTGCAGAACTCTAGACCTGCTAATTTTCATGCGAACTCAGTATCACGATGCACTCCACAGGGTTTCTGTGTAGCGTGCAGTACTCTTCTTGTTCTACTTTTATTGTCTGACTGTTGTACAAGATGCTGAAATTGCTTATTCATGTTAACATCTTTATGTTCTTTTATAGGCAGATTTGCAGCAGCACCAACCTCATTATATTATCTCTGTACCACTGGTCTATGAAACTCTGTACAGGTTAGTTTCTATGACTATGATGTTAAATTGTGTATGCAAACTGTGACGTGTTCTACAGGCAGTGGTATTGCATAGTAGAATTTCTTCAGTTCTCTAGTGCCCTCAATGGGGCTCAACATATTCGCCTTTTGTTTGCTATCAACATCTATCTTTAATTATATCCTTTTTTTGGCTTGTTTGGGTTATCATATTTTTTATCCATGAAATCAATATTTCTTGTGGATCAGTAGTGATTAGCAACAGTATGTAAAAATCTTTGATCCATTATGTAATGTTTCCTCACTTTTTACAGTTCGATTCAGAGACAGATATCTGCTAGTTCTCCTGCTCGGGAAACTGTTGCCCTTGCACTTATCAAGATAAGTTTGCTATTTATGGAGGCAAAGAAGATATATGAGGTATGAATCCTGAGTTAGCATGAGTCACCTCATTCTCTTAGCTTTGGTGACTGGAGGTTCTCTATAAATTAATGTCCCATTGGATTCTGCGTGTAGCTGAGTCAATTTTCTCTTTCTGTCTTCTTTTTCCATTATTCTGGAAAGGGAACAGTCTTATCAAACAGTCCTGTCAAGCCATCATTCATTTTCTACATGTTCAATTATCTACGGGCAAGAATCGTCGCTGCTCTTTTGTGGCCTTTGCATAATCTGGCAAAGATGTTAGTCTACAAGAAAATCCATTCTTCCATCGGAATTTCGAAGGTACATTTATTTTGCCTGCATGCCTATTTCTGTGCTACCTTGATAATCTTTGTGTAATTTTGAGTGTGAGCTCACTAAATTTTTGCATACTTACTAATTCTACGGTTTCTGTGATAATTTGCAGGCTGGTATTAGTGGTGGCGGAAGTCTTCCGATGCATGTTGACAAGTTTTTTGAGGTAGAGGATTGGCAATAAATAAACTTCTTGTATTAACATCCTTTCACCGATATTGTTCTCTTCCAGGCTATTGGTATCAAAGTGCAAAATGGCTATGGTCTAACAGAGACTTCCCCTGTTGTAGCTGCTAGACGGCCATTCTGTAATGTAAGAGGTTCCACAGGACTTGTTTCTATATATTATATGCATTTATTGTCTGATCTTTTTGTATGTTGCATAATAAACTGTTGGTTTTATATTTAATAAGAAATGTTATAAATTGTTTTACTCATTGGGCAAAGCAACAGATAACAAGATCATATAGTGAGTTAAATCTTGCATAATTTGGTACCAACTCCTTAAAGAAAAAAGGGCAAAAAAAGAGGAACAACGTTATTGGTATTCTTCAGATAACACATTCTTGCTCCCAAAAAAGATATAAACTCAGATCTTGCCAGTGAAATGCATAAAATATTCTTGCAATATTTGTCCTTTTATAAAGGAACGTATCTTCATGCTGGATATTTAGTTTCTGAGGACAACAGAAGACGACAATTTTGGTGCCTATATTTTGTGCTTATCTTTTGCTTCTTGGCTTCCTGAAAATTTTTGTGTGTAATTTGAAGTCATTGCCAACTTGTAACATTTGGGTAGTATCATCAAAATAATCTCCACATTTCTCAGTAGACATCTGTGTGTGTTTTGCCTCCCATTTGTGCTCTTATACTAACATAAGCAGTTGATGTAACAAGGTTCTTGGCACAGTTGGCCACCCAATAAAGCATACAGAAATCAAGATCGTGGACATAGAGACCGGTGAGGTGCTCCCAGATGGTTCAAAGGGGATTGTGAAGATTAAAGGACTTCCAGTAATGAAGGGATACTATAAGGTTCTATCTATTCACTTTACCAATACGAATGAACTGTCAAATATAAAAGAAACCGGCCTTTTGTAAACATATTACTTGGAGATAAATATATTTACCTTGATGTCCGACACTTAGCTAAATCTCACAATCCATTTTAAGATACCATGCTCTGAACTTATGAATTTAAGTCTTCCTCTTGCATAGAAGGTTCTTATTTATCTCCTAAAACTTTGGTTGTCACAGAATCCATCTGCTACAAATAAAGCTTTGGATCTAGAAGGTTGGTTCAACACTGGAGATATAGGTTGGATTGCACCTCACCATGCCACAGGTCCTAGTCGAAAGTGTGGAGGGATGCTTGTTCTTGAAGGGCGTGCAAAGGATACAATAGTTCTCACTACAGGTATGTATTATGTAAGATCTATTTACTGTTATCTCTGTAGGTTGATTATGACATTCCACTTCTTTCTATACTGATGTTGTACTCTGGAAATCAATTCATTCGTAGGTAACTGGATATCATGTGACTCTAGTTATATTTGACAGCACTTGAATGTTTACTAGATCTGATTGTGCTTGAATGTTCCAATTTTCAGGAGAAAATGTTGAACCTGCTGAGCTTGAAGAAGCAGCAAGCAGAAGTAGCTTGATTGATCAGATAATGGTTATTGGCCAGGTAGGGCAAGAAGCATAACCACGCAATTGCTAGATAAATCATATGTGTTATATTATGATCATTACTATGGCCAATTGATGCTCCTTGATGTGGCCTGTGGGAAAATAGAATTTCTCAAGTGACAGGGAAAATGTTTTTTGGAACCGCCAGACCGTTATTTGAAACCATGTGCTGAGTTTTTGTTCATGAAAACATTTATCATAATATGATTAGATTTAGATATTGCAGTGATGAAATAGATCATCAGTACCACTGGTGAAGTCATGAACTTTGTTATTTGTTCTTTACATAGGATCGGCGGCGCCTTGGTGCTATTATTGTTCCCAATAATGATGAAGTCGTAGCAGCAGCAAAAAGAAAGTACAGCCTTGATGGGAATAACGGACTAGCCAAAGATACGGTCATGAGCTTGCTATATGCTGAGCTGAAAACTTGGTAAGAGTTAAGCGCCTTGCTATTTGATTTGTTCAGATAATCCTATCTTCCTTGATAATTCATTGGCTATCATAATGGAGAACTTTTAGCTAATCTGGAGATGTTCCCAAACCGTGGTAGAATTAAATCGTTCACTGTATTTTAGGATTTTAAATTTTGTCATTGTGAACTGAGTCTCGTCGGTCAAATATCACAAGACTTGAATTAGTTTGTTAATTAATGTCAGGATGGCTGGTTGCTCATTCCAGATTGGCCCTATTCTTGTTGTCGACGAACCGTTTACGGTAAGATTTTCTAGAACAGCACACTAGGAGTTTTCACAGGCTAATTATTGTGTAGCTATGTTGCTTACAAGCTTGGCATGGTTTTCTTATTCAGATTGATAATGGTTTGATGACACCAACCATGAAAATAAGAAGGGACAAAGTGGCGGCCAAGTATCAGAGTGAGATTGAAGCCTTGTACAATTGAGATGTTTGTTTTAAAAAAAAAGTGAGATGTGGACCCAGGGCAGCGCAAACAAGGCGATCACTCCGGGCTGTGCTCTGTTTGATGCGAATATGTCAAATAGGTGTGAAATAAAAGAAGCAGAAGCAAGGCAATTGCAGAGGCCATAATAAGTTGAAAAAACGTGTATTTTTTCGATAATGTGAAGAAAAAAAGTGTATACATTTAACAGAGCTTGGTAGTATCACTCAAAACCCAAATCTATGACTTGCCACAGGAAAAAAATCAATCTTCTAATTACATCAATCATAGCTACGTACATTGCTACTGTATTCAAGTAAAATGCTGGCTGGTTTGTGCTCGGCATGGTGGGATCACGCCTCAGAAGGGGGACACGAGCCGGCACCACAGAGCGATGACCGCCGCCGTGGCGACCGCCCTGGCCACAGCCCCGCAGCCACCATCACCATCGTCCACGGTGACTGCCACTGCCTGCTTCTTGTCCTCGGCCTTGACCTCTCCGTTGTCCATGGTGGCCGCCTGCTCGCTGACCTCAGCCTCGACGACGGCACATTTCTTCTTCTTCTTGGTCTTCTTGCCACGTTTCGCCGGCTTGGCGCCACCATCACCTGAACCTGAACATACGCTCCGGTCGACGTTGTCGGCCAGCGCTGTCTTCTCCTCTTCCTCGGCGGCAGCTTTCTTGTGCTTCCGGCCGTGGGCGGAACCGTGGCCAGGGTCGTCGTCGCCAAGGACAGCCCACATGTTGGCGCCGCCAGCCACGACGCCTTCCACCGCTGCCGCCTTGCGTGCCCGCCGGCGCTGGGCCACCGTCCCACCTTTGGCGACCACGGCAACGAACTCTCCTTCCTCTTCCACTTTACCCATCTCTTCGTACTCCCATTCTATGCCGACAACTTCTTCCTCCTCCTCCTCGCTTGGCGGGGCTGCCGGCGTCTCCTTTGCCTCGCCGCCACCGGGCTGGTGTTCTGGGAGGAGTCCAGGCATCGCCGGAACAGCTGGTGGCGCCTCCAGCGGCATCTGCTTTCCATAGATGGCGGCCATAGCGATCCGTGTAAAACGCTCCATCATGTCGTCCATGGCGCCCGCCGGCTGGCCGCCCCCGGCCGCGCCTCTCTTCGTGGCCTTCTTCGTGCCCTTCTTGGCGCCACGTTTCGTCGCGGGCTTGGCAGCGGCGCTCTAAGCCCGCGGCGGCGGCGCCACCTCCTCCGCCTTGGCAGCGGCTTCCTTGACGAGCTTCCGGCCGTGGAGGACGGCGTCGTCGGCGCTGTGGCCGGGGTCGTTGTTGCGCAGCACGGCCCACATGTTGGCGGCGGCGATCTCTATGCCTCCTCCCGCTCCGGCCATCTCGATCGTGTCAGGTGGCTCAAGTCTAAGCTACCGTCGTTGTGATTGCGGGAGAACCATGTGCCGATCACGTACGATGCGGTCGTATATAAAGGACGGGAGCGGAGCGAGGGACAGTCCGATTCGGTTTGGAGCAGTTCGTGGTGCTCACTGCTCGTCCCGGACTCGGACACGCACCTAGTTTTTTTTCTTTTTTATTGGATGAAACCGATGTCGTGCTGGAGAATTGCATGTAGAGTATATAATGTTAAAACAAATATGGGAAAAAGAAATAGTACAATGCAATACACGGCCACAAAACAGAGGAGAAAAAAAATACAACCAGCCACACGACCCCAGAAAAGGCAAAAAGAAAAAAAAAACCTACCCGACAGAAAACCAAAGCATAACAAACTCGCTAATGCAACAAGGTCCATGTTTGGATACTCTAACTCAGTTAGGATTAGAGTTAGATTTCAACCCTGAACTAACTCTAATCAAAATGTGTTTGGATGGCAGGGTTAGATGGAGCGCGGATACGGCGAGGCGCCTTCACGGGCGGTGTGAGAGAGAGGGAGGAAGACGACGAGAAGCTTCGAGTAAGTGGGAAGGAATCTACTGCGGGAAGAACGAGGGAAAAATGTGTTTTTTTAGTGGTCCCGAAAAACTAACCCAAATAAGCACCTCTTGGGTGGATTAGTTTTTTTGAGATGGGTTAGATGCATCTAGCCCAAACTAACCCTCCTGTTTGGATATTTTTGGATTAGTCAAGTCCAAACTAACCCAAACTAACTCTAACCCAAGAATCCAAATAGGGCTAAGAAGTGACCCTGGTATTGATTTTTCTTAGAGAAAAAGGCGGGAGATAGGCGCCGGTCGACCGGCCCAAATTTTGGCAGGTCACCGGGCAGCCCTTTGATCCCTCCACGTCAATTTGATTGGTTTCATTCCCCTCACATGCCTCCCTCTCAGAAAAAGATAGTGGCCACCCTCTCTCTCTCTCAGCGCGAATTCCTGCTCTCGCTGTGTTGTCTTGCCCCTGACACAATCTCACTGCAGCCACTCGCCACCGTCAAACGCAACAAAAAAACCATTGACTGTGCATCCATGGGCAGTAGCAAAAAAAAACAGACATTAGATGTATAAAAATGTGAACACCGTAGTAGCAAAATCGATAATGGTTGCAGCAAAAACACATAGTCGTGGGTCTTGGCGTGTCATGAAAAAGGATGTAATAGCTGACGACGTTGATAGTAGCAAAACTCAAAATGATGGTAGCAAAAAATGGTATAATGGTTCCACCAAACAAAAGACATGGTAGCAAAAAATTTGGTTGGTTCCTGCAAAAACCAAACAAGGTGGTAGCAAAAATTGGTGCACTACTTGTACCAAAACAAAAACATGGTAGCAAAAGATTGGGTTGGTTCTAGCAAAAACATGAACATGGTAGAAAAAAAGGCTGGTTCCAGCAAAAAAAGGCGATTGTAGCAAAATTTGGGGTTGAAAAAAGACCCTAGTCGGATCTCCAGCACTTGTCACCGTGGTTACAAATGCCCTGAACACCGGCCACCACGGATCTCCAACACTTGTCGCCGTCGTCTCCGGCAACGATGGATACTAATTGCAGCACTTATCACCGTCATCTCCAATCTTGTGTCCGCCATCCTAGCACCGCTTAGTTGTCAGTCCCAGCACCAGGTGGCGCCGTCGGGTGCAGCTCAACCCACCATCGGTTGCAGCACCACAACCTACAGGGTTGAAGATTGCAACGGTCTTAGGAAACTTCTCGTAAGGTTTTTTTTCCTTTTCCTTTTTCTTCTCCATTTTTTCGGGCTGGGTTTCGTCCCAATTTTTTGGTTTTTCTATTTCTTCTACTTTGTATATATATATATTCCTTTTACTCAAATTGAGAAACAAAAAAAATTCAAACTCATGAACTGTCTCTAATCTGCAAATGTTTTATTCAAATTCATGAACTTCTTTGAAAATCACAAACATTTATTTTTCAAATTTTATAAACTTCTATTCAAACAATTGAACTTATTTCAAATGCAGAAACATTTTTAAACCCACAAGTTTTTTTCAAACCCATTTTTTTAAAAAAGTCAATGGCCAACCAATCAATGGTTGACCGGTCAACCAAGTGAGCGGAGGGGAACAACGGAACGAAACCCACAAGGCGGTTAGAAGGATAGGCAAAACGAGTTGCTCTTGGTGGTGCTTTTGGTAACATCTTATTTAACTCCTGCTGAAAATAAGAGGAAAGAAATCCTATAAGGGCCCAAGGCACAGCGTTTTTGCGTTGCGCCCAAATTCTCAAATCACTAATTAAGGAGTACTCGTTGCAAAGAGCACTCCACTTTCCCAGGTGAGAACTTCTTCCCCTCTAGCTAGGGTTTTTTGCGCTCGGCGGCGACTCCATCGCCATTGTTGAGATCTACCTTGTTCCCTCCCGTCGACCAATCACCGAGACGAGGCGGGGTCTTCTGATCCTTGTCCTCTCTTGGTACGGCGACTCGGAGTAGGGCATCACCACAATTTCAACAGTCCGGCGTTCTGCAGCGATCGGGCTAGGGTTTGGCTTATGGCGACGAAGATGGGCTCGGGATCGGCGACAGCTGATGCCTCTTCATCCGCGTCGGAGGTAGAGAGGATGATGGCGGAGCTGGGCCTCTGTGAAGATGACATGGACGATGTGGAAGTAGATGAGGGTGCTATTCCCCAAGATGCAGTTAGATGGATGGCGGTAGCTAGGGTTCATATCGATAAACCCTATAGCCAGAGTTGGTTCTTCAGAAACATGCGAGCAGCTTGGGATCTGGCTCAGGTGGTGAACTTCAAGCCATTGGAGGAGAATCTCTATACGCTGCAATTCCATTGCCTCGGCGACTGGGAAAGAGTCATGGAAGAGGGTCCATGGAATTTTCGGGGACATGCTGTGATCATCACCCCGTATGATGGTGTGACCCAACCATCTCAAGTAAAACTTGATACCCTGGATATCTGGATCCAAATACATGACGTCCCTAGTCTGTATGCACACCTGGTGCCGACACTGGCGGCCAAGGTAGGAGAGGTTCTTTTTGCAGAAACATCGTCGCATGACTTTACTGGCAATTTTTATCGTGTTTGGGTGAAGATCAACGTGCACAGGCCCCTGAAGAATGCTGTGTCGCTTGTGAGGGAGTCAAAGAGGCAGATATACAGGGTAAAGTACGAGCGCCTGCCGGATTGGTGTGCAGTTTGTGGTCATCTAGGCCATACGTTCAAGGAACACGGCAATGGAATCCACCCCCTCAAGCACTGGTATTTAGGGATCTTCGAGCCTCGTGGATCATGAGGCGAGCTACATGCCCTGGAGGAGAACGGGGTCGCCGTGGTGGTCGGTGTGGAGGCCGAGGAAGAGGGAATAGAGGGACACCAAGAAGCGATAGTGCAGATTTTGGGAGGAACGGTGATCGCGAGCAAGTTGTGCAACCAAGCATGGAGGATATGGCTGTTGACGATCCTAGCAGAAAGCGGATGGACAGGGAGGTTTCAGGGAAGAATGCTATGGTGCCAGGGAAGCAACAAGGGGAACCAAGTGCCTCGGATCTAGCCATTGTCCCGGTGGGTGGGGTGGTCAGCCCGCTCCCGACCAGAGAGCCGAAGCGCTCAAAGACAGAAGGAGAAGAAAGAGATAGCTCAAGTATCCCGGTGAAGAATTTGGCGGGCTCCTTCGAGGAGCGCCGCCGGGCCCAATGAGTACATTCTGTTGGAACTGCCGCGGTGTGGGCAACGCCACGACAGTCCAAGAACTTCGCGACTTCGCAAGGAAGTTTGCCCCTACCCTGTTATGTATCGTTGAAACTCAGATAGAAGGATCTAGGGTAGAAAGTTTAGCTGCTACATTGGGATATGATAATGCATATGCAGTTGATAGTGAGGGTAGGAGTGGTGGAATCGGATTATTTTGGAACAATGAAATACAGATTGACATTTTGGGTTACTCTCGTTACCATCTGGATGTTTCTGTAAAGGAAGAAAATTAGGATGCATGGAGACTGACGTGTGTCTATGGCGAGGCTCAAACTCATCTGAGATACCGGACATGGGAAGTTCTGAAAAATATTAGCACATCTAGCTCCCTTCCATGGCTGTGTATAGGGGATTTCAACGAGGTTTTACATTCAAACGAACACGATGGAATTGGGATGAGAAGTAATGCTCAAATACAAGCCTTCAGAGACACAGTGGATATGTGCATGTTACTTGATATTGGCTACAAGGGAAGACAATGGACTTTTGAAAAGAGGGTAGTTGGAGGGACTTATACCAAAGGCAGACTAGATCGGGCGCTAGCAAACGCACCATGGATGGCCCGTTTTGCTGCGGCTTCTATTCAACATCTTACGGCGGCGACGTCAGATCATAGCCCCCTTCTACTCGACCTAGGGCGGGGCCAAATCAATGAGTACATTTTGACATTACTGACAGTCAGGGTTGTTACATGATTGATAACTCGAACTCCAGATTAGCTAAACTGCTTGAAGTTTCAAGGGCCAACAAGCTACTTAAACATGGTTTGATAAACAGTTCATTGGCAAGTTGCCCTGAGTAGTTGTTGTCTGGCGGCACAAGTCGATCTGTTTGGGAGGGCCGGGATTTCTTGGGCTGTACTGAAATGTAATATTTATTAAGAAACATTGATTCATCCGTTTGCTATTAAAAAAGCACCATTATAAAATTTGGGCATCCGAGGATTTCACTAATTCTTATTTGAAGAACACCGCACAGTTTAAATAGTTATTCTCTAGAATTAATGAAGCCCAAATTATCACACTAAAACAGTTCTATTAATACCACACTTGTTCAAAGGGGAAAGTATAATACTTAAATAGATCAAACACATTTTTTCAAAGGGGGGATTAATAATTGAGTGGACAAAGTCCATGAGCTGTGAGACGAGAAAGGAGATAACTATTAAAACAAGTTAGCCTAACCAACAATTTAAAATATTTACGGGAAGGACACACGGAGGAAATCAGAACTTTAGAAAATAGGGCAAGAAGTTCATTCAAAGGGTAAAGTAATACTTGAATAGACAACGCATTTTATCAAAGGAGGGAATAATAATTAATTGTGTGGACAAAGTCCATGAGCTGTGAACGAGAAAGCAAATAACTATTAAAACAACAAGACGGACACGCGAAGGAAATCAGAACTTCAGAAAAAAGGGCAACAAGTTCATTCAAACATACTAAGCAACAGGACAAAATAGAAATACAGTGACTGAACTAATTTCATGTGTAATTCCTGAGAATAATGTTAGCATACCAGGAAGAGATAAATGAGCAGAATTCTGGAGAGAACTGATCTGCAGGTGCAGAAGGTGGTGGTTGGTCAACAATTGCTTCCAATATTTCATAGAAGCTTAACCAACCTTCATTAGTAGAAAACAGGGCTTTGATCCAGGGCAGTTTTCACATTAGTCCCGGTTCAGTCAAGAACCGGGACTAATGTGAGCATTTATCCCGGTTCGTGCGGCTAAGGCATTAGTCCCGGTTCACCTGGGTCCTTTAGTCCCGGTTCGTGTCACGAACCGGGACTAAAGGGTGCGATACCCATTAGTACCGGTTGGTGGCACCAACCGGGACTAAAGGTTAGACCTTTAGTACCGGTTGGTGCCACCAACCG
>NC_041386.1:621053358-621062460 GCF_002162155.2 Triticum dicoccoides
AAATGATGGAAATGTCAAAAAAATAAAAAAAATAAGTTTCCCATGTGATATGTGGTCTAGTTGTTGGGAAAATTTACAAATATGAATTTTGACTTTATTTACAAAATTTCTCTGGAATTTAGTAAAATGGGCATAACTTTTGCATACGAACTCGGATTAAAAAAATTATATGAAAAATCATCTACTCGAAAAGTTACATCCAAATTTAACTGGGGGAACCCCGTTAAACATTTTCAAAATCCTCAAAAAACTAACAGAAAAATAGTTACGGGGCTTTTAAGATCTAGAGTGGAAAAAATCGAAATAATTATTCTAGAATATTAGTGTTACTAAATAATGGTCAAACTAATTATTCTAGAATATTAGTGCTACTAAATAATTATTTCAGTTATTTTGATTTTTTGTCAAATCTGGTCAAACTGTGGTCAAACAATGGTCAAACTAAATATTCAAGAAATATTAGTGTTTCTAAATAATTATTGTTTTTTAAAACAATAGTTTCAAACTCAAACAGTGAAATGTGTCACTTCATGCTCAAGCAAAATTCATGAAGGTTAATAGGATTGACATCTTACTATTGTCAGGAAAACAACAAGTGCAAACTTGGAAACGAGAGAGAATAGAACCCGGAAGTTAAGCGTGCTCAGGCTGGGGGAGTGGGAGGATGGGTGACCGTTCGGGAAGTTAGATGATTTGGAATGATGAGGGGTGATTAGAGGATAAATTGAGCAGTGATGAGGGGTGGTGATTACACACTAGAGGTTAAAATAATTCAGAAATTTGAAAATAAAAAAAAATTCAAAAAAAATCATAAAATTTCCTTTAGTCCCGGTTGGTGTTACCACCCGGGACTAAAGGTGGAGCTCCACGTGGCCGCGCCCTTTAGTCCTGGTTCGTGTAAGAACCGGGACTAAAGGAGAGAGGCATTAGTACCGACCCTTTAGTCCCGGTTCGAAAACCGGGACTAAAGGGCCTTACCAACCGGGACAAAAACCCCTTTTTCTGCTAGTGCTTCTCCCTCTGGAGGACTATAAGGGAAGGACCATTGGCGCATTCAAGTATTACCAAGCCCAAACTCCACACATCACTCTTCTAGTCATAGGAGCTGCCACTAATCCGCTCAGTTCTTGTGGCTCGTCTTCTGGGGGCGTCTGAATACAAAGGATAATATGGCTCGGAAAGGTTGGTTGGTGGCTGCTTCAAACGCTGGATGTGACCTCTGCCCGGCACTAGAAACGGTTGATCACCTAGTGCTTCGTTGCCGTCCGGTAAACGCCCTCTGGAACAGGCTAATGTTGGGCCCTTTGGCACGTGACTCCTCTGATATCAAGTATTTGGTTTGCCATGCGGTTGATCAACTTGCGTTCAAGCATAAATGGAATGTTGCTTTTGCGGCTTGCGTTGTCACACTTTGGCAAGCTAGGAATGATCGAGTCTTTAATGCCAAGTGCTGGACAGAGTCATACATCAGGTTCCACTCTGCTGATTTGATCCGTCTCTGGTCCAATAGAACTACAAAGCAGTGGGAAAAGGACGACTTGCGGACTTGGGCTAGTATAATCGAAGGCTAGATCATGATCATGCATATGTTCCTCTCCATCTTTTCTCTTCTCTTCTCTTTTCTCTCTTTTTCTTGGGCTGCTTATGGCCTTGCACCTTGGTGCACTTCACAAGTTAATGTAACTGCACTTTCTTCAGGCTTGCGCCTGTTTGGAAATATAAGGTAGACCATGCGCCGCCCTTTCATTGTCAAAAAAAAATATGTAAAAAAACGATGGAACGTCTAAATTTCGCCGAATCTGTGTCATGTTTGATCGAATTTTGGCCGAGTATGTTTCTAAAAAACTTTTAAAAAGGCGTCTGGGGACGACCTGGGGGTGGTGGCTGGGAACCTGATCGGCCCCACGCCGAATTTATCGCCGGCTCGCCCCCGGGCGGCGCTATTTCAATCCCCTAGGGGCCCGAACGGTTGGAGATGCTCTAAGTTTGGTTTTTCAATAGCGCTGGAGCAAGGTTTGGTTAGCAACGGGACTAACCAGTTTGGTTGTTTGGTGTGGCCTGTTTTGCCTGTTCATAAATTTCAACAATTCTAATTACCTAAGACAAAAGTTATGTGTGTTGTTCGGAATCTACCTGTCCTCGGATGAAAAACCATAGAGATTGTAGAATACGTATATAAGTGTGCAAACAATTAAACATGGCGTGACGAGTTAGTCATGTATGGTATGTACTCCTGTAGTGGCTTCCATAGAAGAATTGTTAGACCCAGACGGGGTTAGGGAGATCGAAAAACTGCTGTAGTGTTAGATACCCCTGGTTAAAAAGATCTCTTGTGTGAAATCTCGTGCCTAGATCATCCACTTGTGCCTTGTCTTTTTGAAAACCCTCAAATCATGAGTATTGCCACGAAATCCCCAAAACATTTTAGCATATATACTACCTCTGTAAACTTTATATGACGCTTTAGGTCACTCCTTTAGTGACCACCTACAACGTCTTTAGTGACCACCTACAACGTCTTATAAAAGTTTACAAAGGGAGTACTTTATATTTTATATGTCATATAGATGGTCAAATTTTGATCCGAGTACGATGATACCGAATAAACCCAAGTGTATGTCGCTTACAAGTTTGGCATGATTTCTCTTATTTAGATTGATAACGATTTGATGACACCAACCATGAAAATGAGAAGGAACAAAGTGGCGGCCAAGTATGGAGTGAGATTGAAGCCTTTCTACAAGTGAGTTGTTTGTTCAATAAATAAATAAACAAGTGAAGTGGGAAAGAAAAACAAGACAAGCTATAAGTTAAAAATATTGTATACTACATTTAACCGAGCTTCATAGTATTACTCAAAACCCAAACCAAGAACTTGCCACAAGAAAACAAATCGATCTTCTAATTACATCAATCATTATCATAGCTATTTAAGTGGCTGACATGTGCTTGGCATGTTGGGATCATGCATCAGACAGGGGGTGCGAGCCGGCACCACAGAGCGAAGAGCGCCACTGCAACGGCCGCCCTGCATATCCTGCCGGCTACAACTCGGCAGCCGCCTGCGATCTCTTCATCCTCACTCATCTCTTCTTCTTCTTCATGTTCTTCTTCTTCATCTTCATCTTCACTCAACACTTCTTCATCTTCATATTCACTCATCTCTTCATCATCATCATCATCATCTTCATATTCACTCATCTCTTCATCATCATCATCATCTTCTTCTTCTTCGTCGTCGTCTTCACTCATCTCTTCATCATCATCATCATCATCATCATCATCTTCTTCTTCTTCTTCTTCGTCTTCACTCATCTCTTCATCACGTTCTTCTTCATCTTCACTCTCATCATGTTCTTCTTCTTCTTCTTTACTCGGCAACGCCGCTAGTGTCTTCTTTTCCATCTCCTCGCAGCCGTTGTTGATCTGCACCTCACCATTGTCCATGGTGTCCGACTGCTTGCCGTCCTCATTGTTAATCTGCACCTCAGTTTTGTCCACGGCGACCGCCTTCTTGCTGTCCCCGTTGTTGATCTGCACCTCGCCGTCATCCACGGAGGGCGCCTGCTTGCTGCCCTCGGCCTTGACCTCGCCGTCGTCCATGGCGGCTTTCTTGTTCTTTCGGCCGTAGGCGGTGCTATGCCCAGGGTCGTCATCTTGAAGGACAGCCCACATATTGGCGCCACCACACACCGCGACGCCACCCGCCACGGCCGCCTTGCCCTTCCGTGCCCGCCGGGCCACCTTACCTTTGGCGACCACGGCAACGAACTCTTCTTCCTCTTCCTGTTGACTACTCATCTCTTCTTCCTCTTCTTTACTTCTTACCACTTCTTCCTCCTCCTCCTCGCTCGGCGGCGCGGCCGGCGTCTCCTTCACCTGGCCACCGCCGAGCCCGGCCTGGTGTTTCGGGAGTCCAGTTCCCACGTATCGCTGGAAGAGGGGGTGTACTCCTGAAACATCTGGTGGTGCCTCCGGCGCAACTCTGTTCCGCGCGGCGATAACAATCCGTGTAAAACGCTCCATCAGCATCGCGTAGTCCCTGGTACCCGCCGGTGCCACCTGCTCGCCGTCCCCGGCCGCGCCTCCCGTCCCCTTCGTCGTGGCCTTGCTGCTGCCACCTTTCGCCGCGGGCTTGGCGACGCTCTCAGTCTCAGCCGGCGGCGCCGCCTGCTCCGCCTTGGCAGCGGCCTTCTTAACGTGCTTCCGGCCGTAGACGACGGCGTCGTCCACGCTGTGGCCAGGGTCGTTGTCGGGCAGCACGGCCCACATGTTGGCGCCGGCGATCCCCATGCCTCCTCCCGATCCGGCCATCTCGATCGAATCGATATGGGACGAGAATAGTACACGCGCGTGGGCTTGGCTGGAATCTGTTAGACTATGTATAACTTCTGTACCTATGTACGTATTGTAACACAACCATTATATATAATGAGATAAGCCACCTCTAGAGGGTTGTGCTGGTTCCCAAAACTTATTGTCTTACATGGTATCACGCTAGGTTACGATCGCTTCCGCTTCTAAACCCTAATACCCGCACCGCCGCCGCAGCCGCCGCCGCCTTCACCGCCGCCGCCGCGCCACCGATCGCGCCGCCGCCATGTCGAGCGCCGCCACCACCGGTTCCACTGCTGCGGGCTTCCTCCCGGCCTCTCTTGCGGCTCTGCTCAACCTCCCACTCGATGCCGTCTCCGTTCCGGCTCCGATCGGGACAAGGAGCATCGGCTCCGTCTTCTCCACGCCGCCGGCGCCCTCGCTCGGGCGTGAACTCGTGGTCCACACCGCGGCGCCGCCGTCCGCTGCGGATTCCGCAGGCGTCGTCCCGCCGCTCCTGCCGCGAGCAGATCACACCGCCCCGCTGGCGGGGTTGGCGGCGTCCGCCCCGGCCGCGGGCCCTGCGGCATCCGCACCGGCCGCGAGCTTTGCGGCCCCCGCCCTGGCTGCGGTCCCGCCTCCTCCCGCATCGGCTTCGGTGCCTCCGGCTGCCTCCATGGTGTTTGCACCCCAGGCAGCCTCCTCAATGGGATCGTCTTCGCCGCCGCCGTTTCACTTCGGTCATCTCATCACCATCAAGCTCTCCGCAGACAACTACATCTTCTGGCGTGCGCAGGTTCTCCCGCTCTTGGGGAGTCACTACCTGCTAGGCTACGTCGACGGATCGCTTCCCTGCCCACCCGCGCTGGTAGACAGCGTGCACGGTCTGGTCTACAATCCGGCCCATCGCGTCTGGACGGGGCAGGACCAGGCGAACCTCTCCTCCATCCAGGGGTCGCTCTCACCGGCAGTTGCCGGCCTTGTTGTCTTCGCGAAGACGTCTCATGAGGCCTAGACCATCCTTGAGCGCACCTTTGCAGCGCAGTCCCAGGCTCGTGTCTCTGCACTCCGTCGTCAGCTTGGAGAGTGTCAGAAGCTTGACTCCACGGCCACTGAGTTCTACAACAAGGTCAAGGGCCTTGCCAACACATTGGCCTCCATTGGACAGCCCCTCACCGACTCCGAGTTCAACTCATTTATTGTCAATGGTCTTGATGAGGAGTATGATGCCTTAGTCGAGATCATCAACGAGCGGGGTAACTCGACACCCATGTTGGCACACGAGGTTTTCTCTCGGCTTCTTCTCACTGAGCAACGGGTCGAGACTCGCCGCACCAGGGGCACTGGCTCTCTCTCGGCCAACGTCGCCACCAAGGGAGGCCGCTCTTCTTCATCACCCCGGTCTCCCTTGGGGCTGCCACCGTCGCCCGCCTCGGCCCCCCACCTACTGCGACCTTACCGGGGGCTGGCGGTCCACGTGTGTGTCAGCTTTGTGGCCGCTTCCAGCGAAGCTTCCTTGGTCTTGGCAATGACGGCAAAGATACACGCAACAATGCCCGTCAGGTCGCCATGGCTGATCGTCCCGCGCCGCAGAAGCACCAGGGACACACTCATTCCTACTCCATCGATCCACACTGGTACATGGACTCTGGGGCGACAGAGCATCTGACCAGCGAGCTGGGGAAGCTTCACACTCGTGAACCCTATCATGGCTCCGACAAGATCCACACCGCCAATGGAGCAGGTATGCACATCTCTCATATTGGTCAAGCATCTCTTCTCACTAGACATGCCAATAGGAGTCTTCAGCTTCGCAATGTTCTTCGCGTTCCATCTGTGACCCGCAATCTTCTTTCAGTTCCTAAACTCACACGTGATAATAATGTGCTTTGTGAATTTCACCCTTTTGATCTTTTTATTAAGGATCGGGGCACGAGGGACATTCTTCTTAGTGGGCGGTTGTGCCAGGGCCTCTATCGTCTGGAGCATCCTGGTGTCGCTCGCGTTTTCAGTGGAGTTCGGGTCTCTCCGTCACAGTGGCATGCTCGTCTTGGTCACCCGGCCACACCTATTGTCCGTCATATTTTGCGTCGTCATGAGCTTCCTAGTTTGTCTAGTAATAAAGATGTAGCAGTGTGTGATGCTTGTCAGCAGGGGAAGAGTCATCAACTTCCTTTTTCGGAGTCCAGTCGTGAGGTGAAACATCCGTTAGAACTTGTGTTTTCAGATGTATGGGGTCCTGCTCAGACTTCTGTCAGTGGTCATAATTACTATATCAGTTTCGTTGATGCTTATAGTCGCTTTACCTGGCTTTACCTTATTAAACGCAAATCTGATGTGTTTGATATTTTTGTTCAGTTTCAAAAACATGTTGAACGTCTTCTCAAGCACAAAATTGTTCATGTCCAGTCGGACTGGGGGGGCGAGTATCGCAACCTCAACTCCTTCTTTCAGTCGCTTGGGATAGCTCATCGTTTAGCATGTCCACATACACATCAGCAGAATGGTTCAGTCGAACGTAAGCATCGTCATATTGTTGAAGCTGGTCTTACTCTTTTGGCCCATGCATCTGTTCCGTTTCGGTTTTGGAGTGATGCTTTCACCACTGCATGCTTTCTCATCAATTGTACTCCTACTCGTGTTTTAAACATGAAGACTCCCATTGAGGTTCTCCTTAATGAACAACCTGATTATACCTTTCTCAAGGTATTTGGGTGTGCTTGCTGGCCGCATCTTCGTCCATATAACAAGCGCAAGCTTGAGTTTCGTTCTAAGAAGTGTGTTTTCCTTGGCTATAGCTCTCTTCATAAAGGTTACAAATGTCTTCATGTTCCCACTAATCGTGTCTATATATCTCGGGACGTCGTGTTTGATGAGCATGGTTTTCCCTTTGCCAACCTTCCTGTGTCCACTGTCGAACCACCATCCCTGCATTCATCCTCTGTTGCTTCTAACCAATTTGATGATGTTGCATACTCTCCTTTGCTGTTACCTAACCATGGTGCAGGAACCGGACGTGGAGCTCGTTTGGAGCTGTTGGAGGATTCACCATCATCATCGTCGTCTTCTGGTGGGCATGTCGATCGCCCTCTGTTGCATGGCATCGATTTGCGTGCCCATGCATGGTCACCCGACGAGCCCGTCGCGCCGAGCATCTCCACTGTTCGGTCTGCTACGCCAGTGATCGCCGAGTCTCCAGCGGCTCGGCCTTTTTCGCCAGCGGCCGCCGAGTCGCCCGTGGCTCGGCCCGTCACGCCGTCTTCGCCCGCGGCTCGGGTCCTCATGTCGCCTTCATCAGCGGATCGGCCCGCAACACCGGCCGTGCCACGGCCCACTATGCCGAGCTCGCCATCGGCCCGGTCTGGGATGCCGGAGTCGCCAGCTGCTTCGTCTGCTCTGCCGGTTTCGCCGGTGGGCCGGCCTTCTTCGCCGACTGAGTCCGAGGCTACCGTGCCTGGCTCCTCGTCACCGGCTGACTCGTCAACGTCGCCGTCCTCCAGCCCGTTGCAGGCTGCTCCGTCGACCTCGGTGGTTCTTGTGTCTCGACCACATACACGCAGTCGCAGTGGCATTTTCAAACCTAAGGAACGTACGGATGGTACGGTTGCTTGGTTGGCTGCTTGTTTGGCTGCTGCTGTTGCGGATCCATCTTCTGAGCCTCGCTCATATCAGGCTGCCCTGCGCATTCCACATTGGCGAGAGGCTATGGAGCAGGAGTTTCATGCTCTCCTTCGTAACAAGACATGGACTCTCGTTCCTCCACCACCACGGGTAAATGTTATTGACTCAAAATGGGTATTCAAAGTGAAGAAGCATTCGGATGGATCTATTGAGCGTTACAAAGCGCGACTTGTTGCTCGCGGTTTTCGGCAGCGTCATGGTCTTGACTATGAGGACACCTTCAGTCCTGTCGTCAAGCCTACCACTATTCGGCTTCTTCTCTCCATTGCTGTTTCTCGTGGTTGGTCCCTTCGTCAACTTGATTTGCAGAATGCTTTTCTACATGGATTTTTGGAGGAAGAGGTTTATATGAAACAGCCGCCTGGTTTCTCTGATCCGGATCGTCCTGACTATATCTGTCGTCTTTCCAAAGCACTATATGGTTTGAAGCAAGCTCCTCGTGCCTGGCATGCCCGCCTTGCCTCTGCCCTTCGTGCTCATGGGTTTGTGCCGTCCACTGCTGACACTTCATTATTTCTTCTACAGAAGCCAGAAGTCACTATGTATCTTTTGGTATATGTCGATGATATTATCCTTGTCAGCTCTTCTCAGTATGCTGCTGATGCTCTTGTCTGCTCTCTTGGTGCTGATTTTGCGGTAAAAGATCTTGGGAAGCTTCACTACTTTCTTGGAGTTGAGGTCACTTCTCGTGCTACTGGTCTTGTCCTTACGCAGAAGAAGTACTCCTTGGAGTTGTTACAAAAAGCCGGCATGCTGAAGTGCAAACCGACCACCACACCCATGTCGTCTACCGACAAGATAACAGCTGTTGATGGTGAGCTTTTGTCTCCTGCGGATGCCACAGAGTACAGAAGCATTGTTGGTGGACTTCAGTACTTGACGATCACGAGACCAGATATCTCTTATGCTGTTAACAGGGTTTGTCAGTATCTTCAGGCTCCCAGAGATACTCATTGGGCTGCTGTTAAACGCATTCTTCGTTATGTTCAGTTCACCCTGACTTTTGGTATGCATATTCGGCCGACTTCCTCTCGGGTCCTTTCGGCCTTCTCTGATGCAGATTGGGCTGGTAGCCCAGATGACAGGCGATCCACGGGGGGTTATGCA
>NC_041386.1:621062880-621125086 GCF_002162155.2 Triticum dicoccoides
AAGGCTGTGGCTAATGCTACTGCAGAGATTATTTGGGTGCAGTCTTTGCTTCAGGAGTTGGGTTTGTCTCAACCACAGCCTCCTATTCTTTGGTGTGATAACATCGGTGCTACATACCTTTCTGCAAATCCAGTATTTCATGCCCGAACGAAACACATTGAAGTTGACTATCACTTTGTACGGGAACGTGTATCACAGAAGCAACTTCAGATCAAGTTTATCTCGTCTAAGGATCAACTTGCAGATATCTTCACTAAGCCTTTACCACTGCCACAGTTTGAGGCTTGTAGGCGCAATCTTACCCTTCTCAGTTCTTTAGAAAGTGGCTAAGATTGAGGGAGGGTGTTAGACTATGTATAACTTCTGTACCTATGTACGTATTGTAACACAACCATTATATATAATGAGATAAGCCACCCCTAGAGGGTTGTGCTGGTTCCCAAAACTTATTGTCTTACAGAATCTAAGCTCTACGTACCGTCGTTGCGACTGCGAGAGAACTCTATTTGCCGATCATGGTGGTACACTATACGGTGGTATATAAGGGCACCCGGCCGGCGGCGCATGCAGTTGGACTCGGCTTTGGTGTTCTGCTCCACGGCCCCGGAGTCGGACACGGACGTATGTTCATCTATTGATTGATCGGTGGAGTCCTAACGTGAAGACACCATTAATATGCGGATCATCTGTGGGGTTCGTCAGGGTGACCCCTTCTCACCGTTCTTATTCAACATGGTGGTCGATGCCCTGGCATCCATCCTGGATAAGGCCAAGGCTGCTGGTCATATCCACGGCTTAGTTCCCCACCTTGTAGGAGGAGGAGGAGGGGTCTCCCTCCTTCAATATACGGATGATACCATTATCATGGTTGAGGGATCCGCACTAGATATCACTAACCTGAAGTTCCTCCTCCTGTGCTTCCAACAAATGTTGGCCTAACCATCAACTTCGATAAGAGCGAAGTGATGGTCCTCGGGTTTCCCTTGAAGGAAGCACAGGCTACCGCTAACCGACTAAACTGTCGGCTGGGTTCTTTCCCCACGACCTATCTGGGAATCCCCATTAGTGATTCGCGCCTCACCGTGGCTGATCTTCGCCCCACGGTGACCCGTATGCAGCACCGCGTTGAGCCTTGGAAAGGACGCTGGCTATCTAAGGCGGCTCGCGTGATCCTTATCAACTCTTCGCTCGCTAGCCTCCTTTGGTTTCTCATGAGCTTCTATAGCCTCCATGAAACCCTGCACCAGAAGATCGCCAAATACCAATCCAGATTCTACTGGGCTGGCGATGGGGATAAGTAGAAGTACCACATGGTCAGCTGGCCAGATATATGCAAACCCAAGGACCAGGGCGGTCTTGGGATTTTGTCCTCCCGGCGCATGAACATTGCCCTTCTGACCCGTTGGCTCTGGCGCATTGCCAATGGAGATGGGGGTCTCTGGCTCACCATAATCCAGAACAAGTACCTGCGTGGACAGCCTCTCGCATTTTGTCAGCGCGCTGGCGGCTCCCAGTTTTGGCAAGCCGTCGTCCAGCTGCTGCCTGTTTTGCGCATTGGCACTTCCATCTCGGTGGGTACTGGGTCCTCGACCTTGTTCTGGCTAGATAGATGGCTGGGCGACACCCCCCTTGCCGCTCGATTTCCAGTCCTCTTCGACATTGTTGTAGACCCTCGGGTCTCTGTCGAGACGGCCCTTACTGACTTAGGGCGCCTCGCTTTCCGCCGCCCCTTTGGCCCCCTTGAGATTGCGGCTTGGGATACCCTCCTCCAGGACATCGCCCTCCTACCTATAGACGTTACCGACTCTCCGGACGCCATCTCCTGGCGACTGGAACCCTCCGTCCGCTTCTCCACCAGATCCCTTTACGCGGCTATCGCCCCATCGACGGCTCCCGAGCCCTTCAGTTTGATTTGGGACATCCGCCTGCCCATGAAGATCAGGATTTTCCTGTGGCAATGGATCCGAGGCCGCCTCCCGTCCGGCGTGGAGGTCCTTAAACGCCATGGACCTGGGGATGGGATGTGCCCCATGTGCGGCACGGTAGAGGATACCAACCACATCTTCTTCTCGTGCTACACGGCACAGTTCCTCTGGTCCTGTTTTCGCGAAACGGTTGGGGGACAGTGGTGCAACACCAACGTCCCTGACCTGCTTGCGGAGATTCAGGCTTCTCCCCCTCGCTACGGGCATATTAGATGGCTTTGTGTGGGGATCCTTGCTTGGACGCTGTGGACTGTCCGCAATAAGCTAGTCATCCAGAAGGTGCCTCTTCGGCGTGCTACTGACTCCATCTTTAAATTGTGTGGATACTTGCAGCTCTGGCGGCAGCTTAGCCGCCCACAGGACCGGGACGTCATCAGCACCCTCCTCGCCGACCTTCGATCGATGGCCTTCCGCTTGGCGCCCCCGCTCCCCCCGCCACCGCCGGAGCCCGACTAGACGTTGTATCTCTCTCGGCGCGCGTGCCTTTTTGTTTTTCTTTTGGGCTTGTTGAGCTATGCCCTCAGCATTAACCCTCTCTCTACTTATTTGTCTGGAACTTTCGTGTGTGTGTGTGGTTCTGAACCTGGTTGGATGTTGGCTTGGGCATTTGCTTTATATATAAAGCGGGGCGAAAGCCTTTTTCGGTAAGACACCATTACTTACTCCCCCTCGGATTAGTTAATTGATTGATGAATGAATCTGATGCCACACTGTACTCCGAGTCCGAGTCCAGGTAGTCAGAGCATCTTAGCCGGATTCGCCAAATCCGATCCCTCGGACGCTCACGGACGTGACTGGGCGTATCCACGGACAATGACTGGTCACGTCTTAAATTTACCATGTTACATCCGAGTCCCTTATATTTCAACTTCTAGATTCATATAAAGCATGCAAAAGAAAATATAGCCTACATACTATATTAGCTAATCTTCGTTGTCGGAGATGTCCACGACGTCGTTGCTGGACGCCGGGTGGATGGGCGCATAGGAGGGCTCCGGCTCCTCCTCCTCCTCTGTGGCCTACTCCGCCTCCATCTCCAGCCGACGACGGCGTCTGGCCTCCGCATATGACTCCGTGCGGAGGGAATCGACGATGGCTTGCTGCTCCGCATGTATATTAGCGTCCCCAGCGTCTCCCCACATCCTCAACCTCCTCTTCCTCCTCCAAATTCACTGCATCCGGAGGTAGCCCCGCAGAGATCTAGGCTTCGTGCCTTGCCCGGATTTGCTCAAGAAACTGCAGTCGGCGCTCCGCGTTAGAAATTGGTAGCTCCTCACCCGGCGGCATAGGGGCATGGCTACTAGTGGTGGCAGTCGGGGAGTGAAAAGTGGCGGCGACGGCGGACGGGAGCACTAGTAGAAAAAGGACCTAATGTGAGACACATTAGTCCCGGTTCAATTTTGGCCCGGTACTAATGGTACCATTAGTGCCGGTTCAAACGGCTATCCATTAATGCCGGTTCGTGTTGAACCTTTAGTACCGGTTCGTGCCACGAATCGGTACTAAAGGGGTGGTGGCAGGCTGGCGTCAGGCCGGGGCCCCACGATCACCTTTTGTGCCGGTTCGTGGCACAAACCGGTACTAAAGGGCTAACCCCTTTAGTCCCGGTTGAAGACACAAACCGGGACTATAGGGAAATTTTCAAACTCTAACCTGTTGGGGAACGTTGCAGAAAACAAAAATTTTCCTACGGTTTCACCAAGATCCATCTATGAGTTCATCTAGCAACGAGTGATTGGATGCATCTACGTACCTTGTAGATCGCGAGCGGAAGCATTCAAAGAACGGGGATGAGGGAGTCGTACTCGACGTGATCCGAATCACCGGAGATCCTAGCACCGAACGGACGGCACCTCCGCGTTCAACACATGTACGGTCAGCGTAACGTCTCCTCCTTATTGATCCAGCAAGGGGGAAGGAGAGGTTGAGGAAAATGGCTCCAGCAGCAGCATGACAACGTGGTGGTGGTGGAGCTGCAGTACTCCGGCAGGGCTTCGCCAAGCTCTATGGAGGAGGAGGAGGTGTTGGAGAGGGAGAGGGAGGCACCAAAGGCGTAGGTGTGAGGCCCTTCCTCCCCCCACTATATATAGGGGGCCTAGGGGGGGCGCCGGCACTAGGAGATGAAATCTCCTAGGGGGGCGGCGGCCAAGGGGTGGGGGGCTTGCCCCCCAAGCAAGGGGGCGCCCCCCTTTAGGGTTTCCCCACCCTAGGCGCATGGGCCCTAGGGGGAAGTGGCGCCCCAGCCCACTTTGGGCTGGATCCCTTCCCACTTCAGCCCATGGGGCCCTTCGGGATAGGTGGCCCCACCCGATGGACCCCCGGGACCGTTCCGGTGGTCCCGGTACAATACCGGTGACCCCGAAACTTGTCTTGATGGCCGAAATAGCACTTCCTATATATAATTCTTTACCTCCGGACCATTCCGGAACTCCTCGTGACGTCCGGGATCTCATCCGGGACTCCGAACAACATTCGGGTTACTGCATATACATATCCCTACAACCCTAGCGTCACCGAACCTTAAGTGTGTAGACCCTACGGGTTCGGGAGACATGTAGACATGACCGAGATTGCTCTCCGGTCAATAACCAACAGCGGGATCTGGATACCCATGTTGGCTCCCACATGCTCCTCGATGATCTCATCGGATGAACCACGATGTCGAGGATTCAAGCAACCCCGTATACAATTCCCTTCGTCAATCGGTATGTTACTTGCCCGAGATTCGATCGTCGGTATCCCAATACCTTGTTCAATCTCGTTGCCGGCAAGTCACTTTACTCGTACCGTAATGCATGATCCCGTGACCAGACACTTGGTCACTTTGAGCTCATAATGATGATGCATTACCGAGTGGGCCTAGTGATACCTCTCCGTCATACGGAGTGACAAATCCCAGTCTTGATCCGTGTCAACTCAACAGACACTTTCGGAGATACCCGTAGTATACCTTTATAGTCACCCAGTTACGTTGTGACGTTTGGTACACCCAAAGCACTCCTACGGCATCCGGGAGTTACACGATCTCATGGTCTAGGGAAAGGATACTTGACATTGGAAAAACTCTAGCAAACGAACTATACGATCTTGTGCTATGTTTAGGATTGGGTCTTGTCCATCACATCATTCTCCTAATGATGTGATCTCGTTATCAATGACATCCAATGTCCATAGTCAGGAAACCATGACTATCTGTTGATCAACGAGCTAGTCAACTAGAGGCTTACTAGGGACATGTTGGTGTCTACTATTCACACATGTATTACGATTTCCGGATAACACAATTATAGCATGAATAAAGACAATTATCATGAACAGGGAAATATAATAATAATGCTTTTATTATTGCCTCTAGGGCATATTTCCAACAGTCTCCCACTTACACTAGAGTCAATAATCTAGTTACATTGTGATGAATCGAACACCCATGGAATTCTGGTGTTGATCATGTTTTGCTCTAGGGAGAGGTTTAGTCAACGGATCTTCTACATTCAGGTCCGTATGTACTTTACAAATATCTATGTCTCCATCTTGAACATTTTCACGAATGGAGTTGAAGCGACGCTTGATGTGCCTGGTCTTCTTGTGAAACCTGGGCTCCTTGGCAAGTGCAACAGCTCCAGTGTTGTCACAGAAGAGTTTGATTGGCCCCGACGCATTGGGTATGACTCCTAGGTCGGTGATGAACTCCTTCACCCAAATTGCTTCATGTGCTGCCTCCGAGGATGCCATGTACTCCGCTTCACATGTAGATCCCGCCACGACGCTCTGCTTGCAACTGTACCAGCTTACTGCCCCACCATTCAAAATATACACGTATCCGGTTTGTGACTTTGAGTCATCCAGATCTGTGTCGAAGCTAGCGTCGACGTAACCCTTTACGACGAGCTCTTCGTCACCTCCATAAACGAGAAACATTTCCTTAGTCCTTTTCAGGTACTTCAGGATATTCTTGACCGCTGTCCAGTGTTCCTTGCCGGGATTACTTTGGTACCTACCTACCAAACTTACGGCAAGGTTTACATCAGGTCTGGTACAAAGCATGGCATACATAATAGAACCTATGGCTGAGGCATAGGGGATGACACTCATCTCTTCTATATCTTCTGCCGTGGTCGGACATTGAGCTGAGCTCAATTTCACACCTTGCAACACAGGCAAGAACCCCTTCTTAGACTGATCCATATTGAACTTCTTCAATATCTTATCAAGGTATGTGCTTTGTGAAAGACCTATGAGGTGTCTTGATCTATCTCTATAGATCTTGATGCCTAATATATATGCAGCTTCTCCAAGGTCCTTCATTGAAAAACTCTTATTCAAGTAGGCCTTGATGCTGTTCAAAAGTTCTATATCATTTCCCATCAAAAGTATGTCATCTACATACAATATGAGAAATGCTACAGAGCTCCCACTCACTTTCTTGTAAACGCAGGCTTCTCCATAAGTCTGCGTAAACCCAAACGCTTTGATCATCTCATCAAAGCGAATGTTCCAACTCCGAGATGCTTGCACCAGCCCATAAATCGAGCGTTGGAGCTTGCACACCTTGTTAGCATTCTTAGGATTGACAAAACCTTCTGGCTGCATCATATACAATTCTTCCTTAAGGAAACCATTAAGGAATGCCGTCTTGACGTCCATTTGCCATTTCTCATAATCATAGAATGCGGCAATTGCTAACATGATTCGGACGGACTTTAGCTTCGCTACCGGTGAGAAAGTCTCATCGTAGTCAACCCCTTGAACTTGTCGATAACCCTTAGCGACAAGCCGAGCTTTATAGATGGTCACATTACCATCTGCGTCTGTCTTCTTCTTAAAGATCCATTTATTTTCTATGGCTCGCCGCTCAACGGGCAAGTCAGTCAAAGTCCATACTTCGTTTTCATACATGGATCCTATCTCGGATTTCATGGCTTCTAGCCATTTGTCAGAATCCGGGCCCGCCATCGCTTCTTCATAGTTCGAAGGTTCACCGTTGTCTAACAACATGATTTCCAAGACAGGGTTGTCGTACCACTCTGGTGTGGAACGTGTCCTTGTGGACCTACGAAGTTCAGTAGCAACTTGATCTGAAGTTTCATGATCATCATCATTAACTTCCTCTCTAGTCGGTGCAGGCACCTCAGGAACATTTTCTTGAGTTGCGCCATTTTCCGGTTCAAGAGGTAATACTTCATCAAGTTCTACTTTCCTCCCACTTACTTTTTTCGAGAGAAACTCTTTCTCTAGAAAGGATCCATTCTTGGCAACAAAGATCTTGCCTTCGGATCTGAGGTAGAAGGTATACCCAATAGTTTCTTTAGGGTATCCTATGAAGACGCATTTTTCCGACTTGGGTTCGAGCTTTTCAGGTTGAAGTTTCTTGACATAAGCATCGCATCCCCAAACTTTTAGAAACGACAGCTTAGGTTTCTTCCCAAACCATAATTCATATGGTGGCGTCTCAATGGATTTCGACGGAGCCCTATTTAAAGTGAATGCGGCAGTCTCTAAAGCATAGCCCCAAAAAGATAGCGGTAAATCGGTAAGAGACATCATAGATCGCACCATATCTAATAGAGTGCGATTACGACATTCGGACACACCATTACGCTGAGGTGTTCCAGGCGGCGTGAGTTGTGAAACTATTCCACATTTTCTTAAGTGTGTGCCAAATTCGTGACTCAAGTATTCTCCACGATCTGATCGTAGGAACTTGATTTTTCTGTCACGTTGATTCTCAACCTCACTCTGAAATTCCTTGAACTTTTCAAAGGTCTCCGACTTGTGTTTCATTAAATAGATATACCCATATCTACTCAAGTCATCAGTGAGGGTGAGAACATAACGATAGCCACCGTGAGCCTCAACACTCATTGGACCGCACACATCAGTATGTATGATTTCCAATAAGTTGGTCGCTCGCTCCATTGTTCCTGAGAACGGAGTCTTGGTCATTTTACCCATGAGCCATGGTTCGCACGTGTCAAATGATTCGTAATCAAGAGACTCTAAAAGTCCATCTACATGGAGCTTCTTCATGCATTTGACACCTATGTGACCAAGGCGGCAGTGCCACAAGTATGTGAGACTATCATTATCAATCTTACATCTTTTGGTACTCACACTATGAATATGTGTAGCATTACGCTCGAGATTCATTAAGAATAAACCATTCACCATCGGAGCATGACCATAAAACATATCTCTCATATAAATAGAACAACCATTATTCTCGGATTTAAATGAGTAGCCATCTCATATTAAACGAGATCCTGATACAATGTTCATGCTCAAACTTGGTACTAAATAACAATTATTGAGGTTCAAAACTAATCCCATAGGTAAATGTAGAGGTAGCGTGCCGACGGCGATCACATCGACTTTGGAACCATTCCCAACGCGCGTCGTCACCTCGTCCTTCGCCAGTCTCCGTTTATTCCGCAGCTCCTGCTTTGAGTTACAAATGTGAGCAACTGCACCGGTATCAAATACCCAAGAGCTACTACGAGTATTGGTAAGGTACACATCAATTACATGTATATCACATATACCTTTTGTGATGCCGGCCTTCTTGTCCGCTAAGTATTTGGGGCAGTTCCGCTTCCAGTGACCACTTCTCTTGCAATAAAAACACTCAGTCTCGGGCTTGGGTCCATTCTTTGGCTTCTTCCCGGCAGCTTGCTTGCCGGGCGCGGCAACTCCCTTGCCGTCCTTCTTGAAGGTTTTCTTACCCTTGACTTTCTTGAACTTAGTGGTTTTATTCACCATCAACACTTGATGTTCCTTTTTGACTTCTACCTCTGCTGATTTCAGCATTGCAAATAATTCAGGAATAGTCTTTTCCATCCCCTGCATATTGAAGTTCATCACAAAGCTCTTGTAGCTCGGTGGAAGCGACTGAAGGATTCTGTCAATGACCGCGTCATCCGGGAGATTAACTCCCAGCTGAGTCAAGCGGTTATGCAACCCAGACATAGTGAGTATGTGCTCACTGACAGAACTGTTTTCCTCCATCTTACAGCTGAAGAATTTGTCGGAGACTTGATATCTCTCGACCCGGGCATGAGCTTGGAAAACCATTTTCAGCTCTTCGAACATCTCATATGCTCCATGTCTCTCAAAACATTTTTGGAGCCCCGGCTCTAAACTGTAAAGCATGCCGCACTGAATGAGGGAGTAGTCATCGGTACGTGCCTGCCAAGCGTTCATAACGTCTTGTTCTGCAGGGAGAACAGGTGCGTCACCTAGCGGTGCTTGTAGGACATAATCTTTCTTGGCAGCTATGAGGATGATCCTCAGGTTCCGGACCCAGTCCGTGTAGTTGCTGCCATCGTCTTTCAGCTTGGTTTTCTCTAGGAACGCGTTGAAGTTGAGGACTATGTTGGCCATTTTATCTACAAGACATATTGCAAATATTTTAGACTAAGTTCATGATAATTAAGTTCATCTAATCAAATTATTCAATCAACTCCCACTCAGATAGACATCCCTCCAGTCATCCAAGTATAACATGATCCGAGTTAACTAGGCCGTGTCCGATCATCACGTGAGACGGACTAGTCAACGTCGGTGAACATCTTCATGTTGATCGTATCTTCTATATGACTCATGTTCGACCTTTCGGTCTTCTGTGTTCCGAGGCCATGTCTGTACATGCTAGGCTCGTCAAGTCAACCTAAGTGTTTGCATGTGTAAATCTGTTTTACACCCGTTGTATGTGAACGTTGGAATCTATCACACCCGATCATCACGTGGTGCTTTGAAACAACGAACTATCGCAACGGTGCACAGTTAGGGGAAACACTTTCTTGAAATTATTATGAGGGATCATCTTATTTACTACCGTCGTTCTAAGTAAACAAGATGCAAAAACATGATAAACATCACATGCAATCAAATAATAATAGTGACATGATATGGCCATTATCACATAGCTCCTTTGATCTCCATCTTGGGGCTCCATGATCATCTTGTCACCGGCATGACACCATGATCTCCATCATCGTGTCTCCATGAAGTTGCTCACCAACTATTACTTCTACTACTATGGCTAACGCGTTTAGCAATAAAGTAAAGTAATTTACATGGCGTTTCTCAATGACACGCAGGTCATACAAAAAATAAAGACAACTCCTATGGCTCCTGCCGGTTGTCATACTCATCGACATGCAAGTCGTGATTCCTATTACAATAGCATGAACATCTCATACATCACATATATATCATTCATCATTCATCACAACTTTGGCCATATCACATCACAAAACACTTGCTGCAAAAACAAGTTAGACGTCCTCTAATTGTTGTTGCAAGTTTTACGTGGCTGCAATAGGGTTCTAGCAAGAACGTTTTCTTACCTACGTGAAAGCCACAACGTGATTTGTCAACTTCTATTTACCCTTCATAAGGACCCTTTTCATCAAATCCGCTCCAACTAAAGTGGGAGAGACAAACACCCGCCAGCCACCTTATGCAACTAGTGCATGTTAGTCGGTGGAACCGGTCTCACGTAAGCGTACGTGTAAGGTTGGTCCGGGCCGCTTCATCCCACAATACCGCTGAAGCAAAATAAGACTAGTAGCGGCAAGAAAGTTGACAACATCTACGCCCACAACAAATTGTGTTCTACTCGTGCAAAGAGAACTACGCATAAACCTAGCTCATAATGCCACTGTTGGGGAACGTTGCAGAAAACAAAAAATTTCCTACGGTTTCACCAAGATCCATCTATGAGTTCATCTAGCAACGAGTGATTGGATGCATCTACGTACCTTGTAGATCGCGAGCGGAAGCGTTCAAAGAACGGGGATGAGGGAGTCGTATTCGACATGATCCGAATCACCGGAGATCCTAGCACCGAACGGACGGCACCTCCGCGTTCAACACACGTACGGTCAGCGTAACGTCTCCTCCTTCTTGATCCAGCAAGGGGGAAGGAGAGGTTGAGGAAGATGGCTCCAGCAGCAGCACGACGGCGTGGTGGTGGTGGAGCTGCAGTACTCCGACAGGGCTTCGCCAAGCTCTATGGAGGAGGAGGAGGTGTTGGAGAGGGAGAGGGAGGCACCAAAGGCGTAGGTGTGAGGCCCTTCCTCCCCCCACTATATATAGGGGGCCTAGCGGGGCGCCGACCCTAGGAGATGCAATCTCCTAGGGGGGGTGGCGGCCAAGGGGTGGGGGGCTTGCCCCCCAAGCAAGGGGGCGCCCCCCTTTAGGGTTTCCCCACCCTAGGCGCATGGGCCCTAGGGGGAAGTGGCGCCCCAGCCCACTTTGGGCTGGATCCCTTCCCACTTCAGCCCATGAGGCCCTCCGGGATAGGTGGCCCCACCCGGTGCACCCCCGGGACCCTTCCGGTGGTCCCGGTACAATACCGGTGACCCCGAAACTTGTTCCGATGACCGAAATAGCACTTCCTATATATAATTCTTTACCTCCGGACCATTCCGGAACTCCTCGTGACGTCCGGGATCTCATCCGGGACTCCGAACAATATTCGGGTTACTGCATATACATATCCCTACAACCCTAGCGTCACCGAACCTTAAGTGTGTAGACCCTACGAGTTCGGGAGACATGTAGACATGACCGAGATTGCTCTCCGGTAAATAACCAACAGCGGGATCTGGATACCCATGTTGGCTCCCACATGCTCCTCGATGATCTCATCGGATGAACCACGCTGTCGAGGATTCAAGCAACCCCGTATACAATTCCCTTCGTCAATCAGTATGTTACTTGCCCGAGATTCGATCGTCGGTATCCCAATACCTCGTTCAATCTCGTTGCCGGCAAGTCACTTTACTCATACCGTAATGCATGATCCCGTGACCAGACACTTGGTCACTTTGAGCTCATAATGATGATGCATTACCGAGTGGGCCCAGTGATACCTCTCCGTCATACGGAGTGACAAATCCTAGTCTTGATCCGTGTCAACTCAACAGACACTTTCGAAGATACCCGTAGTATACCTTTATAGTCACCCAGTTACATTGTGACGTTTGGTACACCCAAAGCACTCCTACGGCATCCGGGAGTTACACGATCTCATGGTCTAAGGAAAGGATACTTGACATTGGAAAAACTCTAGCAAACGAACTATACAATCTTGTGCTATGTTTAGGATTGGGTCTTGTCCATCACATCATTCTCCTAATGATGTGATCTCGTTATCAATGACATCCAATGTCCATAGTCAGGAAACCATGACTATCTGTTGATCAACGAGCTAGTCAACTAGAGGCTTACTAGGGACATGTTGGTGTCTATTATTCACACATGTATTACGATTTCCGGATAACACAATTATAGCATGAATAAAGACAATTATCATGAACAGGGAAATATAATAATAATGCTTTTATTATTGCCTCTAGGGCATATTTCCAACATAACCCCCCCCCCCTCCGTGTATCGCCATTTCAGTTTTGAAAATAACAAAAGAAAATTCAAAAAAATTCAAAAAATAAAATTCTTTGAGATGTAGTTATATTACTACGTCTACTAGTTAGGAAAATTAAAAAACTTAAATTTGGATATGTTTTGCAAAAAAGTGTTATGAAAAAGTAAAACGGCCATAACTTTTGCATACGATGTCGAAAAAAACGTATAATATATCAAAATGTTCAGCACGAAAATCCGCATCCGATTTTGACAGCCTATGGCCTATTTGCAATTTTTTAGAATCCTCAAATTCCAAAAGGAAAAAAGATATGCTCAAATTTCAGTTTTTTTGGTTAAATCTGGTCAAACTACTTATTCAAGAAGTATTAATGTTACTGCATAATTATTCAAGAATATTAATGTTACTAAATAATTATTTCAATTTTTTGAATTTTGGTCAAATCTGGTCAAACTATGGTCAAACTATGATCAAACTGGGGTCAAACTTATTCAAGAAATATTAGTGTTACTAAATAATTACTATTTTTAGAATAATAGTTTCAAACTCAAATGGTGAAACGTGTGACCTAATGCTCAAGCTAAACTGCTGAGGGTTAATAGGATTGACAGCTTACATTTGTCAGGAAAACAACAAGTGTAGACTTGGAAAGTAGGGGGAATAGAACTACAAAGTTAAGCATGGTCAGGCTGGGGGAGTAAGAGGATGGGTGACCGGCCAGGAAGTTAGACGATTTGGAATGAGTGATCCACGCTTGAGTAGTTAAGAGGGGTGATTAGAGACTAAATCATCAAATAAATCAGAAAAAATCAAGGGTGATCCACACTTGAAAAAAAAAAATCAAAGTTTTTTTCCAAAATTTTTAGAAAAAAATTTCTAACTCTGTAGTGCCCCACCATGTTCTCAAGCAACGGCGACTGGTACTACAGGTCCCCCATACCACGGCGCGAGCTCAGGCCACGTGGTGGACCTTTAGTGCCGGTTCGTGCCGAACCGGTACTAAGGGGGGGGGGGCTTTTGTCTCCACTCTTAAAGGCCCTTACGAACCGGTGATAAAACTTTGTTTTCTACTAGTGGAGGAGGAAAGTGTGGAGGGGTAGGGTTTTGGTGCCGCGGTCGGCTAAATAGCCGGGGAGTGCGAGAGGCCTATACTGGATAGACAATGTGTTTTGTGTGTGAGATAGTGAGAGGTGGCTTGGAGATAGGGAATGTGTCAGCGAGAGAAAGAGAAAGTGTGTGTGTGTGTGAGAGAGAGAGAGAGATTTAAATCAGATGGAGTCTAGCTACTTAGAGAGAGATATGTGTGTCTGTGTGCGAAGGAGGCCTAAGAGAGCGAAATAGAGAGGAAGTAGAAAGTGTGTGTGTGTGATAGTCATCATGGACCATGAGAGAGTGTTTCTGTAAGTGAGATTGAAAAGAGGCTTAGATAGATAGAGAGGGAGAGAGAGAGAAAGACAATGTGTGTGAGAGAGACCTAACGAGAGTGCGCGTTTGGGAGAGACCTAGAGAGTGTGTAGGTCGATGGAGAGCGTTTTATGCGTATGCGTGTGAGAAAAACAATGTCATGAGTGAAATTCGTGAAAAGAGCCATAGGTAGGAAGAGAAAGAGACACTTCGGGGAGAGTGTGAGAGAGAGTGTGTTCATGTGAGAGAAAGGTTTATGGATACTATGTGCGCGTATGTGTGAAGATAGTGAGTGTGTGAGGACAGGTTGAGGGAGAGTGCATCGATGCATAGAAGATTGTTCTACACCAGAGAATTAATATAGAGTGAATTCAAATATTTGAATGGACTAGTGATATTTGCAATTCGCGTATGAATGGACATTGATCTATCAAACATGCATATTCTATAGAATTTGAGTCTATGTATGGTAATATTTCACATTATTATTGATCCATAGAGTTTATATTTTGAATCCAGATAATGCATGGCTTTAGCAATTCATATATAAATGCTAGAACACTTTTTTTATGTGTCAAGCACATTAAAGCATCTACAACCGGACCTCTCAAACACGTCTTAAATGTCTGGTCAGACCGTCCGGTCTTTGACATGTCACAAAAAAAATCCAACCGGAGCTCTTAAACTGTAGACAAACGACCGGCCTGATCGTCACCCGTCATATCCAGCCCAAATATAAGGCGGATATGAGGCGGCCCGGGCACCTCTCATATCCAGCCCAAACATCCGTCACGCGCATTTAAAGAACTGAAATGAGGTTCTATTGCGTGTTTCTTTTTAGCAATTCCATGTTTGAGTGAGGTGTTGGCGTGTTGCTTAGGTGGCGTGTCATATGCTCTTGATGGGCCCAATGTGTGTCCTCAAAAAAATAGGAATCTTTGAGTGAGAGCATCTTCAACGGCCGCACAAAAATTTGGCGCCCAATAAAAGTTGTAGCGCGCCACTTTAGTACTTTTAGTGCGCCGGGACCAACATTGCTTTTGCATACGCCCAAAAACAAAAAGCACACAGTGTAAATTGTGAAGCGCGCGCAATCCGAAGCCCAAAATATGCTACGCGCGATAGCGTTTTTCAGCGCGCGCCCAAAAACTTTTAACGCTACAACATCTGCTGGAGTTGTGCAGCGTCAAAAAAACAAAATTTTAGTGCGCGGAGCTTTTTTGGGCGCCTGTTGAAGATGCTAGTGAGGTGCTTTCTTTATGTAGTACACGGGATCGCGGAAAAACTTGTTGCGTTGCAGGAGACAACGACGGGACGGAGCAGAGAGGAGAGCCGTTCGCCTCCGGCAACCTCCCCCAGCCAGACAAGCGCGCCACTTCTTGAGAGCTCTCTCGATGGAGGGGAGAGATGCAGCCGTGCGCGTCTCCCCGTCCCTCCCAGTCCCATGGCTCACACTGGTCCAGCGGGAACCCTCGCGATGCTCCTCCTCGCCCCCTCCGCCGCCGGCCAGACGTGGGCGCCCCGCCCAGCCGCCCCGCCGCTCCGGCGCCGCCTCCTCGCGGCGCGGCGCGGTCGCGTGTGCGTGCCCCGGTGCACCGGCGCCGCCCCTCCCCCGCGCCCCGGCGCTACGGTGAGTAGTTCACTCGCCCCGCCTCCCAGTTTTACAGAGCAGCCCCAGCCTGTCGCAGTGTCGCGTGTCCACCTTCAGAGATGGCAGTAGTATTAACAAGGTTCAGACTTCAGAGATGGCAGTAGTATAACTAGTTGTGCCTGCAATGTTTAACAACTCCGCTAAGCCTTTTGGGGAGATTCACCTCTGCCAACAGAGGAGTATAATTAATCCAAGTTGTGTCTTGTGAGATTTTACCTTCAACATGATGAGTCTGTCAGCGTTGTGACACAGGCAGAGGACAGTTTTACAGAGTAGGCATGGTTTGCGTCAAGATGATGTCTAGTTTTTTTTTTTTTTTGCCTGAAACTTTCATGAATCCACATTGCAGACACACAGCCCAGCTCGCAGCAAGTGCTCGCCGTTGCTTGAGAGTGCTCTCTTGTCGCCTGCTGGAAACGAACCGGCTGCGGATGAATGGAAGGCGGTTCCTGATATTTGGAGGACAGCAGCAGAAAAGTACCCTGACAGTGTAGCTCTGGTGGACCCTTACCATGATCCTCCGTCCGAGCTGACTTATAAGCAGGTACTTGTTGAACAACCACCATAAATTCTGTTGCTGCCTGATTATCTAAGGCATTTTCTTTCTCTAGAAATAGGAACACAAAGTAGGCATCGTTGGGCCATATGTGCTGTTTCTTTTGTTACTGAGTAACATACATATGCACTTCAATACTGGTTTTTTATATATTTTATCTGATGTACCTTCTTTATCCAGCTTGAACAACAAATATTGGATTTCTCTCATGGTCTGAGGGCCGTGGGTGTTGCTCCAGATGAAAAGGTAGCCCTTTTTGCTGACAACTCATGTCGGTGGCTAGTTGCAGATCAAGGTAATTTGCATTTTTCTTGTTTCAAGACGTTTAACATGTATTATGATGCACATGTATTGTTCTGCGATCTTTTATGCTTATCGATATTAGCTGCTGAAGAAATGAAGAGTTCAAATCACTGGAATGTTATGATCATATATGTTCATCAGTAATCATGCCACTGACACATGCAATCTAGGGATCATGGCTACTGGTGCTATCAATGTTGTTAGAGGAACAAAATCTTCCGATGAAGAACTGTTCCAAATATACAGCCACTCAGAAAGGTGAGTATCAACTCCTTTTGAAATGTGAATTTGAAATTATTCGATTGTGCTTTTAATGGTTCATTATGCAATCTAGGAACTGTAAAAATCTAAGCCGCGCACAACATAAATGAAATTTCATCCACTTCTCTCTTTCTACCCTTGAACTGTTAAGCCAAGTGCCTGTCAGGATTCAGGACCTGACCATTAAAAGCCAACACACTATTTTGATATGCCTATTTAAATTCTTCCACTGATTTTGTTTGATAGTATTTTGAGATTAGAATTGAGCGAGGTATTGATGTTAACAGGACATGCAAATTTGAGGTGCAAGTTTGGCATGGTTTTGCCCTCTACAGTTAAAGTAAGAACTGGATGGACTACCTTTCAGATCAGACTTGTCTTAGCACGTGACAAAAAGTGCAACATCTGCATTGTAGTTTTGACATCTTTACTGGACCAAAATGTTCATAATATTCTATTATTGTTATCATCATGCGCACGCCTAGCGATGAACTTAATCTCTCAAATTATGCTTGCTTGGTTATTATTTTGCATCTAGAATGCTTTGCCTCAAACATAACCCTGTGTATATATCACATTGACTCTAGAGATCATCGATTGCTAGTTAATGGTGCTATGATGAATATCTCATGCTTATGCAGTGTAATTTTTTATAGAAATATCGGTTTTTTACTTTCATGTTATGATATGACTTTATTGTTTTTCCCCCATCACAGTATTGCACTTGTTGTGGACAGTCCTCAATTCTTTAACCGGCTTGCAGAAACTTTCATTTCAAGGATTAATGCAAGATTTATTGTGCTACTTTGGGGTGATAAATCATCCCTAAATAGTAAAGCTGTGATGGACATACCTGTTTATGACTACAATGATATCACTGAACTTGGACGAGAAAATCGCAATGCATTGTGCTACTCAAGTGAGCAAGGTATCATTTGCATGATATCATAATATGATATAAATCACAAGAAATGTTTAGCTGAGGATGTATGGAGCACGTTTCTTCTAATTTGTTGGTACTTCACTTTCTTCTGCATTTCTGACGTTGAATGTCAGATAAGTTGCTAATCATTTGCATCATGTAAGATGTCTTAGCATCCAATAATATAGGCCTCTAGATGTACCTATTACTGTTGGTTTTGCAAGCTTGTCATTTAATGGTTGGCTCAAAGTTATGTCGAAAGCTTGCCACTTAAGTTCTTTGCAGCCAACAGCAAATGGTTTCTATCTAAGCTTAATAGCTTTGGCATCTGTTGTTTTAAAGAGGAGCACACAACTTATTCTTTGTTTCTTCAGAGAATATGACACCACTAGGAATATTTCTATAGAAAATTCTTCTTTTATTTCCAACATTGTCATCTCATGGTTCCTTTTCTTCCAACTATGTCCTACTTTATTGTAACTTTTTCTTCCTTTAGGTCGGCAAGGTGTCTTCGAAGCTATTACTCCAGAAGATGTTGCGACTCTAATATATACCAGTGGAACAAGCGGCGCACCAAAAGGCGTGATGCTTACCCACCGAAATCTCTTGCATCAGGTTAAACATGCAGCAATGTTCAAATATGGACAATGAGTTTTTTACTTTTAAGTAATATACTATGCCTTGTGCAATAACCTCTATTTTGTCTCCTTATCTTGATGTAATCCTATTATATAAACATGGGTACTTTTGCTGATCAGTATCATGTTTTTCTGGATTTCCTAAAGTATCTCAAGTCTGAAGTGCCTTGATTTTTTAAACTGAAGTGCTTAGTTTTTTCAAAGTGTTCCTTCTGTATCCACATAAAGATTTATGATGTTTATGTTCTGCAGATAAATAACATGTGGGAGATTGTTCCAGCAGTACCTGGTGATAGGTTCCTAAGCATGCTTCCACCCTGGCATGCATATGAGCGTTCTGCCGAGTATTTCATCCTCACTCATGGAACTCAACAAATTTACAGTAGTGTGAAATACCTGAAGGTATGATTTTGGTACTTTTCATCACAAAATACTTCATTCTAGTTTGTTTTGGCAAAAGGCCTAGTGATGTCATTAAGTTGAGACACATGTGCCCTATGCATGGAACCCAGTATCACAATGCGCTCAACATTTTGTGTACCTTGCAGTTTTCTTCTTGTTCTATTTTTATTGCATGTCTGTTGTGCAAGATGCTGAAACTGCTTATGTAATATTAACATCTTTTATTTTCTTTTATAGGCAGATTTGCAGAAGTACCAACCTCATTATGTTTTCTCTGTACCACTGGTCTATGAAACTCTGTACAGGTTAGTTTTTCTAATTATATAGTTAAACTGCTTATCTAAACTATGACGTTTCTTACAGGAATGATATTGGATAGTAGAATTACTTCAGTTCTCTAATGCTCTGAATGCAGCTCCATGTCATATTCACCTTTCGTTTGCTATCAACATCTATGTTTGATTATATCTTTTTTTGCTTGTTTGGGCTATCAGTTTTCTTAATCCATGAAATCGATATTTCTTGTCGATCACTAGTGATTAGCAACAGTTCGTAAAATCTTAGATCCATTTTGTAATGTTTCTTCGCTTTGTACAGTTCAATTCAGAGGCAGATATCTTCCAGTTCTCCTGCTCGAAAAACTGTTGCCCTTGCACTTATCAAGATAAGTTTGCTATATATGGAGGCAAAGAAGATATTTGAGGTATGAACCCTGAGTTAGCATGAGTTACTTAATTCGCGTAGCTGTAAGTAAATTCGTTATATTCTCTTCCTCTAATTCTTTGATGACTGGATGTTCTCTATAAATTTGTGTCCCGTTGGATTCTGCTTTTGTAGCCTCTTTCTTTCCCCTGAGCCCAATTTCCTTTTTCTGTCTGGAAAGGGAACAGTCTTATCAAAGAATCCTGTCAAGCCATCGTCCATTTCCTACATGTTCAATTGTCTATGGGCAAGAATTGTTGCTGCTCTTTTGTGGCCCTTGCATAATCTGGCAAAGATGTTAGTCTACAAGAAAATCCATTCTACAATCGGAATTTCGAAGGTACACTTATCTTGCCCATGTGCCTATTGCTATGCTATCTCGATTGCAGTTTGAGTGTGAAATGAGCTTCCTGAACTTTAGTCTTGACTGTACTTAATAATTCTATGGTTTCTGTGATAATTTGCAGGCTGCTATAAGTGGTGGTGGAAGCCTCCCGATGCATGTGGACAAGTTTTTTGAGGTACATGATTATCAATAAATATAATTCTTATGTTAAATGATCCATTCATCAATATTGTTCTCTTTCAGGCCATTGGTATCAAAGTGCAAAATGGCTATGGTCTAACAGAGACTTCCCCTGCTGTAGCTGCTAGGCGTCCATTCTGTAATGTAAGAGGTTTCACATGAGTATATGCATTCATTGACTGATCTTCTGGCATGTTGAAAAATAATTGGTTTTGTATTTAATAGGAAGATCATATAGTGAGTTAGGTGCAGGCTTTTGGCGGGCGACCACCATGGAGGTGGATATTTTTTTAAAATTCGATAATCACATTTTGGAGTTACAAAAAATTCTGAAAAAAATTATACACATTCATATGGATGTGTTCTACATGTGTATAAAGTCTGACGATGAAATACATTATGGTGAGAGCTATACAATAAAAGACAAAATCCAGCATTTCTAGTAGTGAACAGTGTTTGTGCTGTTCATCGGTTTCAAATTGTGATTTTTTCTTTTTTGTGTAGCTCTCATTATAATGTATATCATCTTCAAAAAGTGCACGCATGTAGAATACATCCATATGAACATGTATGATTTTTTTTTCAGAATTTTTTGAAACTTCAAAAGTATGATTTTTGACTTAATCAAAATAATCACCTCCATGGAGGTCGCCCATCATTGGCATTTTTCGGTTAGATCTTGGGTTATTTGATGCTAATTTCTTCACAACAAAAAGCCGAAAAAGGTGGAATAATGTCATTAGTATTATTCAGATGACACATTTTTGCTCCCAGAAAGGATACCTTACTATACAAATAAACTCGGATCTGGAAGCAGACATGGCCCCTGAAATGCATAAGTTTTCGCCATTTTCTTTAAAAAGGAGCATGCAGGATTTTTAATTTCTAAGGACAAAGAAGATGATAACTCTGGTGTTGTATGTTTTGTGCTGATCTTGTGCTTCTTCCATACCTGTGCATATTTGTGTGTGATTTGAACTGATTGCAAACTTATAACCAGTTGTGTGTGAATTACCTCCCATTCGTACTCTTCCCTATTTATAGCTTATGTTATACTCAATACTAACATAAGCAGTTGATGTAACAAGGTTCTTGGCACAGTTGGCCACCCAATAAAGCATACAGAAATCAAGATTGTGGACATAGAGACCGGTGAGGTGCTCCCAGATGGTTCAAAGGGGATTGTGAAGATTAAAGGACCACCAGTAATGAAGGGATATTATAAGGTTCTATCTATTCCCTATACCAACACAAATCAACTGTCAAATATTATAGAAAGAGATCTTGTGTAAACATATTACTTGGTGCAATAAGCATATTTATTCAGCACTCAGGATCTTCATGAAACTTCGTTTCCTCAGTGACGGATATATTACACCCCAAGCCTGTTAATTCCATGAATAGAGCACAAAGTTTCAGACGTTATGATCACGCTTATAATCAACTAACGAATGTATAGGACACAAATATTGGACATTTTTATTTATCATGACATCAACGCTAGTATCGGAAAAAATAGAATTTACAAAAACCTCACAAACTGTGATATTTCTGAACCATCATTTCATAAGGTGGCGTCGATGTCTGTCAGTTAGCTAAATCTTACAATCCATATTAAGATACCATGCTCTGTACTTGTTCATTTGAGCTTCATCTTCCTTAGAAGGTTCTCATTTATCTTTTAAACTTCTGTTGTCACAGAATCCATCTGCTACAAATAATGCTTTGGATCAAGAAGGTTGGTTCAACACTGGAGATATAGGCTGGATTGCACCTCACCATGCCACAGGGCCTAGTCGAAAATGTGGAGGGATACTTGTTCTTGAAGGGCGTGCAAAGGATACGATAGTTCTCGCTACAGGTATTGCAATTAGTTTGTTGTTTTTTTGAGAACGTCACTTTGAGTATTATGTACTCAAAGTGATTTATTTACAGTCATCTCTGTGCATTGATTTATGACATTCCACTTCTTTGTATACCGGGGTGTGATGTCATACTCTCGAAAAAAAATCAATTAATTCATATGTCTTGGAGATCACATAACTCTAGTTAAATTTGGCTGCACTTGAATGTTTACTAGATCTAATTGCACTTGAATGTCCCAATTTCCAGGTGAGAATGTTGAACCTGCTGAGCTTGAGGAAATAGCAAGCAGGAGTAGCTTGATTGATCAAATAATGGTTATTGGCCAGGTAAGGAAAAGGGCATAACCTCATAAGTGCTAGCTATACGGGATGTCCTGCTATGATTAATTGATTATTATCATGGCAATTGATGCTCCTTGATGTGGTCTGTGAGAAAATAAAAGTTCTCAAGTGATAAGCAAAAATGTTTATAGAACTGCCAGATCGTTATTTCAAACCATGTGGTGTATTTTTGTTCATGAAAAGAGTTAGTACAATACGATTATATGTAGGTATTTCGATGATGAAATAGATCAGTACCACTGGTGAAGTTGAATGATGAATTTTTGTCATGGTCTGTGTTATTTGTTTGTTGCATAGGATCGACGACGCCTTGGTGCAATTGTTGTTCCCAATAATAATGAAGCTCTAGCAGCTGCAAAAAGAAAGTCCAGCCTCGATGGGAACAATGACGAAGCCAAAGATACGGTCATGAACTTGCTATATGATGAGCTGAGAACTTGGTAAGAGTTGCCTGCCTTTTTTAATTTAACGTTTCAGATAATCTTATTTTTCTTGTGAATTCTGCCTACATATTTGAGACTTTTTAGCTAATTTGAAGATTGCAGATGTTCAATAATCAGAAGAGAATTAAATCAATCATTGAAAGTTAAAACAAAATCAGCAGTAGTGAGACACTGGTATTTAGGATTTTAATTTTAACATGCGATTTCAGTCTTGTCAGATCAATATCGCATAAGTTGAATTAATTTGTTAATAAATACCAGGATGGCGGGTTGCTCATTCCAGATTGGCCCTATTCTTGTTGTTGAAGAACCATTTACGGTAAGATTTTCTCGAACAATGCACGATAAGTTTCCGTTAGCTGATGATTGAGTAGCTATGTTATTTACTAGCTTGGTATGGTTTTCCATATTCAGATTGATAATGGTTTGATGACACCGACCATGAAGATAAGAAGGGACAGAGTGGCAGCCAAATATCAGAGTGAAATTGAAGCCTTGTACGAGTGAGATGTGGACCCTGGGTCGGCCCATAGGTCGTGCAAACAAGTCAACCGCCCCGAGGCCTGTTTGATGGAAGAACAATTTTAAGATGGTCCCAAATTGTTTTGGTCCGTTCATTTTGAGACAAGTTCATGTTTACCTTGTCAAGGTTAATAGCGTCTTTGCACTTCAATAGTTTTCATTAGTTAGCAAAACCTAAATGGTAGGGTTAATGTAGCTGGAAAGAAACATGTAGTCAACTACTGATACACTGTACATATCGATGCAAAATCAAATTATTAATGGGCTGGTATGATATGAAAACCATGTAAATGGATATTATCTCCTAATTATTCCTTTTCATTTCGTTCAAACCTGGTTGTTTGGGAGAAAATGCGAGATTAATTTTAACGAACATTTTTACAGCCATTTCTAAAGGAAACTAAATTACTTTGGATTTTTCCCACGCAAAAAATAGTACTTTGGATTTTTGTGGCAGCATTTAAAATTGTATTTGTGAACATGGTTCATTTCTATTTATATGATTGTCCCACCTATTACATGTTTTTTGTTTCATACTAACCTATATTACATGTCATTATTTAAAATTTTGAATTGCAACCAGTACCATCCTCTAGTGTTAAGAAACTGAGAAAATACTGATGTACAGTTGTACACTGGCCATTCACTTGTATGGTATGGTTGTTGACAATCACTCAATCAGTACCAATTGATGCTAACTAATGGAAACGTACTTACCAAATAATTTATTGGTTCCTTGATATCATTGCTTGCATTATAGCCAAATTTACCCTCCGTAGACCAACGGCTGAGATTGAAGCATTGTCTTACACCTAAGGAGGTAAAGAGGACTATCTTAAAAGAACTCTGGACTGAATTTTGTACTAAAAAATCGTGCAAAATAAGATTAACCTACGTGTTCCATACCTTTTCTTATGGGAAATTGGAATTTGATGTTTTCTTCTTTTATACAGTTCACATCACCAACATTTCTTAAGAATGATCTTCACAAAATAGTTGGACATTATTGATGACTTTCTATGTCCATAACAGTAAAATCAACAGGAACATAACTCAGGTTAGCAACAATGAGAACATTATTTATTCTTCTCAAAGGTTTATTTGTAGTAGAATCGGCAAGATGTAAGTTCAGTTCAGACGTAGAGACATTGGTTGTAATCCTAGAACCCATATAAAGATTATGGTATGGAGGAAACACTAGCACCAAGATAGGGTTGATGATTATATTCACAATTATTGATGCCAATCTTTATTCTTGGTTCCCATTCAACCTCTAATTTTCTAGAAATCATAATTTCTTGCTTAAGTTCCCCCCCTCTAGCATGTTGTAAAACAACTTCTGAAATATATTATTGAGTGAATTGTTTTTATTGCACTCATTAGCATTAGGAGCTCTTGTTAATTTTGCAAACAATTTTGTCACTGCTTTGACATTTGTGCCATTTTTTTGTTTGCGAAAAAAATTGTTTTGTTTCCTAGTGTTGCGTGATGTTTCGTTGGGCCTCTTTTTTCTCATTTCAAATATGTCATAATGTTCCGTTGTGTATCAGTAAATAATAGAGCACTTGCTTTAGAGTGGATTTACTTATACTTACTGTCGATGTCAAAACCGGCAGATCTTGGGTAGGGGGTCCCGAACTGTGCGTCTAGGCGGATGGTAACAGGAGACAAGGGACACGATGTTTTTACCCAGGTTCGTGCCCTCTCGATGGAGGTAAAACCCTACTCCTGCTTGATTAATATTGATGATATGGGTAATACAAGAGTAGATCTACCACGAGATCAAGGAGGCTAAACCCTAGAAGCTAGCCTATGGTATGATTGTTGTTCGTCCTACGGACTAAAACCCTTCGGTTTATATAGACACCGGAGAGGGCTAGGGTTACACAGAGTCGGTTACAATGGTAGGAGATCTACATATCCGTATCGCCAAGCTTGCCTTCCACGCCAAGGAAAGTCCCTTCCGGACACGAGACGGAGTCTTCAATCTTGTATCTTCATAGTCCAAGAGTCCGACCGAAGGTATAGTCCGGCTATCCGGACACCCCCTAATCCAGGACTCCCTCAGTAGCCCCTGAACCAGGCTTCAATGACGACGAGTCCGGCGCGCAGATTGTCTTCGGCATTGCAAGGCGGGTTCCTCCTCCAAGTACTTCATAGAAGATTTTGAACACAAGGATAGTGTCCGGCTCTGCAAAATAAATTTCCACATATTGCCATAGAGAGAATAATATTTACACGAATCTAATCTGCTGACGTATTCCGTAGCGTGACATCACACCACGGCCAATCTTTTATTCGAATCGTTTGGTTGTCCCACCTCAGCGCGTTTAGCGAGGCAGTTTCCTTGGCACGTCTTGTCAAAGAAGAGATCGTGTCCCCTTTATTTACGTGATTCTCATCAATACGGACGTGGGTAACCCAACCGCGCCATTGATTACGGCGCTTGGGAGATAAGCGAGTTTTACCAGGCTGGTAGGGACGCATAGTCGCATCCGCCCATATAAGGGGATAAGGATCCACCTTTTTCATCCACCCCTTCTTCCTCCTTTGCTTATCCATTTCCGCGCACTCGAGCTCCAGCGCCCAAGTCCGCATTCCCCCACCTCAACCTTTCTCCAGCCATGTCCGGAGCGGGAGGCAGGTGGATGGTCTCCTCCGTCACGGAGGGACACATAAAAAAGCTGAGGAAGGCCGGATACTTGTCTAACGACATCACGCACCGGCTTCCCGAAGCGGGGCAGCTCATCCCCACCCCCGGGCCCCATGAGAGGGTGGTGTTCTTCCCCCATTTCCTCCGCGGACTGGGCTTCCCTCTCCACCCATTTGTCCGGGGGCTCATGTTCTACTACGGCCTGGATTTCCATGATCTGGCCCCGAATTTCGTCCTCAACATCTCGGCGTTTATCGTCGTGTGTGACGCTTTCCTCTGCATCCGCCCCCATTTCGGCCTATGGCTCAAGACTTTCAATGTCAAGCCAAAGGTGGTGCGTGGCAACCGGGCGGAGTGCGGAGGCGCCATGGTGGGCAAGATGCCCAACGTCCTATGGCTCGAGGGCTCCTTCGTAGAGACCCTAAAGGGGTGGCAATCAGGGTGGTTTTACATCACCGAGCCGCGCGACCCTGAGTGGTTCGCAGCCCCCGAATTCCGATCTGGAACCCCTACGCGGCTCACCTCCTGGAAGGAGACCGGCCTGTCGTGGGGTGAAAAGGGAGAGGTGACCGGACTTCAATCATGCATCGAAAACCTGGTGAGCAAGAAGCTCAGACTTGTTATAGTAGTCCAGGTCATGCTCGTTCGCCGGATCCTCCCGTGCCAACAACGGGCCTTCAGTTTGTGGGAGTTCGACCCGGCGCAGCACCAAACTCTAAACAGGCTCTTCGACACGACGTACGAAGATGCCTGGAAGGTGCTTTTCAAGGGCGCTGAGGCTCCCGCATCCGCGACTGAAGATCACGGATTCAGCACGCAGCGCCACGCCAACGCGGTAAGCTGCTTCTACCTATTACAGGATATTTGTTTTTCATAGTTTGATTCTATGCGGGATCTAATCTCCCGTGCCTTTGACATGCATGGTTGAAGAAGGCCGAGCAGGTTAACTGTCCGGCCCCTCTGCCCGAAGGCCTAGCCGATGCTCGCTTAGCGAAGCTGCTGGTTCCGGCACCCTATGTGGTGCCGGAGAAGAAGGCCACGAAGAAGGCCACGGGGACTCGAAAGAGTGCCCGGCGCCTGGTGGTGTCGGATTCATCATCCGACGACTCCGAGACGCACTCCTCCCGTGAAGACGAGGAGGAGGAAGAAGAAGCCTCTCCCCCTCCAGCGGGGGGAGGAAAGAAAAGGAAGGTCGCCCCAACTGGGAAGGCCGAAGAGTCCAAGAAAGGGAAAACCCTTCCACCGGACTACTCCACCAACACCGACAACGGTGGAGAGGAGTGGCCGCTCAGGGCCAAGCCCCTGGCGAAATCGTAAGTATCCGGATACCAGAGTAATTCATAGTATTCCTTTATTGCACAACCTTTTCTTATGTCGAATATAATTATGCAGTCCGCCCAAGGCCGGGCTCGACGAGTCGTCGAGCGGCTCCCTGGATTCGTCGGACGTGAATTCACTTCCGACGGCTACCTCCCCCCGCCCTACGGACGACGCCGAGGTGGCGTCCCAACAGGTTCCGCGCCAGGAGGAGGTGGTCCTGGAGGAGCCGCAAGGCGACCTCCCGGACTCCAGGAGTAAAGGGGATAGAACCCCCCAGGGCTCCAAGTCTGGCTTTGAGCCGGACACCGTGCCGGAACCTTCAATGGTTCCGGACTCTGGTAGGCAGCCTCCTTCCAAGAGGAGCAAGCCTGCCGAGCAGGTGACCTCCGTCCAACCGGAAGCACCAGACAATTTGCTGGAGGTGCTTAACGGCGCCTCCATCGACGAGGAGCACCGCACTATTATGAGTGCGGTGATCCAGAAGGTTCAGTCCGCCAAGAGCGGACTGACTGAAGCCTGTGCCAGCCTTTTAATAGGCTTTGAGGTAAGTAAAGAATATGTAAAAATATTACCGCATAGACAGTAGCCCCTGATGCTCTGCTTGGCGTTCGGAAAGAAAAGCCGAATAGAGGATCTAATAAAATTCATAGGAGTCTAACAAAAAATGAGTCAATATGCGTATGCAGGCTTCGCTGGTAACGTCCGCCGCACTGACTGCGGAGGTGGGCACGCTAATGCAGGGCCTCCAGCGGTCCGAGCAAGAGCTCGGCCTTGCCAAGCGGTAGCTCGAGGAGAAGGAAGGTAAGGGATACCTTATTGGAATATATAAAAGGTGCAATTGCAAAAAATGACAGGATTAACGTGGCTATTGTAGGGGCCACGACTGAGGTGGCGACCCTTAAGCAAGCGATGTCCGAGGCCGAGAAGAGGGCGGCTGCGGAGCGCACCGAGCGGGAGAAGTATGAGGCGCAGGTTGGCGAGGTGCGGCAAGAGCTCCAGGCTCTCATGAAAAAACATGAGAGTTTGGAGCTTGACTCGAAGACGCGAGCGTCTGAGCTCGCTACGGCGGCCATTGAAAATGCCAAGTCTACCAAGGCCGAAGCCCAGAAGGCCCTTCAGGAGGTGGATGCGGTGAAAAAGATAGCGGCGGGTAAGGCTTTCTTTATGCAAAGCAAGCATGTGAAAGTGAATTACTTGTTACTTACCCGAATCCGGAGCTCTCCAGGAGCATTCGCAGATTTGCCCCGCAGCGTGTCCGATGCCGCCGCATTCTACCGAGCCGAGGAGGGCAGCTCAACGGAGAAGGTGTTCTGGTCTCAGTATGCTGAGGCCGGACACCGTGTGCCCTTGAGCGACCAGCTGAAGCAACTGGTCGAGCTTCACAAGGTGGCCGAATAGGCCATGAAGGGCCTCATAGTTCGGTTGTGGCCAGGAGAGGCTCTGCCTGGGAGCTACTTCGGGCTGGTGCGGCGGCTGGTGGAGGCTTGTCCAAGGCTCGAAGTCATCAAGCGCTCCGTCTGCATAGAAGCTGCCCGTAGGGCCCTTGCCCGCGCTAAGGTGCACTGGGGCAAGTTGGATGCTGAGAAGCTTGCTAAGGACGTGCCACCGCCGGGAAAAGAGCATCGCAAGCCCGAGCTGTATTATGAGGGTGTTCTGAAGGGTGCCCGCCTTATGGCGGATGAATGTTTCAGTGATGTAATTTTTGAGTAAACTCGCTCGTTTTGTCCTGTGCGCTGAAAACTTGTTCATATGCGCTAAGCAATGCTTTTTGAATTTAAAATATTACCTTCTATGCGGCCGTTTATCAAATTTGAGAGATGGCGAGTCGTCGGCTTCTGCCCCCATGCCACTAGTGCTGGGGTGTTCGGGATAAACCTGAGCGCTCTTTTTCCCATTTTTGGGTCCTTCGAGGGAGGCGCTCAGCACAACGAACAAGGCAATCGGACTATAATGCTTGAACACTCTCACTTAGCCATAAAATTCTATAATTTTAAATTTCGGTGAAGCCCCTAGTATTCGGAAGACCGAGTTCGGGGCGCTATCCACGCCTAGGCCGGACAAAGCCGACTCCTCGCTCTAAGCGGCATATGTCTTTAGGGACTCGAAAAACCTCTCGAACAGCGACCAGTCTCTCGCTTCATCATGACAGTCAGTTTTAGCTTTCTCTACTGAGGTGCTTAGCCCAGCTCAACTGGGGCACAATCGCAGTAGTTCTCCTAGTGCTACCTTAGCCGATATAACGGAACGTAAGGCATCAAAACATAGGAGCCGGGCAAACCCAACTATTGACCCAAGACATGATTCGGAGCCGATGCATATAATGCTATAAGTTCGGGGTGCCGCACTTGTGAAAGTGTTCGGACTTCTCACACCATATTGTGGGGTACTGAAGCCCCTGGCGTATTGGCCGTACCAAAGTGTACGGCTGCAACATGTCATTAATGAACATATATAAAAGAGATTAATGCAATAATAGACAAAAGCTATGCATTGTTTATTAAAAAAAGGCTGCGATCAAAGCAGAATGATACAAATAGTGCGATAAGCAAAAGGTGGGACTATTTAACATGTCCTTTCCAGGGGCAGGCTGTGGAATAGTATGCGAAACAGGTATACTGCTCGTGATAGAGACCACCTGGGAGTTCCATAATGCGGCGTAACTTTCTGCTTCCTTGGTTCTTGCATCGTTTGTGCGGCAATTGTACTGCCGGACAGGCCTTCCGAAGTATGAAGTCCTGAAAGTAAGAGAAAATTAAAAAATCGGCAGCCCCTAGTGCGGTTTAAGCCGTGTTTCGGGCGTGCCGTGATGGTGCCCCTCCCCCTGTGCCCATGGTATTTCTAGAGCGTAGTTATGTACGCGAAGCACTGGTTTCGCCATTTCGCGAGGGCTAGGGTTGGGGCCGCATTGCTACGCTTGCTCGGAACGTGCCAGATGGTCTTGTTGTAAGTTACTCCGGGCGCGCTTGACGGTGTCCGGACATTTGATGGCTGGACTGGAAAATTGCCTTGAGAGGCTGCTTTGTATTTCCGCTGCGAGAGCCGCCGTATGCTCCTCCGTTCGGAGAGAGCGTTCGGTGTTTCCATTGACCGTAATGACTCCTCGAGGGCCTGACATCTTAAGCTTAAGGTATGCGTAGTGCGGTACTGCATTGAACTTGGCAAATGCATTTCGCCCGAGCAGTGCGTGATAGCCACTACGGAACGGGACTATGTCGAAGATTAACTCCTCGCTTCGGAAATTATCCGAAGATCCAAAGACCACTTCAAGTGTAACTGAGCCTGTACACTTGGCCTCTACACCTGGTATGACGCCTTTAAAGGTCGTTTTAGTGGGTTTAATCCTCGAAGGATCGATGCCCATTTTTTGCACTGTATCCTGATAAAGCAGGTTCAAGCTGCTGCCGCCGTCCATAAGGACTCTAGTGAGGTGAAATCTGTCAATAATTGGGTCTAGAACCAATGCGGTGAATCCGTCGTGACAGATGCTAGTGGGGTGGTCCCTTCAATCAAAAGTGATCGGGCAGGAGGACCATGGGTTGAACTTTGGGGCGACTGGCTCCATCGCGTATACGTCCCTTAACGCACGCTTCCGCTCCCTCTTGGGGATGTGGGTTGCGTATATCATGTTCACCGTCCACACTTGTGGGGGAAAACCCTTCTGTCCACTGTTGTTCGGCGGCCGGGGCTCCTCCTCGTCATCGCTATGCAGCCCCTTATCTTTATTTTCGGCATTTAACTTGCCTGCCTGCTTAAACACCCAACAATCCCTGTTGGTGTGATTGGGTGGCTTTTCGGGGGTGCCATGTATCTGGCACAAGCGGTCGAGTATTCGGTCCAAACTGGACGGGCCCGGAGTATTTCTTTTGAATGGATTTTTCCGTTGACCGGATTTATAGCCTCTAAATCCGGCATTAACTGCCGTATCCTCAGTGTTGTCGCTGTTAATGCGGCGCTTTTGCTTGTTGCGACGCGACCTGCCACTGTTGTCCTTGGTATCCGAATTACCAGGGTTCTTGGTCAAGTTATTGCTACGAGCCAGCCAGCTGTCTTCTCCCGCGCAAAAGCGGGTCATAACCGTCGTGAGTGCTGCCATAGATTTTGGCTTTTCCTGTCCAAGGTGTCGGGCAAGCCACTCGTCACGGATGTTATGCTTGAAGGCTGCTAGGGCCTCTGCGTCCGGACAGTCGACGATTTGATTTTTATTTGTTAGGAACCGTGTCCAGAATTGCCTGGCCGACTCCTCTGGCTGCTGAATTATGTGGCTTAGGTCGTCGGCGTCTGGTGGTCGCACATAAGTGCCCTGGAAGTTGTCGAGTAATGCGGCTTCCAGGTCCTCCCAACAACCAATTGATTCTGCTGGCAAGTTGTTAAGCCAATGCCGAGCTGGTCCTTTAAGTTTGAGTGGGAGGTATTTGATGGCGTGTAGATCATCGCCGCGGGCCATGTGGATATAAAGGAGATAATCCTTGATCCATACCGCAGGATCTGTTGTGCCATCGTATGATTCAATGTTTACGGGTTTGAATCCCTCGGGGATTTGATGATCCATTACTTCATCTGTGAAGCATAGTGTTGGGGAACGTAGTAATTTCAAAAATTTCCTACGCACACGCAAGATCATGGTGATGCATAGCAACAAGAGGGGGGGAGTGTGATCTACGTACCCTTGTAGATCGACAATGGAAGCGTTTGGTTGATGTCGTCGTACGTCTCCACGGCCCGACCAATCAAGCACCGAAACTACGGCACCTCCGAGTTCTAGCACACGTTCAGCTCGATGACGATCCCCGGGCTCCGATCCAGCAAAGCGTCGGGGAGGAGTTCCATCAGCATGACGGCGTGGTGACGATCTTGATGTTCTACCGTCGCAGGGCTTCGCCTAAGCACCGCTACAATATGATCGAGGTGGACTATGGTGGAAGGGGGCACCGCACACGGCTAAGGAACGATCGCGAAGATCAACTTGTGTGTCCATGGGGTGCCCCTTGCCTCCGTATATAAAGGATCCAAGGGGGGGTGCGGCCGGCCCTAGTAGGAGGCGCGCAGGAGGAGTCCTACTCCTACCGGGAGTAGGACTCCCCTCCCTTTCCTTGTCCAAGTAGGAGAGGTGGAAGAAGAGAAGGAAAAAGGGGGGGGGGCGCCGCCCCTCCCTCCTTGTCCAATTCGGACTAGGGGGAGAGGGGCGCGCGGCCTGCCCTGGCAGCCCCTTCCTCTTCTCCACTTTAGGCCCATGAGGCCCATTAACCCCCCGGGGGGTTCCGGTAACCCCTCGGTGCTCCGGTTTTATCCGAAACTTCTCCGGAACACTTCCGGTGTCCGAATATAGTCATCCAATATATCAATCTTTATGTCTCGACCATTTCGAGACTCCTCGTCATGTCCGTGATCACATCCGGGACTCCGAACTAACTTCGGTACATCAAAACTCATAAACTCATAACTGTCATTGAAACCTTAAGCGTGCGGACCCTACGGGTTCGAGAACAATGTAGACATGACCGAGACACGTCTCCAGTCAATAACCAATGGCGGAACCTGGATGCTCATATTTGTTGGGTTTCGTAGTAATTTCAAAAAAATTCCTACGCACACGCAAGATCATGTGATGCATAGCAACGAGAGGGAGAGTATTGTCTACGTACCCAACGCAGACCGACTGCGGAAGCGATGACACGACGTAGAGGAAGTAGTTGTACGTCTTCACGATCCAACCGATCAAGCACCGAAACTACGGCACCTCCGAGTTCGAGCACACGTTTAGCTCGATGACGATCCCCGGACTCCGATCCAGCAAAGTGTCGGGGAAGAGTTCCGTCAGCACGACGGCATGGTGACGATCTTGATGAACTACAGCAGCAGGGCTTCGCCTAAACTCCGCTACAGTATTATCGAGGAATATGGTGGCAGGGGGCACCGCACACGGCTAAGGAACAGATCACGTGGATCAACTTGTGTCAACTTGTGTGTTTGGGGTGCCTCTACCTCAGTATATAAAGGAGCCAAGGGGGGAGGGGGCGCCGGCCAAGAGAGAGAGGCGCAGGAGGAGTCCTACTCCTACCGGGAGTAGGACTCCCCCCCCCCAATCCTATTCCAACTAGGATTCCCAAGGGGGAAAGAGGGAGAGGGGTGGCCGGCCACCTCTCCTAGTCCTAATAGGACTAGGGGAAGGGGGGAGGCGCGCAGCCCCCTTGGGCTGCCCCTTTCTCCTTTCCACTAAGGCCCATGAAGGCCCATATGGCTCCCGGGGGGTTCCGGTAACCTCCCGGTAACCCGGTAAAATCCCGATTTCACCCGGAACAATTCCGATGTCCAAACATAGGCTTCCAATATATCAATCTTTATGTCTCGACCATTTCGAGACTCCTCGTCATGTCCGTGATCACATCCGGGACTCCGAACAACCTTCGGTACATCAAAATGCATAAACTCATAATATAACTGTCATCGTAACCTTAAGCGTGCGGACCCTACGGGTTCGAGAACAATGTAGACATGACCGAGACACGTCTCCGGTCAATAACCAATAGCGGGACCTGGATGCCCATATTGGCTCCTACATATTTTACGAAGATCTTTATCGGTCAGACCGCATAACAACATACGTTGTTCCCTTTGTCATCGGTATGTTACTTGTCCGAGATTCGATCGTCGGTATCCAATACCTAGTTCAATCTCGTCACCGGCAAGTCTCTTTACTCGTTCCGTAATACATCATCTCACAACTAACATATTAGTTGTAATGCTTGCAAGGCTTATGTGATGTGTATTACCGAGAGGGCCCAGAGATACCTCTCTGACAATCGGAGTGACAAATCCTAATCTCGAAATATGCCAACCCAACATCGACCATTGGAGACACCTGTAGTACTCCTTTATAATCACCCAGTTACGTTGTGACGTTTGGTAGTACCAAAAGTGTTCCTCCGGTAAACGGGAGTTGCATAATCTCATAGTCATAGGAACATGTATAAGTCATGAAGAAAGCAATAGCAACATACTAAAACGATCGGGTGCTAAGCTAATGGAATGGGTCATGTCAATCAGATCATTCTACTAATGATGTGACCTCGTTAATCAAATAACAACTCTTTGTTCATGGTTAGGAAACATAACCATCTCTGATTAACGAGCTAGTCAAGTAGAGGCATACTAGTGACACTTTGTTTGTCTATGTATTCACACATGTATTATGTTTCCGGTAAATACAATTCTAGCATGAATAATAAACATTTATCATGATTATAAGGAAATAAATAATAACTTTATTATTGCCTCTAGGGCATATTTCCTTCAGTCTCACACTTGCACTAGAGTCAATAATCTAGATTACACTGTAATGAATCTAACACCCATGGAGCCTTGGTGCTGATCATGTTTTGCTCGTGGAAGAGGTTTAGTCAACGGGTCTGCAACATTCAGATCCGTATGTATCTTGCAAATCTCTATGTCTCCCACCTGGACTAGATCCCGGATGGAGTTGAAGCGTCTCTTGATGTGTTTGGTCCTTTTGTGAAATCTGGATTCCTTTGCCAAGGCAATTGCACCAGTATTGTCACAAAAGATTTTCATTGGACCCGATGCACTAGGTATGACACCTAGATCGGATATGAACTCCTTCATCCAGACTCCTTCGTTTGCTGCTTCCGAAGCAGCTATGTATTCCGCTTCACATGTAGATCCCGCTACGACGCTTTGTTTAGAACTGCACCAACTGACAGCTCCACCGTTTAATGTAAACACGTATCCGGTTTGCGATTTAGAATCGTCCGGATCAGTGTCAAAGCTTGCATCAACGTAACCTTTTACGATGAGCTCTTTGTCACCTCCATATACGAGAAACATATCCTTAGTCCTTTTCAGGTACTTCAGGATGTTCTTGACCGCTGTCCAGTGATCCACTCCTGGATTACTTTGGTACCTCCCTGCTAAACTTATAGCAAGGCATACATCAGGTCTGGTACACAGCATTGCATGATAGATCCTATGGCTGATGCATAGGGAACATCTTTCACATTCTTTCTATCTTCTGCAGTGGTCGGGCATTGAGTCTTACTCAATTTCACACCTTGTAACACAGGCAAGAACCCTTTCTTTGCTTGATCCATTTTGAACTTCTTCAAAATTTTGTCAAGGTATGTGCTTTGTGAAAGTCCAATTAAGCGTTTTGATCTATTTCTATAGATCTTAATGCCCAATATGTAAGCAGCTTCACCGAGGTCTTTCATTGAAAAACTTTTATTCAAGTATCCCTTTATGCTATCCAGAAATTCTATATCATTTCCAATCAGTAATATGTCATCCACATATAATATCAGAAATGCTACAGAGCTCCCACTCACTTTCTTGTAAATAGAGGCTTCTCCGAAAGTCTGTATAAAACCAAATGCTTTGATCACACTATCAAAACGTTTATTCCAACTCCGAGAGGCTTGCACCAGTCCATAAATGGATCGCTGGAGCTTGCATACTTTGTTAGCTCCCTTTGGATCGACAAAACCTTCCGGTTGCATCATATACAACTCTTCTTCCAGAAATCCATTCAGGAATGCAGTTTTGACATCCATTTGCCAAATTTCGTAATCATAAAATGCGGCAATCGCTAACATGATTCGGACGGACTTAAGCATCACTACGGGTGAGAAGGTCTCATCGTAGTCAATCCCTTGAACTTGCCGAAAACCTTTTGTGACAAGTCGAGCTTTGTAGACAGTAACATTACCACCAGCGTCAGTCTTCTTCTTAAAGATCCATTTATTCTCAATTGCTTGCCGATCATCGGGCAAGTCAACCAAAGTCCATACTTTGTTCTCATACATGGATCCCATCTCGGATTTCATGGCTTCAAGCCATTTTGCGGAATCTGGGCTCACCATCGCTTCTTCATAGTTCGTAGGTTCAACATGATCTAGTAGCATGACTTCCAGAACAGGATTACCGTACCACTCTGGCGCGGATCTTACTCTGGTTGATCTACGAGGTTCAGTAGTATCTTGATCTGAAGTTTCATGATCATTATCATTAGCTTCCTCACTAACCGGTGTAGGTGTCACTGAAACAGTTTTCTGTGATGAACTACTTTCCAGTAAGGGAGCAGGTACAGTTACCTCGTCAAGTTCTACTTTCCTCCCACTCACTTTTTTCGAGAGAAACTCCTTCTCTAGAAATGATCCATTCTTAGCAACGAATGTCTTGCCTTCGGATCTGTTATAGGAGGTGTACCCAACAGTTTCCTTTGGGTATCCTATGAAGACACATTTCTCCGATTTGGGTTCGAGCTTATCAGGTTGAAGCTTCTTCACATAAGCATCGCAGCCCCAAACTTTAAGAAACGACAACTTTGGTTTCTTGCCAAACCACAGTTCATAAGGCGTCGTCTCAACGGATTTTGATGGTGCCCTATTTAACGTGAATGCGGCCGTCTCTAAAGCATAACCCCAAAATGATAGCGGTAAATCTGTAAGAGACATCATAGATCGCACCATATCTAATAAAGTACGATTACGACGTTCGGACACACCATTGCGCTGTGGTGTTCCGGGTGGCGTGAGTTGTGAAACTATTCCATAGTTTTTCAAATGTACACCAAACTCGTAACTCAAATATTCTCCTCCACGATCAGATCGTAGAAACTTTATTTTCTTGTTACGATGATTTTCAACTTCACTCTGAAATTCTTTGAACTTTTCAAATGTTTCAGACTTATGCTTCATTAAGTAGATATATCCATATCTGCTCAAATCATCTGTGAAGGTGAGAAAATAACGATATCCGCCTCGAGCCTCAATATTCATCGGACCACATACATCGGTATGTATGATTTCCAACAAATCTGTTGCTCTCTCCATAGTACCGGAGAACGGTGTTTTAGTCATCTTGCCCATGAGGCACGGTTCGCAAGTACCAAGTGATTCATAATCAAGTGGTTCCAAAAGTCCATCAGTATGGAGTTTCTTCATTCGCTTTATACCGATATGACCTAAACGACAGTGCCACAAATAAGTTGCACTTTCATTATCAACTCTGCATCTTTTGGTTTCAACATTATGAATATGTGTATTACTACTATCGAGATTCAATAAGAATAGACCACTCTTCAAGGGTGCATGACCATAAAAGATATTACTCATATAAATAAAACAACCGTTATTCTCTGATTTAAATGAATAACCGTCTCGCATTAAACAAGATCCAGATATAATGTTCATGCTCAACGCTGGCACCAAATAACAATTATTTAGGTCTAATATTAATCCCGAAGGTAGATGTAGAGGTAGCGTGCCGACTGCGATCACATCGACTTTGGAACCGTTTCCCACGCGCATCGTCACCTCGTCCTTTGCCAGTGCCCGCTTATTCCGTAGTCCCTGTTTCGAGTTGCAAATATTAGCAACAGAACCAGTATCAAATACCCAGGTGCTACTGCGAGCTCTAGTAAGGTACACATCAATAACATGTATATCACATATACCTTTGTTCACCTTGCCATCCTTCTTATCCGCCAAATACTTGGGGCAGTTCCGCTTCCAGTGACCAGTCTGCTTGCAGTAGAAGCACTCAGTTTCAGGCTTAGGTCCAGACTTGGGTTTCTTCTCTTGAACAGCAACTTGCTTGCCGTTCTTCTTGAAGTTCCCCTTCTTCTTCCCTTTGTCCTTTTTCTTGAAACTAGTGGTCTTGTTAACCATCAACACTTGATGCTCCTTCTTGATTTCTACCTCCGCAGCTTTCAGCATTGCGAAGAGCTCGGGAATAGTCTTGTTCATCCCTTGCATATTATAGTTCATCAGGAAGCTCTTGTAGCTTGGTGGCAGTGATTGGAGAATTCTGTCAATGACGCAATCATCCGGAAGATTAACTCCCAATTGAATCAAGTGATTATTATACCCAGACATTTTGAGTATATGCTCACTGACAGAACTGTTCTCCTCCATCTTGCAGCTATAGAACTTATTGGAGACTTCATATCTCTCAATTCGGGCATTTGCTTGAAATATTAACTTCAACTCCTGGAACATCTCATATGCTCCATGACGTTCAAAACGTCGTTGAAGTCCCGATTCTAAGCCGTAAAGCATGGCACACTGAACTATCGAGTAGTCATCAGCTTTGCTCTGCCAGACGTTCACAACATCTGGTGTTTCTCCAGCAGCAGGCCTGGCACCCAGCGGTGCTTCCAGGACGTAATTCTTCTGTGCAGCAATGAGGATAATCCTCAAGTTACGGACCCAGTCCGTGTAATTGCTACCATCATATTTCAACTTTGCTTTCTCAAGGAACGCATTAAAATTTAACGGAACAACAGCACGAGCCATCTATCTACATTCAACATAAACAAGCAAGATACTATCAGGGACTAAGTTCATGACAAATTTTAAGTTCAATTAATCATATTACTAAAGAACTCCCACTTAGATAGACATCCCTCTAATCCTCTAAGTGATCACGTGATCCAAATCAACTAAACCATGACCGATCATCACGTGAGATGGAGTAGTTTTCAATGGTGAACATCATTATGTTGATCATATCTACTATATGATTCACGCTCGACCTTTCGGTCTCCGTGTTCCGAGGCCATATCTGCATATGCTAGGCTCGTCAAGTTTAACCTGAGTATTCTGCGTGTGCAAAACTGGCTTGCACCCATTGTAGATGGACGTAGAGGTTATCACACCCGATCATCACGTGGTGTCTGGGCACGACGAACTTTGGCAACGGTGCATACTCAGGGAGAACACTTCTTGATAATTTAGTGAGAGATCATCTTATAATGCTACCGTCAATCAAAGCAAGATAAGATGCATAAAAAGATAAACATCACATGCAATCAATATAAGTGATATGATATGGCCATCATCATCTTGTGCCTGTGATCTCCATCTCCGAAGCACCGTCATGATCACCATCGTCACCGGCGCGAAACCTTGATCTCCATCGTAGCATCGTTGTCGTCTCACCAATCTTATGCTTCCACGACTATCACTACCGTTTAGTAATAAAGTAAAGCATTACATCGCGATTGCATTGCATACAATAAAGCGACAACCATATGGCTCCTGCCTGTTGCCGATAACTCGGTTACAAAACATGATCATCTCATACAATAAAATTCAGCATCATGCCTTGACCATATCACATCACAACATGCCCTGCAAAAACAAGTTAGACGTCCTCTACTTTGTTGTTGCATGTTTTACGTGGCTGCTACGGGCTTAAGTAAGAACCAATCTCACCTACGCATCAAAACCACAACGATAGTTTGTCAAATAGACTCCGTTTTAACCTTCGCAAGGACCGGGCGTAGCCATACTTGGTTCAACTAAAGTTGGAGAGGCAGTCGCCCGCAAGCCATCTCTGTGCAAAGCTCGTCGAGGGAACCGGTCTCGCGTAAGCGTACGCGTAAGGTTGGTCCGGGTCGTCTCGTCCAACAATACCGCCGAACCAAAGTATGACATGCTGGTAGGCAGTATGACTTGTATCGTCCACAACTCACTTGTGTTCTACTCGTGCATATAACATCAACATAAATAACCTAGGCTCGGATGCCACTGTTGGGTTTCGTAGTAATTTCAAAAAATTTCCTACGCACACGCAAGATCATGTGATGCATAGCAACGAGAGGGAGAGTATTGTCTACGTACCCAACGCAGACCGACTGCGGAAGCGATGACACGACGTAGAGGAAGTAGTTGTACGTCTTCACGATCCAACCGATCAAGCACCGAAACTACGGCACCTCCGAGTTCGAGCACACGTTCAGCTCGATGACGATCCCCGGACTCCGATCCAGCAAAGTGTCGGGGAAGAGTTCCGTCAGCACGACGGCGTGGTGGCGATCTTGATGAACTACAGCAGCAGGGCTTCGCCTAAACTCCGCTACAGTATTATCGAGGAATATGGTGGCAGGGGGCACCGCACACGGCTAAGGAACAGATCACGTGGATCAACTTGTGTCAACTTGTGTGTTTGGGGTGCCTCTACCTCAGTATATAAAGGAGCCAAGGGGGGAGGGGGCGCCGGCCAAGAGAGAGAGGCGCAGGAGGAGTCCTACTCCTACCGGGAGTAGGACTCCCCCCCCCAATCCTATTCCAAGTAGGATTCCCAAGGGGGAAAGAGGGAGAGGGGTAGCCGGCCACCTCTCCTAGTCCTAATAGGACTAGGGGAAGGGGGGAGGCGCGCAGCCCCCTTGGGCTGCCCCTTTCTCCTTTCCACTAAGGCCCATGAAGGCCCATATGGCTCCCGGGGGGTTCCGGTAACCTCCCGGTAACCCGGTAAAATCCCGATTTCACCCGGAACAATTCCGATGTCCAAACATAGGCTTCCAATATATCAATCTTTATGTCTCGACCATTTCGAGACTCCTCGTCATGTCCGTGATCACATCCGGGACTCCGAACAACCTTCGGTACATCAAAATGCATAAACTCATAATATAACTGTCATCGTAACCTTAAGCGTGCGGACCCTACGGGTTCGAGAACAATGTAGACATGACCGAGACACGTCTCCGGTCAATAACCAATAGCGGGACCTGGATGCCCATATTGGCTCCTACATATTCTACGAAGATCTTTATCGGTCAGACCGCATAACAACATATGTTGTTCCCTTTGTCATCGGTATGTTACTTGTCCGAGATTCGATCGTCGGTATCCAATACCTAGTTCAATCTCTTCACCGGCAAGTCTCTTTACTCGTTCCGTAATACATCATCTCACAACTAACATATTAGTTGTAATGCTTGCAAGGCTTATGTGATGTGTATTACCGAGAGGGCCCAGAGATACCTCTCCGACAATCGGAGTGACAAATCCTAATCTCGAAATACGCCAACCCAACATCGACCATTGGAGACACCTGTAGTACTCCTTTATAATCACCCAGTTACGTTGTGACGTTTGGTAGTACCCAAAGTGTTCCTCCGGTAAACAGGAGTTGCATAATCTCATAGTCATAGGAACATGTATAAGTCATGAAGAAAGCAATAGCAACATACTAAAACGATCGGGTGCTAAGCTAATGGAATGGGTCATGTCAATCAGATCATTCTACTAATGATGTGACCTCGTTAATCAAATAACAACTCTTTGTTCATGGTTAGGAAACATAACCATCTTTGATTAAGGAGCTAGTCAAGTAGAGGCATACTAGTGACACTTTGTTTGTCTATGTATTCACACATGTATTATGTTTCCGGTAAATACAATTCTAGCATGAATAATAAACATTTATCATGATTATAAGGAAATAAATAATAACTTTATTATTGCCTCTAGGGCATATTTCCTTCAATATTGGCTCCCACATATTCTACGAGATCTTTATCGGTCAGACCGCATAACAACATACGTTGTTCCCTTTGTCATCGGTATGTTACTTGCCCGAGATTCGATCGTTGGTATCTTAATACCTAGTTCAATCTCGTTACCGGCAAGTCTCTTTACTCGTTCCGTAATACATCATCTCACAACTAACTCATTATGTGATGTGCATTACCGAGAGGGCCCAGAGATACCTTTCCGACAATCGGAGTGACAAATCCTAATCTCGAAATACGCCAACCCAACATGTACCTTTGGAGACACTTGTAGAGCTCCTTTATAATCACCCAGTTACGTTGTGACGTTTGGTAGCACACAAAGTGTTCCTCCGGCAAACGGGAGTTGCATAATCTCATAGTCATAGGAACATGTATAAGTCATGAAGAAAGCAATAGCAACATACTAAACGATCGGGTGCTAAGCTAATGGAATGGGTCATGTCAATCACATCATTCTCCTAATGATGTGATCCCGTTAATCAAATAACAACTCTTTTGTTTATGGTTAGGAAACATAACCATCTTCGATTAACGAGCTAGTCAAGTAGAGCCATACTAGTGACACTTTGTTTGTCTATGTATTCACACAAGTATTATGTTTCCGGTTAATACAATTCTAGCATGAATAATAAACATTTATCATGATATAAGGAAATAAATAATAACTTTATTATTGCCTCTAGGGCATATTTCCTTCACATAGTGGGTGTGCGGCGCCTCTGCACTGGGCTATACCCCGACGTAGCTCAAATGAGCTTTGTCTATTGTGTTCGGCCCGGCCGGATTTAATATATCCGGCGTGACGATTATCGTCCCGTGCCGTGGGGCGCCCCCATGATCCGTAGATCGATCTTGTTTGCCTTGCCTTGTCCTCCAATATATCTCACAGATCTGGCGCATTTTCCCGTGCCTTGGTATTTTTTGAGCGGCGTCGGGGTGCGGCTTGAGTGGAGTCCCGAGAGGCCTCTCTGTCGCGGCCGCATCATGCGCTGGTGATGTAGGTTTAAGTACTTCCTCCTCTAATCGGGGTAGCAACCTGCGCTTTGGGTAGCTCTTGGAGGGGCGTTCGAGTTCATACTCTTCGGCCGCAAGGACTCCAGTCCATCTGTCAGCTGGCAAATCTTGATCAGCTCTAAGTTGTTGTTGTTTTTTCTTGAGGCTGCTCGCCGTGGCCATAAGCCTGCGTTTGAAACGCTCTTGTTCGACGGGATCCTCCGGCACGACGAATTCGTCGTCGTCGAGGCTTGCCTCGTCTTCGGAGGGAGGCATGTAATTATCGTCCTCGACCTCTCTGTCTGCCGCTCTCTCATGAGGGCTGACTTCTCCATCCTCCTAAGCTGAATCTTGCTGGAGGGGGTTTTCTTTGGCACTGTCCGGAGTGTTATTATCTCCTGTGCCGGAATCACCGTTTTTGCTGTGGCGGGATTTAGAGCGGCGCCGCTGACGCCGGCGCTTAGGCTGTTTCTTGGAGGGGTCGTCCTCCGCTGTTCCATCGCCATCGCCTTCTTTTGGGGTGTCCACCATGTATATGTCATATGACGAGGTGGCTCTCCAGTGCCCTATAGGCGCTAGTTCTTGATCGTCTCCTGCATCGGCGTCCATACCGTCGATGTCTTCGGAGTCGAAGTCGAGCATGTCGGTTAAATCATCGACAGTGGTTACAAAGTGGGTGGTGGGTGGGCTTTGAATTTCTTCATCATCCACATCCCAACCTTGCTGACCGTAGTTTGGCCAGGGCTCTCCTGATAAAGAGAGAGACTTTAGTGAATTCAGAATATCGCCGAAGGGCGAGTGCTGAAAGATGTCCGCGGCGGTGAACTCCATAATCGGCGCCCAATCGGATTCGATCGGCGGGGGCGCAGAGGGCTCGGAGTCCGGAGAGGAGTCCGGCTCCTTGGAGTCACGGGCCTTGTAGAGGACAGGGCTGGTATTCGGCTCGATCACCGTAGAGATTGCAGCCCCCGAGGCGGTGTCCAACCACCCATCCTCGATCGGCGCAGTTGGCTCCGAACTAAGGGTCGGAGCTGATGCGGGTGCGGCCTCCAGGGCACTGTTCGGCAGCAGAGCTAGATCATGCCCATCGTGACAGTGTGGCACGCTCGGCTGTGGCTCGAATCCGTCGAAGATCAAGTCCCCGCGGATGTCAGCCGTGTAGTTCAGACTTCCAAATCTGACCTGATGGCCAGGGTATAGCTTTCGATCTGCTCCAGATGACCAAGCGAATTGGCCCGTAGTGCGAAGCCGCCGAAGACGAAGATCTGTCCGGGGAGAAAAGTCTCACCCTGGACGGCGTCGTTGTTGATGATCGGAGGAGCCATCGGGCCTAAAAGCGACGACACACAGGAACTCTCAATGAAAGCACCAATGTCTGTTGGGTTTCGTAGTAATTTCAAAAAATTTCCTACGCACACGCAAGATCATGTGATGCATAGCAACGAGAGGGGAGAGTGTTGTCTACGTACCCAACGCAGACCGACTGCGGAAGCGCTGACACGACGTAGAGGAAGTAGTCGTACGTCTTCACGATCCAACCGATCAAGCACCGAAACTATGGCACCTCCGAGTTCTAGCACACGTTCAGCTCGATGACGATCCCCGGACTCCGATCCAGCAAAGTGTCGGGGAAGAGTTCCATCAGCACGACGGCGTGGTGACGATCTTGATGCACTACAGCAGCAGGGCTTCGCCTAAACTCCGCTACAGTATTATCGAGGAATATGGTGGCTGGGGGCACCGCACACGGCTAAGGAATAGATCACGTGGATCAACTTGTGTGTTCTAGGGTTCCTCTGCCTCAGTATATAAAGGAGCCAAGGGGGAGGGGTGCGCCGGCCAGGAGGAGGGCGCAGGAGGAGTCCTACTCCTTCCGGGAGTAGGACTCCCCCCCCCCCCATCCTAGTTGGACTAGGATTCCCCGAGGGGGAAAGAGGGAGAGGGGGGCCGGCCACCTCTCCTAGTCCTAATAGGACTAGGGGAGGGGGGAGGTGCGCAGCCACCTTGGGCTGCCCCTTTCTCCTTTCCACTAAAGCCCATTAAGGCCCATATGGCTCCCGGGGGGTTCCGGTAACCTCCCGGTACTCCGGTAAAATCCCGATTTCACCCGGAACACTTCCGATATCCAAATATAGGCTTCCAATATATCAATCTTTACGTCTCGACCATTTCGAGACTCCTTGTCATGTCTGTGATCACATACGGGACTCCGAACAACCTTCGGTACATCAAAATGCATAAACTCATAATATAATTGTCATCGTAACCTTAAGCGTGCGGACCCTACGGGTTCGAGAACAATGTAGACATGACCGAGACACATCTCCGTTCAATAACCAATAGCGGGACCTGGATGCCCATATTGGCTCCTACATATTCTACGAAGATCTTTATCAGTCAGACCGCATAACAACATACATTGTTCCCTTTGTCATCGGTATGTTACTTGCCCGAGATTCGATCGTCAGTATCCAATACCTAGTTCAATCTCGTTACCGACAAGTCTCTTTACTCGTTCCGTAATACATCATCTCACAACTAACATATTAGTTGTAATGCTTGCAAGGCTTATGTGATGTGTATTACCGAGAGGGCCCAGAGATACCTCTCCGACAATCGGAGTGACAAATCCTAATCTCGAAATACGCCAACCCAACATGTACCTTTGGAGACACCTTTAGTACTCCTTTATAATCACCCAGTTACGTTGTGACGTTTGGTAGTACCCAAAGTGTTCCTCCGGTAAACAGGAGTTGCATAATCTCATAGTTATAGGAACATGTATAAGTCATGAAGAAAGCAATAGCAACATACTAAACGATCGGGTGCTAAGCTAATGGAATGGGTCATGTCAATCAGATCATTCAACTAATGATGTGACTTCGTTAATCAAATAACAACTCATTGTTCATGGTTAGGAAAGATAACCATCTTTGATTAACGAGCTAGTCAAGTAGAGGCATACTAGTGACACTTTGTTTGTCTATGTATTCACACATGTATTATGTTTCTGGTTAATACAATTCTAGCATGAATAATAAACATTTATCATATTATAAGGAAATAAATAATACCTTTATTATTGCCTCTAGGGCATATTTCCTTCAATGTCGGTGTCAAAACCGGCGGATCTCGGGTAGGGGGTCCCGAACTGTGCGTCTAGGCGGATGGTAACAGGAGACAAGGGACACAATGTTTTTACCCAGGTTCGGGCCCTCTCGATGGAGGTAAAACCCTACTCCTGCTTGATTAATATTGATAATATGGGTAGTACAAGAGTAGATCTACCACGAGATCAAGGAGGCTAAACCCTAGAAGCTAGCCTATGGTATGATTGTTGTTCGTCCTACGGACTAAAACCCTCCGGTTTATATAGACACCGGAGAGGGCTAGGGTTACACAGAGTCGGTTACAATGGTAGGATATCTACATATCCGTATCGCCAAGCTTGCCTTCCACGCCAAGGAAAGTCCCTTCTGGACACGGGACGGAGTCTTCAATCTTGTATCTTCATAGTCCAAGAGACCGGCCGAAGGTATAGTCCGGCTATCCGGACACCCCCTAATTCAGGACTCCCTCACTTACTGAAACATTAAGTTACACTTTGGAGCAAGAAAAGAAAGAGTGAATCCGGGTTTTATCCCCTATTTTGACATTTTTGACACTAATTATCCCATTTAGTGAGATTTCATCCGTTTTACCCCATTTAACAAAAATGTTGCCACAGTTTACCCTTTTTCAAATTTTGTGAGCATTCTGACTGGTCAGTCACAATTGTTAGGTCAGTTGGCATGCCACGTCAGTGGTTTTTCCTAGCTATTTTCTCACTTTTGAACCAGGCCACGCAGCTTCTCCCGACCGGTGGTCGCTTGCGTCACGTCCAATGCACAACGCCCAAGTCGACGGCGTGCCACGCTCGCCTCCCGTGGCTTCTCATTTGCGTTGCTCGCCCCCAATCAAACATGCAAACTGATTTCCATATAAGCAACAAATGCCTCTAGCATGTTCATCATGCCTGCATCCAGTGGCGGAGCCAGGAAAGAAATGGTGGGTGTGCACACCTAAAAAAATTCTACCTAATCCAAGATCATACATACAATAGTTGGCAAAAATATAATACAAACAGCTCAATCAAGTCAGACAACATTATAGTTCCCAAATATTCCAAATTTGCAACGTTGCAAATACAAATAGTCTTACATGAAAGATACCCATATGTAGGCATGTAGAAACTATAACACTAAGTAACTCTACGACGTTCCTTTGCCATGAAATCTTCAACGATGTCTTCCTCGCTTACTTTCAAGAACACATCTCGCTCAATGAATGTTACTAAATAGTTGTTCATGAGATCATCACTCATACTATTTCTCAACTTATTTTTCACTAGATTCATTGCCGAAAATACTCTTTCAACACTCGCTGTGGCCACCGGTAAGATCAATACCAATTTGATAAGCATGTAGACCAAATCATAGAGAACATGTTTGTTTGTACCAACAAGCATAACAGAGAGTTCACCAATATTACGCACAGATCTGAACCTATCATCTTGTTTCATATCATCAATAAAAGTATCAAGTTGGAATTCAAGCCTTACCAAATCCATGCTTGATATGTCCTGGGGGGTAGAATTCAGCAAGTTTCATTACCTTGAGTGCATCATAAGAAGCAAATGAATCGACGGGGTTCAAAGCAGACATGCAAATAAGCAACTCCATATTAACCTCATCAAACCTATTGTCAAGCTCTTGAATGATTTGATCAAGGATACCAAGATATACTTCTCTTCTATAACGATCATCATTTGTTTGCACTTCATAATACCGAGGTGATCTTCCATGAGGCACATAATTATCCTCCGGTGTAGGAACTTCAATTCCATGTTTGTTGCAAAACAATGTCACCTTTGCAAGAAATTCTTCCCAGACATGAGACCTCATATGTCGCATTTTATTCTTTGCCAAACTAACAAGTGCCATTGCATTAACAATATCTTGATCTCTCTTTTGCAATGACTGAGACAACTCATTAGTGTGGCCAAGAATAACAAGCATCATGTGAAGATTGAAAACAAAGTCATATGACTCCAAGGCAAAATCCACTGCACGTATTCTTGTCCTCACCACTTTGTGAAGGATCTTTTCCAATAGTATCAAGTACTTCTAGTATTGTGGGGTACATGGTAATAATGTGCAGAATGGTTCGAAAATGAGAACCCCACCGAGTATCACCGGGTCTAGCTAATCCCATCTCTTGATTTAACCCACTTCCACTTTCAATTTCACCCATTTCAAGTGCTTCCAGAACCTTTTGAGCTCTAACATCTCGAAGCATGTCATGACGCTTGCAAGAAACTCCAACAATATTCAGCAAGTAAGAAACATGATCAAAAAACCATTTACATGGTTCATTTCCCTTTGCCACGGCAATAAGAACCAATTGAAGTTGATGTGCAAAGCAATGAATGTAATAAGCAGAGGGCGACTCTTTCATGATCAATGTTTTCAACCCTTTAATCTCTCCTTTCATGTTGCTAGCCCCGTCATATCCTTGCCCACGGATTTGAGTAAGAGTCAAATGATGATCGGTAAGCAAAGATTCAATTGCAGCTTTAAGTGACAAGGAAGTTGTGTTGGCAACATGAACAACTCCAAGAAACCACTCACGCCCCTTTCCAACTTTATCAACATAACGTATGCAAATAGCAAGTTGCTCTTTATGAGATGCATCACTAGACTCATCAGCTAGGATTGCATAGTGCTCATCACCAAGATCTTCAATAATTTGTTTTGTAGTTAGCACAGCACAACATTCAATAATTTGTTTTTGTATCGTTGGACTAGTCAAGATGCAGTTTCCAGGAGCATTGTGCAAAACAATCTTATCAACTTCTTCATCATTTTCTGCAAGCCATTTTAGAAGTTCAAGAAAGTTCCCCCTATTGCTAGATTCTTCACTCTCATCATGTCCACGAAATGCCAATCCTTGGTTCAAAAGAAACTTCAAGCATCTTAGTGAATAAGTTAGCCTAGCCTTGTAAAGACGCAGATCCTGTTTAGACACCCTCACCATGGTATTACAAATTGACGTTTGAGGTGTCACAAATAAATTGTACTTCTCTTGAGCTTGGTTGTGAATGCTACCAATACCGCCCATATGTTTGTCCAGTGCATCAGGTTTGTTCCTATTTCTCCAACCAGTTTTAACAAAGGCATCACCCCTAGGCCCCCCATTAGTTTTCCCTTGAACAAATAGCACACAAAGCAATATGCTGCTTCCTTTGAGACACTATATTCTAGCCAACTGTACTTTTCAAACCAAAAAAAACTAAAGTGTCGATTTTTACCATAGATTTTCCTGACTTGAAAAGCATGTGCATATGGTCGGCATGCAGTTTTTGCAATGTATCTTCTTCGAACACTATCTTGATCATTAAAAGCATAGTCTGAAATAGGAGTTCTTTTCCCTGGATCACCTAAAAAGACATGTGCACTTGGCTGTTGGGGTGATGGAAGACTTGGCGTTGCATCTTCAATTTCAACATCGATCTCAGTATCTGTATCCATGTCCGTATCGGAATGGATTGGAGGTGGGGAATTAGGACACCGCGCATTTTCAATATCTTCAGTGTGATGTTCAGTAGCAATCTTCCTCGCTTTCTCTTCATGTTTTCGAAACAGGTCCAGAATGGCACCATTCCTCTTCATGTTCTGCTCTGCAATTATATCAAAATTAAAACATCATTGGTAGAAACAGCATACCGAATCAGTTCTACACAATATAAGCATCAAGTATTGACTATTGCATATAAACCAGTACAAATATACACTGGTAGTACATGGTAGAAAAAAATTATTGACCATGGACATCAACTACTAGCAAATTCTGTAGATCTTGGTCAATATAAACATCAAGTATTGACCATGGACATCAACTACTAGCAATTCATAATTCATATACACTGGACTGGGCATCAATTTATTTGGAAGCAGCAAAGCATCTATTTTGGGGGGAAGCTTGGAATCTCACCTTGCTGATTTGTTCAAACGGAGGTTGGGGAAGATGATTTGAGGCCGTCCGGCGCAGTACTGGTCTGGCGGTGGTGAGGGAGACGCAGCTGGAGAGGCGTCCAGCCAGCCGCGAGCACGACAGGATCGATCCAGCCGCAGTCTGCACGGGAGACGCAGCGGATGCCCCTGTCTCGTCTCTCCTGGCCTGACGACGGCGAGTCGGCGACTGTGGGCGGGGCGAGCGGCGAGAGGAGGGGAACCAGTGGCCGGAGTTCGGAGGAGAGACGGGTGAGGGCTGAGCCGCTGAGGCGGCGTGGCCAGAGAGGAGACGGAGGCACGAAGCTGCTTCACACACGAGAAGAAACCTAGACGGCTGGGGCTGGGCTTTGGACAGTCCTTTGGGCTAAATTAGTACATGGTAGAAAAAAAATTCTTCAAATTCTGGGTGGGCCACGGCCCACCGTGCCTACACGCTGCCTCCGCCACTGCGTGCATCATCTGTTAACTCAACCATGGAGTTCCCATTGGCCACCTTCTTCTGATAATAAACGGTGTCTGAAGGGTTGGAACCCAATTCCTTGATCTTCTCCTTTATATCAAAATAACTAATCAAATCCCTCTCGATCATCTCTAGCTCTAGATTCTTGTATCCACGAACATGTAAAATATGCCTAACACTCCACATCTTGGTTGCCATCCACTTTGTGCAAGAAAAATAAAAATTCCTTTACAACTAGCAAGTAGCAACAGATGCTATCACTTGTACATGTATTAACACTCTTCCGGTGAACATTGCTACCTACATATTCAGATATGTAGGTGTATCAGAGTTAGTAAAGTAGTATATTTACACCACTTTAATCTAATCCATAGAATCATGCATACTTAAGGCCCTATATGATAAATGAAGAAAAACATACATGGTTTCAAATTATATCAGTAACAATTTCTCCTATAATTTATTCAACGATGATATGCCATGCTGATCAAGTATAGTCGTCTCATCATAATACTTCAAGCCGGAAGCGAGTTGAGTAGGGAGAAAAATAGGCAGGAAAAAACTGCCGACGTGGCATTGCCAGCCGGTTAGAACGCACACAAAAATTAAAATAGGGTAAATTGTGGCAACATTTATGCTAAATAGGGTAAAACGAATGAAATTCCGCTAAATTGGGTAATTAGTGTAAAAATGTCAAAATAGGGGGTAAAAACCGGAATTCACTCGAAAAGAAAACACCAATGAAATATCATGTAATCATTCCAAATCCAAATCCATGGCTTACCACAGAAGAAATCGTTCTTCTAATTACACCAATCATTTTCTCAGTCTCAAAAGAATTACATCAATCATATTAACTAAATTACTAGTGCTACTTTTTCTTAATGCTGGCTGATTTGTCCATGGCATGGTCAGACTACGCATCAGACGGCGATGGGCGCGAACCGGCACCACAGAGAGAACAGCGCCACCGCGATGGCCGCTCTGAAGATCGTGCCGGCTACTGCCGGGCAGCGGCTGCCGCCTGTGGCTACTGTGCCGGCGCCGGCGGTCTTCTCTTCTTCTTCGACTTTACTAGGCAGCTCCGCTGGCGTCTCCTGCTCCTCATGACCGCTGCTGATCTGCACCACGCCGTCGTCCACGGCGTCCGCCTGCTCGCTGTCCTCCGCGACACGCTTCTTATTCTTCTTGGTCTTCTTGCCACGTTTCTTATTCTTCTTGGCGCCGTGGCCGGGGTCATCGTCGCGGAGGGCAGCCCACATGTTGGCGCCGCCGACCGTTATGCCTCCCTCCACGGCCGCCGTGCTCGTCCGCCTTGCCACCGTCGGGCAGCCCGTGGTGACCACGTCAATGAACTCTACTTTCTCTTTCTCTTCCTCTTTACTCATCTCTTCTTCCGCTGCTTCTTCCTCTTGTTTACTGGTGACCTCCTCTTCTTCTTCGTTCGGCGACACGGCCGCCGTCTCCTCCTCCTCGCGACCGTCGGTTACCTCCTCCTCGCCGTCCGGCACGGTGGTGGCCTGCTTGTCTTCCGCAGCAACGTCGGTCTGCACCTTGCTGCCGTCGTCCACGATAACCGCCGGCGCCGTCTCCTTCTCCTCGCGACCGTCCGTTACCTCGTCGCCCGCCGGCACGGTGACGGTGGCCTGCTTGTCTTCCGCAGCGCCGTCGGTCTGCACGTTGCTGCCGTCGTCCACCATGATAGCAGCCGGCGCCGTCTCGTGCTTCTCGGCGGCGCTAGCAGTGGGCGGCGTCTCCTCTACCGCTACCTCGATGACGGCGGCGACCTTTCCGTGCTCTCGGCCGTCGACGGCATCGGCGCTGTGGCCGGGGCCGTTGTCGCAGAGGAAATCCCACATGTCGGTCCCGCCGACTGTGATGACGACTCCCGCCACGGCCGCCTTGACCGTCCGGCAGCGGACACCACCCACCAGAATGAACTCTGCTTCCTCTTCCTCTTTACCCATCTCTTCCTCTGCTGCTCCCGGGGCCACCGTCCGGCAGGGGACACCGCCCACTGTAATGACCTCTGCTTCTTCTTCCTCGCATTCACTTGCCTCCTCATCTCCCCACCTCGGCGGCGCGGCCGGCGTCTCCTTGTCATCGCCACCGTCGGGCACGGTGGTCCTTGCTTCCTTCTCCTGGAGACCGTCGGTCGGCTCGGTCTGCATCTCGGCGCCACTGTCCACGCTGGCAGCCGGCGTCGTCTTCTTCTTCTTGGCTCTCTTGCGCTTGGGACGGTCGATGACGACGCCGTCGGTGCGGTGGCCGGGGTCGTTGTTGCGGAGCGCGGCCCACATATTGGCGCCGCCGAGCGCGATGCCTCCCGCTGCCATCTCGAAGTCGCTCGAGTCACGTACACAAGATGATAAGAAATCGAAGCTGCTGCAGCCACCGTTGTTGCGAGAGAACCAGATGCCACCGAAGCTGCCACGGCCGTATATAAGGCGGGCGCCCGGTGCAGTTCGACTCAGTTTGGAACGGAGGCACGTATTGTGTTCCGAGTCCGAGGTAGACAAGGCATCCTACCTACTCTCGAAAGTCGAAACACATGTACCGTGTCAATGCCACGCACTAGATTGACACGATCCATGTACGTACGCATCGCACGTACACATGCGTCGTCATAATTTTCTTTTGCGAAAAATTCCCACTCTATTCATCTTCAATCATGGCAGTACAATGAAATCAGAAATAGTAAAAATTACATCCAAATCTGTAGACCATCTAGCGACGACTACAAGCACTGAAGCGAGCCGAAGGCGCGCCGCTATTATCGCCCCTCCCTCGCCGGAGCCGGGCAAACCTTATTGTAGTAGACAATTGAGAAATCATCGTGCTAAGGCACCATAGGACCGACGAACCAGAACAGCAACCGCCGTCGATCAAGAGTAGCGTAGGTCTAAAGGATCCAACCTGAGGACACACGAACGTAGACGAACGACAACCAGATCCAAGCAGATACAACAAAGGCAAATCCACCGGAGACATCCCTCCACACGCCCACCGGATATGCTAGACACACCACCGGGACGGGTGCGAGGTGGGGAGAATATTATTTCATCTTCAGGGAGCCGCCGCTGTCTCACCTTCCTGAGCAAGACACAAAACCCTAACAAAACTCAAAGAAACGTTTGGAAATTAAGCCCTCCCACTGACAAAGGCTGGGATCCACGACGCCCCCATGGCCCTAAGGCCACCGGAGACGAGGCGAATGGGCGGGAGACAGAGGAACCCTAACTTTTCTTGGGAAAGATGTGTCATCATAATTAATCTCAAATGATAAGTGCCACACGTCAGATGCGTAACACTCTGGCCTTGACGTTTTTTTATGGCATTCCAATCAGACAAGGATTTTTTTTGTAACCATGCATAACCCCTTTCCATTATATAACTGAATAACGGAAATACAAGTACAAACTCAGAGTTTGATGAGAAGGGAAGGGGGAGAGTGAGTTCAAGCACCGTCGGGAAACCCACAGCAAGAGCTCGCCCACGAGACACCTACTATGGAGAGAACGAAAGACACAAAGCAGAAAAGTATCATGCAAGGCTCATAACAAGCTCATGCAAGAGCAGGGGGCCCAAAACAAAACAAAAGGCCGACACACCACCCCTTTTTTTGATCATCATCGAGGTGAGGTGAGGGCGGAAAGGCTCCTAGTTCACAGTCGTTTCATCCGTGGCCGCCGCGCAAATCCTCATCATGTTTCCAACATTCTCGTGCAGCTAGCATCTTCGCGCCCCTCCTCATTGCTTCACGATCATCGCCCTTCATCAGCCCTGCCCAGTAATTCAAGAAGACACAAGCCGAGAAAACAATTTCAAATGGACTTTAGGAGGCTTAAACTTAAATGTGGCCCGATTGCGGCTGTTCCAAATTGCTCAGCAAATAGCTGCCAGTCAAAAAGTATAAAACTTAACTCCGTCAGGTAAGAAAACAAAGCACCAAGAGTAATACTGCCAAAGGTTGCTGGGACAGGAATCAGTCTCAAAAACTGATCCCGTTATTTGCCACACAACTCTACCATATGACACAGGCACTACTAGGGAAAACTCTAGTAGTAGCGCGGGTAAATGTGTTGGGGAACGTAGTAATTTCAAAAAAATTCATACGCACACGCAAGATCATGGTGATGCATAGCAACGAGAAGGAAGAGTGTTGTCCACGTACCCTCGTAGACCGTAAGCGGAAGCGTTATGACAACGCGGTTGATGTAGTTGTACGTCCTCACGATCGACTGATCCTAGCACCGAAAGTATCGCACCTCCGCGATCTGCACACGATCCAGCAGAGTGTCGAGGGAGAGCTTCGTCAGCACGACGGTGTGATGACAGTGATGATGAAGCTACCGGCACAGGGCTTTGCCTAAGGACTACGACGATATGAACGAGGTGGATTATGGTGGAGGGGGGCACCGCACACGGCTAAGACATCAATGATCAACTTGTCTATGGGGTGCCCCCTGGCCACGTATATAAAGGATGGAGGGAGGAGGAGGCCGGCCCTCATAGGGCGCGCCCAAAGTGTGGAGTCCTACTAGGACTCCGTCCTAGTAGGATTCCACCTCCCACATGGAATAGGAAAAAGGGAAGGGAGAAGGAGAAGGAAGGAAGGGGGCACCCCCTTTCCCTAGTCCAATTCGGACCAGTCCATGGGGAAGGGGCACGGCCACCCTTGAGGCCTTTCTCTCCTTTCCCGTATGGGCCATTAAGGCCCAATACGAATTCCCGTAACTCTCCGGTACTCCAAAAAATACCCGAATCACTCGGAGCCTTTCCGATGTCCGAATATAGCCTCCAAATATATGGATCTTTACGTCTCGACCATTTCGAGACTCCTCGTCATGTCCCCGATCTCATCCGGGACTCCGGACAAACTTCGGTCATCAAATCACATAACTCATAATACAAATTGTCACAGAACATTAAGCGTGCGGACTCTACGGGTTCGAGAACTATGTAGACATGACCGAGACTCATCTTCGGTCAATAACCAATAGCGGAACCTAGATTATCATATTGGTTCCTACATATTCTATGAAGTTCTTTATCCGTCAAACCGCATAACAACATACGTTGTTCCCTTTGTCATCGGTATGTTACTTGTCCGAGATTCGATCGTCGGTATCTCAATACCTAGTTCAATCTCGTTACCGGCAAGTCTCTTTACTCATTCTGTAATGCATCATCCCGCAACTAACTCATTAGTCACAATGCTTGCAAGGCTTATAGTGATGTGCATTACCGAGAGGGCCCAGAGATACCTCTCCGATACACGGAGTGACAAATCCTAATCTCGATCTATGCCAACTCAACAAACACCATCGGAAACACCTGTAGAGCATCTTTATAATCACCCAGTTACGTTGTGACGTTTGATAGCACACAAGGTGTTCCTCCGGTATTCGGGAGTTGCATAATCTCATAGTCTGAGGAACATGTATAAGTCATGAAGAAAGCAGTAACAATGAAACTGTAACGATCATAATTCTAAGCTAACAAATGGGTCTTGTCCATCACATCATTCTCCTAATGATGTGATCTCGTTCATCAAATGACAACACATGTCTATGGTTAGGAAACATAACCATCTTTGATAAACGAGCTAGTCAAATAGAGGCATACCAGAGACACTTTGTTTGTCTATGTATTCACACATGTACTAAGTTTTCAGTTAATACAATTCTAGCATGAATAATAAACATTTATCATGAAATAAGGAAATAAATAATAACTTTATTATTGCCTCTAGGGCATATTTCCTTCAAAATGGCCTAGCAGTACGTAGCGCCCTGCGTTACTGCTATGGCGCTACAACTAACATTTAGCAGTAGCGCAGCTTGGAGCACGCTACTGATAACTCAGTTAGCAATAGTGTGGTCCAAAGAACACCCTACTGCTAATTACTAGCAGCGCCGCTTTGCCCCACGCTACTACTATTATTACGTATTCCATTTTTATTTCATTTTATGTCATATTCATACACCGTTATACAAGTTTTCATATAGTGGCAATTTAGAGATTGTTATATCATTATGATCATAATGAGTTATTACATCATTGGGTGAAAGAACCATGGATTTTTATCATCATCATAATCATAATATTAACAGCTTATCATCATAATACATCATATTCATATGACAACTCCTCCTCATCATTGTTATCATCCATGAGTCATACAACAAGTTGGTCGCTAGTCATAATCACAACTCCTCATCATCATGATCATAGTAGTCATAATCACAACTCCTCCTCCTCATCATCATCAACCCTAACACATTGTAGAACATAATTAATAACAACTCATCATCATCATCATATCATAATCAACACCAACTAATTGTTCTTAATACCTAGGACCTACTCCTCTCTCCTAGGTAAAATAGCATAAAACAGCTAAACAGGTTCATGTTCATAATGGAGAATGGAGATACACCTATCTCCAACTTGTGGCTTGCGCACATTCATGTTGTCTCCATTTAGTTGCATGTGCACATTCATTACTTTGCTCCATTCTTTGATATTGAGCATTCCATCATTTAAAGAAATCGAGTATGCACTGTGGTAAGCCTTCGGCGGAGTTTGTCGTAAGCTAACCATATGCATATGACCTTCGGTAAACATCATGTTAGGCACAACCTCCTTCGGGAGCTTCTGTTGAAGAACACAATAGCAACATATATAGTTAGCAATGTAGTTTACTTAAGAAGAATTAATGTATGCAATGAAGTTACCATCATTAACAAAATCATACCAAGTTTTTGGTGATGAAGTTATTACCATCATGCAACTCATGGACTAGTGGCACGTATCCACTAAAATTTGGGTTGATAAAGTGATTGATCTTAAAGGCACCTAAAGCACTGGTCCACCCACATATCAAATTATCAAAGTAGCGAACATGAATCAAACCAACATGATGAAAATGACTAGATGAAATTCCCGTGTACCCTCAAGAATGCTTCGCTTATTATAAGAGACCGTTTTGGCCTGTCCTTTGCCACAAAAGGATTGGGCTACCTTGCTGCACTTTATTTACCGTTACCATTACTTACTCGTTATAAATTAACTTGCTATCAAACTACTCGTTACCGACAATTTCAGTGCTTGCAGAGAGTTTACCTTGCTGAAAACCACTTGTCATTTCCTTCTGCTCCTCGTTGGGTTCGACACTCTTACTTATTGAAAAGACTACGATTGATCCCCTATACTTGTGGGTCATCACATTCCTCCATGTTTTACTTAATCTCCTTAAATAGAAAAGCATGTCTCGTCTTGTTGATGATCACATTATTCACCAGTGAAACTTACATCCAAATAATTTGTTTCAATGTTCACAAGTATCGTACTCCACTTAAGAGCCAAGGAGATTTCTTCTATCGTAGCAAAATGCCATTAGGAGCAAACGGTTATGCTTCCCTCATGTTCTCATAACACCATACTAGCACATGTCACTCCATATAAAAAACAACCATCGGTATTTAGCTTCACATGACTGGAAACTTACGGAATCCAAGGGCAAGTATCTGGATGCTCAATAAGTTTGCATACAGACCATGTGCGCAGGAAGCAGGAGAGGATGGTTGACTTGCCTTTCACATGATCAGTGTTGGGGTCAAACACGGTAGAATGCGGAGAAGGAAAGTAGCTAGTTAGGAATTTGGTAGATACTTCGACATGAGGGGCAGGCTTCGCATGAACCACTTTATTACTAGCATGCCAAATTCATTAAAGTAGCATTAATAAGTAGACATGCATGGGCTCATCAAGGCTTAAACATGAGTTGCACAAACTAGTCATCTCGGGTGGCATGGATCTTTGTGACATCTGGTAGCTCCCATTCATCCGCCAATGACTTCTCGATCCTTCTTGCATTGGTGCAAGAACATAATGCACGGAAAGTGTATTCAGCCTAGACACCACACACAGTACAAGTAGCATACACCACCTCCATTTTTTTATGCTTGTTGCTCCAAGTTGCAAGAGAGTTTGTACCCAGTCTCTAGGCGAAAATAAGGACCTTTGGAGGTGCCCAGCAACACCAAATGTCTTACGAGTCATCTCGACATCCGTCATGATGTCCACTTCCGATGATAGTTTCCGCATTATGAATTTCTTCCTGGAACATGTGATATGCACTTCGAAAAGTAAAGTTACACTTGTTTATTTGTCCTGGGCAATGATGTCCTCTCCCAGACAAGGCAAAGGCTGAATCTTCCGAATTTCGCATACATCAGTTGGAAGAAAAATTGAAGCATGTTCATGTCCCAAGCACCACGAATATCTAGAAGATTTTTACACCCATTTAAATCTGCATCTCCCTTCCATTTGGATCAAGCCTCCTATAGGCTCATGAGCGGTCCATAGGTCACGCGAAATGCGTACGTTATGCACCTTTGCAATCCTCCACGATATTCCTTTTTTTTCAAAAGGTCCAATCCATGGGTGATTGCTTGCCAAGTGGACGATGGATTACCTGTAAACAATGTTTCTTTGACACAGATCATGTGCGCAGGAAGCAGGAGAGGATGGTTGACTTGCCTTTCACATGATCAGTGTTGGGGTCAAACACGGTGGAATGCGGAGAAGGAAAGTAGCTAGTTAGGAATTTGGTAGATACTTCGACATGAGGGGCAGGCTTCGCATGAACCACTTTATTACTAGCATGCCAAATTCATTAAAGTAGCATTAATAAGTAGACATGCATGGGCTCATCAAGGCTTAAACATGAGTTGCACAAACTAGTCATCTCGGGTGGCATGGATCTTTGTGACATCCGGTAGCTCCCATTCATCCGCCAATGACTTCTCGAGCCTTCTTGCATTGGTGCAAGAACATAATGCACGGAAAGTGTATTCAGCCTAGACACCACACACAGTACAAGTAGCATACACCACCTCCAATTTTTATGCTTGTTGCTCCAAGTTGCAAGAGAGTTTGTACCCAGTCTCTAGGCGAAAATAAGGACCTTTGGAGGTGCACAGCAACACCAAATGTCCTACGAGTCATCTCGACATCCGTCACGATGTCCACTTCCGATGCTAGTTTCCGCATTATGAATTTCTTCCTGGAACATGCAATATGCACTTCGAAAAGTAAAGTTACACTTGTTTATTTGTCCTGGGCAATGATGTCCTCTCCCAGACAAGGCAAAGGCCGAATCTTCCGAATTTCACATACATCAGTTGGAAGAAAAATTGAAGCATGTTCATGTCCCAAGCACCACGAATATCTAGAAGATGTTTACACCCATTTAAATCTGCATCTCCCTTCCATTTGGATCAAGCCTCCTATAGGCTCATGAGCGGTCCATAGGTCACGCGAAATGCGTACGTTATGCACCTTTGCAATCCTCCACGATATTCCTTTTTTTCAAAAGGTCCAATCCATGGGTGATTGCTTGCCAAGTGGACGATGGATTACCTGTAAACAATGTTTCTTTGACACAGACCATGTGCGCAGGAAGCAGGAGAGGATGGTTGACTTGCCTTTCACATGATCAGTGTTGGGGTCAAACACGGTGGAATGCGGAGAAGGAAAGTAGCTAGTTAGGAATTTGGTAGATACTTCGACATGAGGGGCAGGCTTCGCATGAACCACTTTATTACTAGCATGCCAAATTCATTAAAGTAGCATTAATAAGTAGACATGCATGGGCTCATCAAGGCTTAAATATGAGTTGCACAAACTAGTCATCTCGGGTGGCATGGATCTTTGTGACATCCGGTAGCTCCCATTCATCCGCCAATGACTTCTCGAGCCTTCTTGCATTGGTGCAAGAACATAATGCACGGAAAGTGTATTCAGCCTAGACACCACACACAGTACAAGTAGCATACAGCACCTCCATTTTTTTATGCTTGTTGCTCCAAGTTGAAAGAGAGTTTGTACCCAGTCTCTAGGCGAAAATAAGGACCTTTGGAGGTGCCCAGCAACACCAAATGTCCTACGAGTCATCTCGACATCCGTCACGATGTCCACTTCCGATGATAGTTTCCGCATTATGAATTTCTTCCTGGAACATGCGATATGCACTTCAAAAAGTAAAGATACACTTGTTTATTTGTCCTGGGCAATGATGTCCTCTCCCAGACAAGGCAAAGGCCGAATCTTCCGAATTTCACATACATCAGTTGGAAGAAAAATTGAAGCATGTTCATGGCCCAAGCACCACGAATATCTAGAAGATTTTTACACCCATTTAAATCTGCATCTCCCTTCCATTTGGATCAAGCCTCCTATAGGCTCATGAGCGGTCCATAGGTCACGCGAAATGCGTACGTTATGCACCTTTGCAATCCTCCACGATATTCCTTTTTTTTCAAAAGGTCCAATCCATGGGCGATTGCTTGCCAAGTGGACAATGGATTACCTGTAAACAATGTTTCGTTGACACAGACCATGTGCGCAGGAAGCAGGAGAGGATGGTTGACTTGCCTTTCACATGATCAGTGTTGGGGTCAAACACGGTGGAATGCGGAGAAGGAAAGTAGCTAGTTAGGAATTTGGTAGATACTTCGACATGAGGGGCAGGCTTCGCATGAACCACTTTATTACTAGCATGCCAAATTCATTAAAGTAGCATTAATAAGTAGACACGCATGGGCTCATCAAGGCTTAAATATGAGTTGCACAAACTAGTCATCTCGGGTGGCATGGATCTTTGTGACATCCGGTAGCTCCCATTCATCCGCCAATGACTTCTCGAGCCTTCTTGCATTGGTGCAAGAACATAATGCACGGAAAGTGTATTCAGCCTAGACACCACACACAGTACAAGTAGCATACACCACCTCCAATTTTTTATGCTTGTTGCTCCAAGTTGCAAGAGAGTTTGTACCCAGTCTCTAGGCGAAAATAAGGACCTTTGGAGGTGCCCAGCAACACCAAATGTCCTACGAGTCATCTCGACATCCGTCACGATGTCCACTTCCGATGATAGTTTCCGCATTATGAATTTCTTCCTGGAACATGCGATATGCACTTCGAAAAGTAAGGTTACACTTGTTTATTTGTCCTGGGCAATGATGTCCTCTCCCAGACAAGGCAAAGGCCGAATCTTCCGAATTTCACATACATCAGTTGGAAGAAAAATTGAAGCATGTTCATGTCCCAAGCACCACGAATATCTAGAAGATTTTTACACCCATTTAAATCTGCATCTCCCTTCCATTTGGATCAAGCCTCCTATAGGCTCATGAGCGGTCCATAGGTCACGCGAAATGCGTACGTTATGCACCTTTGCAATCCTCCACGATATTCCTTTTTTTTCAAAAGGTCCAATCCATGGGCGATTGCTTGACAAGTGGACGATGGATTACCTGTAAACAATGTTTCTTTGACCCAGACCATGTGCGCAGGAAGCAGGAGAGGATGGTTGACTTGCCTTTCACATGATCAGTGTTGGGGTCAAACACGGTGGAATGCGGAGAAGGAAAGTAGCTAGTTAGGAATTTGGTAGATACTTCGACATGAGGGGCAGGCTTCGCATGAACCACTTTATTACTAGCATGCCAAATTCATTAAAGTAGCATTAATAAGTAGACATGCATGGGCTCATCAAGGCTTAACCATGAGTTGCACAAACTAGTCATCTCGGGTGGCATGGATCTTTGTGACATCCGGTAGCTCCCATTCATCCGCCAATGACTTCTCGAGCCTTCTTGCATTGGTGCAAGAACATAATGCACGGAAAGTGTATTCAGCCTAGACACCACACACAGTACAAGTAGCATACACCACCTCCAATTTTTTATGCTTGTTGCTCCAAGTTGAAAGAGAGTTTGTACCCAGTCTCTAGGCGAAAATAAGGACCTTTGGAGGTGCCCAGCAACACCAAATGTCCTACGAGTCATCTCGACATCCGTCACGATGTCCACTTCCGATGATAGTTTCCGCATTATGAATTTCTTCCTGGAACATGCAATATGCACTTCGAAAAGTAAAGTTACACTTGTTTATTTGTCCTGGGCAATGATGTCCTCTCCCAGACAAGGCAAAGGCCGAATCTTCCGAATTTCACATACATCAGTTGGAAGAAAAATTGAAGCATGTTCATGTCCCAAGCACCACGAATATCTAGAAGATTTTTACACCCATTTAAATCTGCATCTCCCTTCCATTTGGATCAAGCCTCCTATAGGCTCATGAGCGGTCCATAGGTCACGCGAAATGCGTACGTTATGCACCTTTGCAATCCTCCACGATATTCCTTTTTTTTCAAAAGGTCCAATCCATGGGCGATTGCTTGCCAAGTGGACAATGGATTACCTGTAAACAATGTTTCGTTGACACAGACCATGTGCGCAGGAAGCAGGAGAGGATGGTTGACTTGCCTTTCACATGATCAGTGTTGGGGTCAAACACGGTGGAATGCGGAGAAGGAAAGTAGCTAGTTAGGAATTTGGTAGATACTTCGACATGAGGGGCAGGCTTCGCATGAACCACTTTATTACTAGCATGCCAAATTCATTAAAGTAGCATTAATAAGTAGACA